>NC_136898.1:11194652-11794652 GCF_949152265.1 Phoxinus phoxinus
AAACAACTACATGCATCAGGGGCTGTGGAGATACTGCATGCCGGGAAAATGCTTCACACACACCGACAGCATTGGTGAGATTTACGGTTCAGCAGAGTCATAAACAAACAAAAGAACAAAAACGACTGTAATTTATCAAACCTACTTTAGTTGCATCAAATGCACATTTGACTTGTGTTTTAAAGTTGTTGTTCTCTAGACATTCAATTCCACTTTGACGTCATTATTCATGCATTACAAACAAGCTGGTGGTGATAACATGGCCTTTGACCTTCTGCCTTCACAGCATACTGGGATGCTACACGAGCGTTCATGATCTTGTCTCTGTTGGCCTGCTTCTTTGGCATCATCATCGGTATCATGGCCTTCATCCACTACTCTTCCTTTGACAGGTTTGATAAAAGCTTCGCTGCAGGCATTCTGTTCTTCATCTCATGTAAGTTGCCTTTTCTTCTGCCTATTTAATCTTGAAATATGATAACTTTTTTAAAGACTTTGTCATTTAAATCCTGATTCAAATGTGATATTTTGTAAGTATTTGTAACTAGTTGTTGCAAGGAATCAGAGAAATAGACATGTCACTTATGTTGTGGACACTGTGTTATTGTTTTGCAAATATAATTAAAGGCATTAGTTCACCCCAAAATAAAAATTATGTCATTTATTACTCACCCTCATGTCCTTCCAAACCTGTAAGACTTTAGTTCATCTTTGGAACACAAATGAAGACATTTTTGATGAAATCTGATAGTTTTCTGTTCCTCCATTGACAGCTACGCAACAACTTTGATACTTCCAAACGTTGATGAAGAGATTGTAAAACAAATCCATATGAATTGAGTGGTTTAGTCCAAAATTTCTGAAGAGACACGATGGCTTTATATGATATCACATACGCCTTTATTCACATAAACATTCATCAACTCACACATAAGTTGTGGTAAACGGAAGCTCAATCATGTTCGCTTGAAGTGCGAGAACCAATGAGGTTCATTTCCGTGTTACGCAGCACGTTTGAGCTTCTGCAGGAACCACTGAGGGTCATTCTCGTGGTACGCAGCACATTTAAGCTTCAGCAAGAACCAATGAGATTCATTCTCGTGGTACGCAGTACGTTTGAGCTTCCGCAGGAACCAATTAGGGTCATTCTCGTGTTATGCAGCACATTTAAACTTCAGGAGGAACCAATGAGATTCATTCTCGTGTTACGCAGCATGTTTGAACTTCAGCAAGAACCAATGAGATTAATTCTCGTGGTACGCAGTACGTTTGAGCTTCAGCAAGAACCAATGAGATTAATTCTCGTGGTACGCAGTACGTTTGAGCTTCAGCCAGAACCAATTAGGGTCATTCTCATGTTATGCAGCACATTTGAGCTTCAGGAGGAACCAATGAGATTAATTCTCGTGTTACGCAGCACGTTTGAGCTTCTGCAGGAACCAATAAGGTTTGTTCTCGTGTTACGCAGCACATTTGAACTTCAGCAAGAACCAATGAGATTCATTCTCGTGGTACGCAGTACGTTTGAGCTTCCGCAGGAACCAATTAGGGTCATTCTCGTGTTACGCAACACGTTTAAGCTTCCGCAGGAACCAATGATATTCATTCTCATGTTACACAGCATGTTTGAGCCTCCGAAAGAACCAATGAGGTTCATTCTTGTGTTACGCATCATGTTTGAGCTTCAGCAATAACCAATGTGGTTCGTTCTCGTTACGCAGCACGTTTGAGCTTCAGCAAGAACCAATGAGGTACACTCAGGTTCATTTGAGCTTCTGTGTATGTTCGCTGATCAATGTTTATGTCAATAAAAGCCTAAATTAAATCTGTTCTTCATATAAAGCGATCGAGTCTCTTCAGAAAATGTTGACTAAACCACTCGATTAATATGGATTTGTTTTATGACATCTTTATGAACTTTTTGAAGCATCAAAGTGGTAGTTGTATAACTTTCAACAGAGGGACAGAAAGCTTTCATCAAAAAGAACTAAAGTCCTTCAGGTTTAGAACGACATGAGGGTAAGTAGGCTAATTAATGACAGAATTTTTGCTTTTTGGGTGATCTATCCCTTTAAATAAATTAACCTGCAACTTGTGGAACATGGAAATTATGATGTAGTGTTAAAAAAAAAATACTACAATATTAAATATTTATATTTAATCATTTTGTTACATTTATTTATTTATTTAATCACATCTTATTTTTATTTAATCCTGCTTCTCTCCTTTCCTCCCCACAAGGCTTTTTTGTGTTTCTGGCCATGGCTGTGTACACAGGAGTTACAATAAATTACTATGGTAAACGCTATGGTAACTGGAGGTTCTCCTGGTCTTACATCATTGGCTGGGTGTCTGTTGTGCTCACTTTCTTTTCAGGTAATCATAGTCGTTAGTCTAAAAAAAAACACACCTTTAAATTATATACGGTACTTCTTTGTTTATATTTTTCACACACACAAAAAATCATATGGTTTAAATGTAGTGTACTTATACACACTCAACTAATTTGTGTGTGTTTTTTTTATTGTTGTTGTTGAAACATCTTATTAAGGCATGTGAATTGCTATAGAATCAGTTTATACTGAACTAAACAACACAAACTGTTTTTTACTTCAATTAATGTGGTTGTTTTTTGTTTTTATTTAGGTATTTTCTATATGTGTGCATACCGGATGCATGAATGCCCCAGAAGCTCGAATCCTCACTAGAAGACTGGGCTTTATTATCACCAATATCGGAAGCCACTCTAGCACCAAAACACCATTAGGTCAAGAAGAAAAAGAACAAAGAAATTTTTAAATAAAGAATTATAGATAGGATAACAATGTGTGAACACTTACAATCTTTTTGTCTATATTATGAAAAACTGTACAAAACAACTGGTGGAGAATCTGAACATCAAATAAATAAAAAAACATTCAAAATAATATACATCTTTCTATTTATTTTTCCTTCAATCCTTTCTTCATGTGTTTCTTTTGTTATTTCTTTCTATAAAACAAAGGGGTTCTGCAGTCATCTAAAGAAAAGTCAATACAAAAAAAAAACATTGATATATCCAGAATATAGAAAATACGTGGTTTAATTTAAATTAATTTAGAAGAGTGATCAGATCATTTTCAAGTTTTTTAATGGTAGCCTACTTCGTGTGTGCAAAGTAACAAACTATATTTTAAGATATATAAGGACTTGGCATTACACAATAAGTTAGTCTAGTAGGTAAACTGCTCTTAGGTGCGCGAGCTAATGCCACAAGCTTCTTACAGAAAAGCACCACTTAGGTGTGACGCAGTGGCGTGCTGTCTCCCAATTTCACTTGATTAAATGGCTATTAAAAGCTGCTTAACTGCCTCTGCATGGGTGCGGATTCTATCGACTTCTCAAGTAAAGGCGATTCCATCACCATTAGTACATTTACTTTCGCATTTTGCCATAAAAGCAACTGGTTTCCCGTGATTCGTTAGCAGTGTGGAGCGCAGGTGCCAGTTAATAAAAGGTTTCGATTGCAGACAGTGCTCCAAAATCACATTACATCGTTTGAGTAAATTTGCATACACTGCACGAAATCATTTTCTTAATCGATATTTTATATTGTTTTCTGTAACAGTAAAAAATAAAATGGCTAAGCATCATTGAAGCCATATAAATTGACCGCATAATAAAGGCCTATCATTTTACTTGTTTTGAACATAACCCCCACAAAATGGTTAGTTTAAAACAAAAATATTTGATAGGAATCTCATGCAGACTAGCCTACTTATAGGCTATTTTACAAATATATCAGTAGATCATTGCATGCGTTCATGAGAGATATGCTCATTAAATGACTAGAAACTCATTCAAATGAGCAACTCCTATTGTAATTTAGAGGATCTTCTCTTTTCGTAGAAGAGATAGTACTACTAATGAAGCCTTATTTCATATTTGCAGGAATACTGTGTTTTCGTGACCAATTGAATCTAGTAATTAATTTGTTCTTCTAACCCATCAGATCAAATGGAAATCCTGCGGTCGAGGATTACTACTTTCGCTCTAACATCCAACCTAATTACCTAATAGTATTGCTACAAGACTTCTGCCAATAATGAAACACTTTTACCATTAGCCCCCGTGATTGCAGATGTGATGACAACACGATATCAACAAATTACCGCTCCATCAGTTGAGACGGAACTGAAGCACACTTGTATCCTCGCAGATTTCAATATCTACAATTAAATCCCATTTCATAGAAGCCCTGTTGCCCTGTACCGTAACATGAAATAATAATAAAAAATTATACCACACACAGCATACATGCTCACCAATAAATGAAATAAGAAAACGCCAAGAAGAACCACAGACATATTAGGCCACTTTAGCAGTCACGTTGACGATATGTCTATAAAGAGCAAATTACTTTTTCACAAAAGTAGCCTAGGCTACTAAGTGGTGAGTTGTTACCTTTATGATTTGCAAATACCCCTATCATACTCTAATAATTAGTTGTTTTGTTATGGTTGTTGTTGTTTTAACTTTTGGTTATAGCCTAGCCTACAAAAATCCGAGTTAGCATGCAGCGAAAGGGACATTTTAAACGGTAGCCTGTAACGGTCGTAACTGACAGAAGCGGCATTGTAAACCATTTAAAATGTCGACATGGTTTTTTTTATGTAGGTTTATTTTAATTCGGTTGTTTTAGTAATAATACAGAACTATCGAAGATTTAATAACATTCGTAACTGACAAGTTGCAGCTGATGTAATCCGTTTTAAATACTAGCGTAACAATATTTTTGTTAGGCTATTATTAATAGGCTATTCTAACCACGATAATTTGTCATGTTGGGCTATTTTAAAAATGAGATAACAATCCAACAAACAGGGTTAAATTAGAACTCGCGGAGACCATTTAAATTGTAACTGTCGTAACAGGAGCTTCAAATGGATTGTAACAGGTGCATGCGGTGCATTATTCTGAATTCTTTAAACGCTATCAGCCAGTGTTAGTCCTTTGTTAAGGTTCTTGACAGGTCCACGCGCCTTTTAAGCCAGTGTACAGTGAAAGTGCAGGCTTATGTCTGAGTGACTGTTGCGGGAGCAGGGCTCTTGTTGCGAGGCTTTTTCAGCACCACGGGGATCGAGCGACCCTGTCCCTGCCGTTCCTCCCGCCGCCTGCATAATTAATCCATAAAGAACTCATTCCATTCTCCGCCCAGCCCTCGCGCTATTGGCTGAGTGCTAATCTACTTCCTGATTTGCTGCTGTCAGTCTCGATCCAAATAAATAGTAATGTACCTGTACCAGCGTGCACAGGTTGCCAACGAAGACTACGTTTCCGCTTTTAAGGTCCTGAAGACTGGTGATTTTGTTTGCGACACAGGCATCTAAAAAGCCTCACGGAATTGCCCGTGTTTTTTACAAAAAGTTTTGAAATGAATCTGAACTACACATCTCCGGTCCCCCAGATGCCGACTCAAAGGTCAACGTCGTTCTTCATTGAAGATATTTTACTACATAAGCCTAAACCTTTGCGAGAGGTGTTTCCCTCGCCCTTTTCAAACTCTCTTGCCTCCCGGATGCCTCTTTTAGAGTATGGATATCCCCTTATGCCTACACCGATCCTGGCTCCTCATCCGCATCATCCACTACACAAACCTGAACACCATCCGTACTTTTTCGCATCCGGTAAGTAGCCTACGCTAAATTTAAACTCAAACATTTACATTAAGAAATAATGGATATTATTAGGACCCTTAATATTTTTGTGAATTTAATGCATGTATTGTACACTTACAAATTGGTGCATTTTTTTTGGTCAAGAAATAACCGCTATAACATAAACATCTAAAAATCATTAAAATCCAGGCATATATGCCAGTTAATATTTTAAAAAGCATTCCTTAAACGGAACCCTAATTGTTTAGTTGAAAAATAGGCCTATGCTGCAAATTAACATAAATGTGATTCTTGTTGAAACATTTAAAGTAAAAATTATAATTCAATGTGGTTCAATAAATCTGACTATTGCAACAACGACAATATTTTTAAGAGTTAGAATTCGAAAGAATTAATCCTTAGTAACAGTTGTACGTATTTTTACAGTGAAAGGTGATATTCATATTAAAGAACCATATTATTTATTTGAGTAATAAAATGATATGAATAACTATTATAACAATAATAAACTATCTACTATCTGTAATTGATAGGATTACAGTAGGCTATGCTTTTATTTATTAAAAATCACCTATCGAATAAAAAAAACATCTGTATTTTTTCTAACCGATTTTTTACATAATTTCTGTTAAAACAACGTCTTATTTTTTCTAACTTATATTGTGTTTTATTTTTACACTTTTTTACTTTAAACTCATGTTTAATTCACTTGGGGTCCTTAAAAACGGTTAAAATATAAAACATTTTCTGTTTTCTGTAAAGGCTGCAATATTGAGTAATGAATTAATGATTATCAATATGTTTCCATTGCAAAAGGAATGCAGATGCCTGCGTTATTTCAGCATCATCCGGAATTACCAGGGAAGCACTGCAGACGCAGAAAGGCCAGAACAGTGTTCTCAGACTCACAGTTATCAGGACTCGAGAAAAGGTTCGAGATCCAGAGATATCTGTCCACACCTGAGCGCGTGGAACTGGCTACGGCGCTCAGTCTATCGGAAACACAGGTAATGACGTTAAATATTGTTTAAGAATCCAGACATCATTTTCAAGATCTTATGTGTTCACACAATTCAAACGAATCAGGAGTTTATTAAGGCATATACATCGTTTGCCTTACGCAGGTAAAGACGTGGTTTCAGAACCGGAGGATGAAGCATAAAAAACAGCTGAGGAAAACACAAGACGAC
Source organism: Phoxinus phoxinus (assembly GCF_949152265.1). Lineage (NCBI taxonomy): Eukaryota > Metazoa > Chordata > Actinopteri > Cypriniformes > Leuciscidae > Phoxinus > Phoxinus phoxinus. Next base: position 11,201,500 of record NC_136898.1, read on the forward strand.
CAGAAAACCCCAAATGATGTAGACAGATCGCTGGAGAACACGAGCGAGAGCGAAATGCACGAGAAAAGTACAGACGGTAAAAACGGCATGAGTCCGGACAGATACACGCTGGACGACAATGAAGATGATGTCGATATTGAAGATGACATTTGCTCTCCTGAACATTTACTTTAGTATTATCACCCTCATGAAGAAAAAAATCATATTAATTTAATTTTTTTTAGATAGGAAATTCTATATAGTTTTTTATTTTTATTTTTTATTATTTTTTTTTACATCAGTCTATATAGCTATACTGTTCAAGCGCTTAATCGTTTTTTTTGGACAGCTGAAGGACATACATGCGTGGTCATTCAGTATTATTATTATTATTATTTATCACAATCATGGCTTTGTGACTGACGACTCTGATCATTTTTGTAAATGTGGAATTAATGGTACGTAATGTACTGACAATCTGTAAATAGATTTATGATATTTACTTGCTAAATAATCATTCAAGAAATGTAACAATTAATTTTCATTCCAATTGAAGTGTAACATTTTACATTTTCAGCACTTTCGCGGGATGATATTGGTTGTTTTGTTTGGCATGTGGACTGACATATTTATGAACTCTAAAACTGTGACTTGTCATTTGTTAAAACTAATAATGTATATAAACAATGTATATTGAGTGAATTATCTAAGACAATCCTTAAACGAGCAGCGTCTTCTTTCTTTGTGCTTTCAAAGCTTATGAATTCAATATTTCATTAAATTCATGAAAGCTGCGCGTAATCACAATTTCGAGCACTAACACTCTTAAAATAAAGGTTATTTACTGGCATTGATGGTTCCATGAAGAAACTTTCACATCCATGGAATCTTTCCATTGCACAAATGGTTATTTAAAGTGGGGGAGAAAGAAGTTCTTTAGATTATTAAAATGTTCTTGACAATGAGAAAAAAAATAAGTATTTTAAGAACTGTTCACTGAAAGGTTCTTTGGGCAAACAATGGTTCTTCAATTGCATCGCTGAGAAAGAAAGAAAAAAACATTTTGGAACTTTTAATAACATTAACAAAATAACAGTAATATTGGCCGAATAAAAATAATAAACGCATGGAATAAAATCAATCGATTTGTCAATAAACAACTGCATCATAGCTACAAAATTACTTATTTATCACTGATTTTTGTTTCTCATCTATAATTGATTTAATAAGCTTTTATTACTTATACAAACTTAATACATAAATAATGGGACTCACTTTAAGCAGCTATTGTTCTCAGTGGTTCGTTTTTAACGGAATACATCCCTGTTATCGACCGTGCAGCAGAGATCTGAGCTTGAATGTATGATGAGAATATTTTTGTATTGTGGGTTTGGAATTGGTCGTTGATCATTGGAATTATTTTTGGACAATCGATAGACACCAATTCGTCCTTTGTAAACTCACATCGTACACTGTTGACTATTCCTTTACCATGTTAAATTCAGTTTTATAATGCCTCTACTGACTTCACTGGGCTTGGTGTTATGTAGGGTCGCTTTCATTTTTCGCGATTTAAAAAAAAGACTTGGCCTGAATTTAATTACAATTATTCGTTTAAAGTTGTCCGTAATTTTCATATTTCAGTGTTCGTAGCGCAGATATCTAAACATCAATGTTTTATCACACTAATGTGTGCATATCCACCTTGTTTTTCGCGCAGTCATTTGTAAATTGAATGTGTCTGGCTTCCGGTGTCATTTGCTGCTTTATATTGCAATGCAAACTTTAAATTGTTATCATATTATTTTAATTTCATTATCATGAAACACACTTGTAATAGCACAAATATATAGGTTTACCATTTACAGCACTTTGTTATTCTTCTAGTTATTTACCAATAGGCGCGATATTGATCGGAATAATCGGAAGTTTCGCGCGCATAAAAAAAAAAGCTTACTTCCGCGTTCAGAAATAAGATGGATAATAACAGTGATAAAAAAATAAATAAAAAAAATAAAAAAAATACAGTAGCCTTGCCTATGGTCCTACTTTCTGAGGTAGGCTACCGTCCGAAGCAGACAGCGATCGCAGGTGTTGCTATGGTTACCTACTCACAACTCACTCAAACCCGATTTCTGTTCGCGAAACGCTGTTGACAACTATATGTGCGCGAACTTAGTCTGTGTAAAAAAAAAAAAAAATAATAATATATATATTTTTTCTGTCCTTTTTGAGTTGGGATAGGTCTAGGGAGGCCATACCCACACAAACTCCCCATAATTCTTCAGTTTTTATTTTTTATTCTTTAAACTCGTCTTAAAGCATACTTAAAACTCAAACAGGTGTCCTTAAATAACCAAACATAAATTTCTATTAGAAAATAAATATAAAGCTGAAAAATTTAAATAAAATATCTACAATATTAACACGTGTAGCAAGGGGTTGCTCGAGTTTATTGTAGCGTTTACGGCAAGTCCTTTAAAAAAAAAAAACTCTAACAGGGTATGTGGCACACTTCCATCCTTTGAAAAGCAATTCATGTCGTTTTCAAAACGTGATTCTGATTTAGCCGGGGAAAATAAAACACTGCAAGAGAATAGGCCGTGCGGAAGGTGATCAATTAAAAGATTAAGCGTTTTGCAACACATGGACGCATCTGCATGTTGCTCTAATAGCAGAGCCATCAGCTCATTTTCAGGGGCCTGCCGCCTCCTTCAGCACTGTCCACAGATCAAAGCCTGCCTCAGTCTCCCAATCCGTAAAAAGGGATGCTAATTCAACCTCCTTCATGTGCGGTTGAGAGAGACCCCTTCAATTAACTGATTTCAATGGCAGGAAACACAGAAAGAGAGAGAGAGGGGAAAAAAGATGCAAAGAGAGTCGGTCTGGAAAGGCAACATTTCTCATTAATTCAAAAGGTCCAGCATTTATTAGCCTCGCCTCTGAGGCTTAACACTGAAAACGCAGAGTATCAAAGCAGACATGATGGGTTAAATAGAGGCTATAATCTAATTAAAATATTACATAGGAGTAAATAGCTCTTTGATAACGATCTAAAGCTTCCATTAAAGAAATAGGTGCTTGAGCTTGTTTTAGGGGGAAAATTATCACTTTAAAATACAGAAAACAAGTTTGTGGGCTCTAATAAGGGAGGCTTCAAAGTGTCATCCTTATTTGACCTATTTTTTTCTCTCGGTGAAAGAAAGGGGCAGGCGAAAGTGGATATAATCAGACTAATAGCCGGGAACTGACAGAAAACGGCACGTTACACTGGGTTAATGGTGCATCCAGGTGTGCTTGAAGAGATTGGTGCTCTTGTGCACAGACCTATTGAAACAAGGGGGAAATAGCAGGATAATGCAAAGCCAAGAAACAAAACCCCACAGCATTTCATTCCAGATTTCTTTATATATCGAAAAATTGTTTTTGGAATCAGTAAGCAGTGGATTATGTGCTACACACCTGTTCCACTTTCAGTGCTTTGCAAATGAGCAGGATTACAAGAAGTATTAGGTATATATACAGTACACACAAAGTTAAAGCAAGGAAAAATAAGGATTCTATAGAAGTGCAGTTAACAGAACTTATATATGCCTGTTGCATCTTAGTGAATAAAGGCTTTAGATTAAATGGCATGAATGGTTCTGAAGCGAGCCACGGCACGTTTCTCATCCTCGTGCCGTCTCAACATCTCCAGAGTGGCCAGATGGATTGGGTCCGTTTCCTGCGGATTCTGGGGCTGCTCTCCGTTTCTGTCCTTTGACTTTGGAGGGGGTTTGGGCTTTGCAATAGTTTTGGCATATTCTAAAGCCTGGTCAAAATGAAATTGCAAAAATGATTTGAGATTGAATTTATTTATATATATATATATATATATATATATATATATATATATATATATATATATATATATATATATATTATCCACATGAAGGTTATAGCCACCATTTAAATATTTTATTATTAATAAACAATAAAGAAATAAATTATGACATATACAAACACGTAAACCACTCTGTATGAAAGATATATGATTAACAAATTAAAGGGATAGTTCACCCAAAAATTTTAATTCTGTCATTAATTACTCACCCACATGTCATTCCAAACCCGTAAGACTTTCATTCATCTTCGGAACACAAATTAAGATATTTTTGATGAAATCTGAGAGCTTTCTGTGCCTCCGTAGACAGCTACGCAACTACCATTTTTTGACGCTTCAAACAGTTCATAAAGGTTTAGTCCAAAAATGTCTGAAGAGACTCGATTGCTTTATATGATGAACAGATTGAATTTAGGCTTTTATTCACATATTCATATATACATCAAATTACACATCAAGTAGGTTCATTCTTGTGTGTTACGCAGAACATTTGAGCTTCCACAAGAACCAATTGACCCTTTTCACATTTTCCGGGTTTTTCAGGAGCAAAGGTGCGTGTCAAGCAGGTTCAGTTGAGTTTCTGTTTATGTTCGCTGATCAATGTTTATATGTGAAAAAAGCATAAAATTAGATCTGTTCTTCATATAAAGCGATCATGTCTCTTCACAAAATGTGGACTAAAGAGCTCAATTCATATGGATTAGTTTTACGATCTCTTTATAAACTGTTTTAAGGCGTCAAAGTGTCAGTTGAGTAGTCGCAAACAGAGGGACAGTGAGCTCTGATTTCATCAAAAATATGTAATGTTCTGAAGATGAACGAACATCTTACGGTTTTGGAACGACATGTGGCTGAGTAATTAATGAGAGAATTATAATTTTTGGGTGAACCATCTCTTTAAGTAAAGCTCATGTTTTCAGAGTGAGATTCTCCTATACCTTCCTCCTGGGAACGGTGTCCTTGTTGTCACTGCCCACTGGGTCCTTGGCCGACAGAGATGGAATCCTACTTATCTTCTTGTTCTGTTCGCGGATCACATTTGAATACAGCTTCTGTCGTCTAATTTTCTCTGCCTGACAGCAGTGAAAGAAAGAGCAGCAAGATTACAAAAGGGAGCTTTAATTACCTAAGCCATTTCTCCCCTAAGGCCCCTGTGTTTCTTTGTACATCCATCCATGAAGCTACTCAACAGCTGCAAATAAAACTCATCATCCCTCCAGAATCAGTGTTAACACCTCTCCCAGGCTGTGAGCGGTAAAAAAAAACATAAACATTTTACATCAGCCGAGCTCTTTTTGCTTTTTGAGGGCTATGCTCATTAGATTAGTTGGTCCATTTCCATTGTGCTCAGAAACACAAGTCTTTTAAATTCATGAGGAAATGAAAAGAGGGGGTTATTGAGACACGGCCGTACTTGACAATTGGACGTAGCAATTAGGGATTAGCTAAATCAATATTCAACAAAGAGAGCACCAATTATCCATTGAGTCTCTCTCATATAACTCCACACACAAATTATTCAGATTTAACAACATTATTTATGAATATCGTCCGATGCTTAAGTCTTTATACAATCTGAAGTGAGTATTTACCACAGCTTCTGGTATTGTGTTTGTTGGTCCAAGACCTCCAAGCTTCACCTCCTGTGTCATGTCTTTGTAGTCCTTTAGCGTATAAGCCTGAGAAGACATTTTGTAATGCATACATATTTATGCATTGAAAACAGCAAAGATATTGTGAGAAAAAGTAGGAGAAACTGTCTTGATCTTAAGGTGCACTCATGCAACAATCCACAAACAAAAGCGCTAATCAGGTCAGGCTCCTTCAGGTTCTCAAGGCTCAGCCATTGGTCATGGACACTGCAGGATGGCTGTTTTCCACTCTGATCTGCTTCCCCTTGGGCTGCCACACTAGCTGTTTTACAAATTTATCCCATAATCCTATGAGACATGATGGCGGGCACATCAAGGTGAGGAGATCAAGCTTCTCCCAGGAAAGCAATCTGTTTTATGGTGTAAGAACCGTATAATCCGGACACAGCATCAAGTGGATGTGTTCCATGACATAATGACCCTTAAATTGTGACGTCTTCATGCAGCACTGAACACTTTACTGATCTATGTTATAAAATTCTGTTTTATTTACTTCAAACCTGTATAACTTGCTCTAAAACACAAAATAATATATTTTGAAAAACATTTTTTAATCCATTTACTAAAAGTTTTTGTCCATACAATGAAAGTCAATGGGGTCAAATATTGTTTTGGACCCCATTGACTTTCATTGTATGGACAAATAAATGATGACGGAATTTGTATTTTTATGCAAACTATCCCTTTAACACTCCTTTAAGTGAATGGACACAACTGTTGAGTAAACTTAAATATTTGATCTATGTAAATGGTGGCCGCCGCACGTTGCTGTTGAGTACGTCTGCTCCTAAGAGAGACTTTCCTGCAGAGCTCAAGGTGCTAGAGGACAAAGAGGCTATCATTAAATGCAAATCACCATCTTACCAGCCCTGGTCCGCACAGACGGGGGTGCTGCTTAATCACCTCATCCTCTAACGCTTTTCAATGTCGTCTTTGTGACCGTGCCTTATATCATCATCTCATTGCAATTAAGAGTGTCTTCAATTACTTATACAATTAACCTGCTGTCTGAATCGGCCCACACAATAATCGTTACATCTGCACCAGGCCCCATTGAGATACTGTCATGGCAACTTAAAGATGGTTACTAAGTATAAACAGGATGTTGTAGTAATTGAGCTATTTGTTTTGCTATATTGCTAATTATGACAAGAATTGTGCCATGTGGGTTTAAATCAGGGCTTTTAAAATGATTCCTTTGCTGTGTATCATTTCATTTATTTACACTGTGAAACAATATATCAATATATTATAAATGGAATTTTATATTTGAAAATGTTTTTATTTTCAAATATTCCTGTTTTTAGCGAAGTAGTGTCAGGCTGTAAGATGCTAAAAGTGTCATACTAGACAAGGGGTGTCCAAACTCCAGAGTTTAGATCCATCTTGCCTCAACACACCTGCCTAGAAGTTTCTAGTATGCCTAGTAAGACCTTGATTTGCTGGTTCATGTGTTTTAATTAAGGCTGAAGCTAAACTCTGCAGGACAGTGGCCCTCCAGGAGGGCATGAACGCAAAGCACACTGATTCTTAAACTAAACACATATACACACCTTATAATTTGTTTTAGCCTTTCTGAGTTTTTCCATTTGTGAAAGGTACCCTTCTGAGCTGCATCTGTGGATTGGATTCAGCTGCTCTGATCTATCAGAGCCGAGTTCTGTGTCGCTGCCGTTAGCTCGTCCTATAGGGGGCAGCACCGTGTAAGGAGCAGATATCTGCGTCAGGGGCACAAAGGGTCCCACGCTCTCATCATTGGGTAAAAGCTCAGGTGGATAGTGGCTGGCCTCCACTTGAGGATATGCGGGCAATTTTAGTATTGGTATCCTACAGAAACATGGAGCACATTGTGAATGCCAAGGCTTAGGGAACGTTGTTTTGCAAATTGCATGCTCTAAATTCATTATTAAAAGTTAACATCAATAAAATCAATGTATTTAAAGCTGCAGTGTGTAATTTCTGTGGCATTAGTGGCACTAAATGGTATTAATACATTTAAAAAATATAAAATAAGTAAAAAAACTAATAAAATGACAAAAATATGTATTGTTCAAGGTAGAAGTCATTTTTTTTACAAATAAATACATAAATATAATTAAGTATTTTGGATAAAGAATTTACTATCTGAACAAAGATATTGCCTTGCCTTGTCATAAAAAGGTCATTTTATATGATGTTTTAAGAGACCACACTCTGAGTGTCTGCAGGGGTCCTCTCAATTATATCATTTCCTGTTTATGTATTTCTTCTGCATGTTGGTTGCATAACAAGGCTTTTTTGTTGGTGTGAAGCCATTTTGTTACAATTTTTTTTTTAAGAAATAATAATAAAAGATCATGCCAAACTACTTCAGGATTTCTTCTTAATAATTTATGATAATATTTTTTTTCCATTGTGACCCCACAACAGTTGTATCACCCTGGTATTTTTTACTTAATGCTGCTTTACTTATTATAGAATAGGTGAAATCCAAGTCATATAGATTGCATGTTTAATCCGTTTTTTTAAATATATATATATATATAAATTAACAGCTATGACTAAATATGACCATCAAACATCCACATTAAGCTGGACTAAAAATGACACACCTCAGCTTTAAAAACAATATAGGCAAGTGTATGTACATACTATGAATATGTACTTAATAATGTGGGTTCATGTTGGGATACTTGCATAAAGTATGTTTGTGGACTTGCCTGAGTCTGTTGTGATTCTTGAATGATGAATTTTCAAACGCATTGGTAAGAGGTTTCCCAGCATGCCTCTGGGGAACACTTCTGTCCACAGCGTATACCACTCCAGAGTGGGGGGCTGGGGAAGATACAACAGCTTTTGGAGCTAATCCCATCTGCCCTTCTGAATTGGGAAGCACAGAGTGATAACCTTGTTGTAAAAAGGGTGGATTAAACCGATCAGGCCTGTCCCACTGCAGTGCTTGAGAAACAAGCGTTAAAATGGTCTCTTTCTGGGAAAGATTCAGTGGCTGTCCTGGATTTGTAGGTGTGTGGAGGTTTATGTTAAGGTTGACGGTTGGTGGAGCATGACTGTGAGATTGAAGTCCAGACTGGTGTTGTGGTGGATCATGGGTGTAGGCCACTGGAGTTTCCTCAGAGTCCGGCGATAGGTGATCAACGCTGATGACGTGTCTCTCTGTAAGGGGTTTAAGGTGTGCTCTGGGTTTGGATTCAGGAACCGGTGGCTTGAGCTGATCTTGGTGGTTCCTGGTTCGCTCCCTCCTTTTCGGTTCCTTCTTCTCTTTATGGCTCTGCTATAATTAGGAGAAAAAATAAGATTGATTTAAAATATCAAGTCGAGTCAAGTAACCTTTACTTACAATACAGATTTTTTCAAAGCACTTCACAGTCATAAACAGGAAAATTACAGAATCAATGATGCAAACTTGATCAAATATGAGACAAATTCAAATTCTGCTGTAAAGCAGCTCTAAAAGAACAATAGTGTCATTATTCAGATCAAGTCACTTCAGTGTTGGTTCAGTTCTATTACTGTGAAAAGTTGATCAATTATGAAACCAGTTTAATTCAGCTATACGCAGCTCTATAGAAGACAATAGTGTCGTTATTCAACTCAAGTCAATTCAGTGTTGATTCAGTTCAGTTCAATAACAGTGTGCAAAATCCATCAGTTATGAAACAAATTCGATTCAGGTAAAACAACTCGACAATAGTGCCATCATCTAGCTCAATTCCTTTCAAGCTTTGTTCTCATCTGATAGTGTCAGTGCAGTGCAATTGATAATATATTACTAAATATTAAGTATCTTTTAAACCCCCAAAAAGCAAGCCAAAAATCTGACCAAAGAACTGAAAATGGATTCTGTGTTAAGATGACATGAAGCTAAATTCTGGATGTTGTTTTTCAAAGTTTGAAGGCAAAAAAGAATGAAATTCGCATAAATGAAATACTTTCCCCAAATATGATGAGGGCTCTTTAGGCAAAATCCATTTGCACAAAATAATGCCCCTTAAAAATTAAATTACAAAATGCAAGCATGACAAAGGTTTTGCCAATAGTGTCCCACGCACTCTAATTCTAAATATTTCAGGGCAAGGGCTAAAAGAATCCATCCTATTGAGCAGAGATATGTCCTTATATAACCGTGGCTTCACAGCTATTGTCATGAACGAGAGGAAAGAAAGACAGAAGCATTTATATAATGTTTCTTTGTGGCGAGCCTGGCATGCATGGGGGACCGACGGACATTATTCTTGTGAGGTCTGGAGCTGTGCCTCAGCATGTAATGCCTCTGATTTAGCCAACACCAGCTTGCACCATTCTTAATGGGAAAATATTTACACTCCTCTGCTTGCCGGCATTAAGGTGACCGTTCAAGTGCTCAAAATAATGATGCTTCTCCATTCCCCCTCTTTCCTCGGCACAGGCTCCTTTTCAAGACATTTCAGAGGCTCCATTGTGCCTGAACAACTCTATCAGAAATTGCGTCCATCACAGCAGAAATGAAATCCCGGGTGACAGTGTGCCCACTGTGCAGACATTTTCATCTTGAGAGGAAGCCCTCGCAGACTGTTATGCATTAGGCCAATGGATTGTGCCAAGCAGCCCCACCTACGTCTGCACAGATAGAGATGGATGGAATCAATAAAGTGAGCTCTACCTTCAGTTTTTGTGTTTTCTGGAGCCACATCAGCTCGGGATCCCGGACATTGTCTTGACTCTCCGGGCTACGAGCGCTGATAGTCTCGTAAGAGGTTTTCCTGGGCTGTGGGAAGAGAAGAAAGAAGGGTCAGGGGAGTGACTGCTTTATAAGCCTCCTTTAAACAATTCACCTGTTGCCATGTAGATGAAATGAATAAAAAATGTGAGGCGAAATAATAGCAAGTATTGACTGCAAACAACAGGGGTGAACTGTGCACCGTGAGAGCGAAACAAAGACATCCGTGAGAATGAGAAGACATGGCTGGGCGATAAATTACATGCCGCTTTTGGTGTAAACGTGTGCTGACAGCTGTAATTTATCATCCACCTACTCAAAAACGGCGCTGACAGCCAGTCAGGTTTGTCTGTAAAATTATTTGACCCTGAGTGTCTGGCAAACTTAACAATTCAATTGGCTTTTTATGATCAACTTTTCATTCTTAATTACTATCCACAGCTCCTCTGAGCCGACCTACATGTGTCAAGAAGAGTGTTCTATTGATTCTCTTTAAAATGATTCTCTTGGAGATAAGTGTCTAGATACATCCACGTTACATCAGTGCACTCTCTCAATTTTTCTTAATGTACCCGTTCAGAGGCGGAATATCTACAGCTAATGCTGTAATGAAAATCATTTAGTAAACTTCCAGTCACTTTGGCTGCTGAGGACAATTCTCACCGATCAATGGTATTGACAGCTTGCGGCGTCCCTGAATGCATGCGGCTAATTCTGAAAGCGTGAATAGAGGAAGGTCAAAGAGACACATGCAGCAGTGAGTGGATTGAGTTGTAACATATCCATCAATAAACAGGCAGCCATGCTGGTCTATGTATTTAACGAAAGGCCATGTGCGCAAGGAACTGATTTGTGAACCACCAGCACCAGTGGACTTCAATTAGTGGTTCCAAAAAGATGGATGGATGGATGGATGGATGGATGGATGTTCGTTCATATTTTTATACAGCAATCGGACTGTGTCAAATAAAGAATCAGAGTTGAAAATTCGAAAGTTTGGAAATCGCACCAAAAACAGCATTGCAAAACAACGAGCAGGCAATGCGCAAATGTTCATAGCAGCGGTCCTCATTATAAATGAAAATATCTATTGGGGCAAAAATGTATTGCAATATCCGTTGTTTGTTATGCTGCACGGTTAATAGGAGGCTGCGCATCCAGCTCATTTTCCTGTATCGGGCAAGTATCATTTCGAGTAGAGAGATTGAGCTGTGCTGTAACAGGTGTGTGAGTAGCAGACATCACAGACCTGCCCTTCATGTCCTCTTAGCCGCAGCAGGCCACAACCTCTGCCCCATCCAAGACCACTGCCTTTTGTCTGCCATTTTAATAATCTCAATCAAATTGAGGAAATGATCAAACAAAATTGCATTTTGAGCTTCATAAGCTGTGTAATATCTATTCTGTTAAATTGGGGCCCGTAATTGCCTCTTGGGGCGAGACGTGGCACAACAAAGTCAGGCGATTGGAGCTTGCCATTTTCCTCAAGACTGGGAAACACAGCTTTTGCGATGAAGACTTCAAAGGGCCGCAATTCTTGAATTGCATTTGGTTGCTATTGTGACCGCCCAGGCAATCTTGATTAGGTGTTTACACTGAGGTAGGGTATACAGTGGCAGAGAGCCACGGAGCCTTGGTCTAGAGCTATTAAGAGATTGTACATTATGTTTCTGGCTTTGAAGTGAGGGTCTGGGGGATGACGAGGGATTGGGGCTGAGTGCAATGGCAGAAGATTGCACTGCTACTTCTGTCTTTATCAAAGGGGTCTCTGCTGGAGCTCATCATCACTCCCACACATGCCGGTAGGAAGTTGGTGCATTATGAGATTGTGTACATTTAATAACACGGCTAATTATCGGGAGTTAGAGGTTTGTGAAAGAGTAAATAGTGGCTTTTTAAAAGCCCAACAGACGCGCCCTGATAATGATGTCGAAAACTGATGGGAGCTGAGGGGCTTTTTATTCCCTTTGAAGGAAACGGGGCCAGAAAAAAAGGGCAAAAGTAAAGGCTGTGTATCAAATTTACGAGCAGGCGCTTAGCTACATAACAAACGGAAGGCATGTGAGGTTTTGTGCTCTCCCATAGTAGGCAAATGACAAAAAAAGCAAACCTTTAACCAAGTGGCCGAAGTATTATGATTGCCCTTCATGTGTTACGTTGTACTGCAAACGCCTTGTTGTATGATAATCTGCCACGAAGAACTGATTTCTTGAAAGAATTTAGACATTCACATGTTTAAGAATTTCCAAGTCTATCATTCTAACGTAATTTTAAAAAATCGATATCAATGTAATGTGCAACAACAACAACAATATATTACATATCATTATTTGTGCCCAGGATGGTTTAATAATCATATTTAAATACATTAAATTAATCCTTACCTGGGGTAAAAAATGTATCCGATTGATATTTTTCATGAACAAACAAACATTTGTTTACTTGAGTTATCCATATCTGTCAGTCATTTTCAGTGGCTTTTTAGACAAAACTATACAGGTTTGAGAGCATCTCTTAATCTTTTTTAATTATCTTGACTGATATTTACTCTCATACAGAATAAAATAAACAATATGGGAAATTTCATTTTCTTCTTGGGGAAGTTGCCACTTTTTTTTCCAAGGGATGTGAAATATAAATAAACTGAAAATATATATTTTTTTTCAATGAGCCGCCTCTTTGAGACTTACATTGCCGCCTTGTAAATAGAACTTGACAGTGCACCATATTTCTTGGAAAGACAATGTGCTGAATTCATACCAGGGCACCACTGGTGCATTCAGGGCACCATCTAAAGCGGGGAGAGCTTTGCTCTGTTTACCATGTCACAATGCTAACGGCCCTTCACTATGCTAATGCAGCTGATGTGAGACATTAAGGTGGGACTGGGCTCAGATGGGCCGGGTAAGGTCTTAAATGTAGCAAATACACATGAGCCAGATGTGTGCAGACAAGCCAACCCTGCCAATTATACCCTGGGCCAGGTGCACTGATAACTAAGAGCCCATTGGTAACCATGCCCCTCTGATGTTCTTAACAGCCACTGTTGTGCAGATCAACTCATAATAGGCACTACATAGACAGACATGATTCATTCTCTTCTCTCTGCTCCATCTGAAGACTCTGTGTCTGCCAAATTAATTTCCGTGACACAGGCAGTGTAGTCTCCTTAAAACCAGGAGCAATGAAAACACCAAGGTCACTTATTCAGATTAAAAGATAAAGGTCAGATCATGATCTGGCCTGGTTTGTCCATTACAAATTGTGAATATTTGTATACAATCAAAAACATAAGGAATGTCTCTAGACTAGATACACAGATTACATAGAGAAAACTTTTTTATACTAACTCTCAACTTAAATACTTACGTGCTTGTAACTTCAGTTAACTTAAATACTTTATGGCTTCTAAAAAATATAAAATATGAATACAAAAATTAACAAAACGAGAATTAGAATATAGGCCAATGGCATACAGTCATTATGTAGTTTTTACAACTAATAGTGAATTACATCAAAAAACGATAGCGATACTTCATTCAGGATATTGGGTAATTAAAAAATAATTTTATGAATGGAGTCATCATTCCCACGAAAATGTCTATGGAATAACACTAGCCTTGGGCCTAAACTACCCAATATCTGACATTGAGGACGCAGTGACAGTATGCTGTGTTAGTCCACCCTCTAGTGGTTAGCCATGAGACTTCAATTTGATCACCAATGCTTCCAGTCAAATACAGTCAACATTTAAAGTCAACATTCAAAACCTTGCATCAAAGTTATACATTTTGAACAATACCTGTTCTTGTCTTAGGACAACTTTGATTAACTTTTTTTTATGTTGGCACTTCAATTGTTGACTACTGTAGTAGCCTATACAGTATGGTATAAGCTAAATTTAATCATGCAATACCTATAGAAGAGAATAAAGAATCCTAAAGAAACCTATTATTTTCCTTAAATGCGGGGAATGTTCCAAAGATACTTACTTGCTTTGTCTCATCTGGTTTATCCTTGTGCTGATGAGCTTTCAGGTAAGACCCCTGCTTATGTGTGTTGATACCAAGAGTTGCTTTGTTTTGCTCCACAATGTCTTTCTTATCTCTGACAGGCCTCAGATCAGAAAGATGTCGTGATCTTGTCTTCTGGGGAGAAACTGATTTGACATTCAGATGCTTTCCATCATCCCGTGGCGTGCCTTCAGAGGACATGCAAGAACTTTTGGATTCGGGGGTACCGAGAATGTCTTCCCGTTGTGGGTGCAGGTGGAAAGGAGGTGAAGGTGGCTGGGATAAAGCATTTTCCATCTGAGCTGTGGGTGGATTACTGACAACCACATAATCTCGCCTGCTACCTAGAGCAAAGTTCTCCAAAGGTTCAATAGTATCTTCAGACCCCTCAAACGAGTCGAGAGAAAGTCTCTCATTTAGCTGGTTGAAAACCTGAGCCCCTTCCTGATTCTTCCTCCAGTTTGGGTCGTAGCGCAAGTATGCGTATTCATCTTCGGGGGGAGTTTGTCTGAAATATTTCAAAAAGAGTTAAGAAGAAATAAGTCATAAACACTTAGCTTTAAATTGAAGAGCAGGCTGGGTACGTCTCATTTAGTGCTTTCGGCATTGTCAGGAAGACAGTCTGAATGCCTCAAACAGCCATCAAAACACAAGGAAAAAAATCAGCTACACTTCTCAGCCGAAGCGAAATGGTAATAGCGTGTTCTATTCTCTCCCCCCACCGTCTTCTCTTACCTCTAATGACTATGGGTCTGAAGACCACAATTTGGGGATAGTTTTGCAAATGGCTAATTCAAACATATGAAATAGGTTCAAACTACAACCTAATGTGCTCCTAGCATCATTGGATGAAAAGATCTCATTAAAATAATTAGAAGAGTGCCTCTTTGTTGTGTGCCTCTGAATAGTACAAGATGCTCTTCACATCCCATGATGCCAAATACGAGGCAGCCTGGATGCATGGCACTTCAGCCAATGAGGGCAAAGGGCAAGGAATGGCTCTGTAATGATTCCACCGACATGGTCTTGAGAATGCGCCGTGGGCTCGCAGCTGTGTCGGGGTCTTTAACATGCAAAGTCTCTCTTGTGTTAATATAAATGTGTCAGAATTAAATCCAATAGGAAACAGACTCGTTTCATTCTGAATGTGACACTTGAGTCTCTTTAAAGACAATGTGTGCAGAAAAGAGGATGAAAACTAAATGGGTAGTTATTAGCTTCAATGATATTATGTTAAATATTGCTGCACGCCATTCATTCGCAGGGTTTCATTCTTGAGCATGAAAATATTATGAGGGAGCCGCTTCGCTTCGACAATAAAGTCTTTGTCAAGGTTCGCCATAACCATTATGAAAAAAACTGTGCATGGGGTTAAGTACCTCTTCGGCGCATCGGCTATCAGTCTGTAAAAAATTAAAACAAACGCCTCCCGTTTTTATCCCGAGGCAGATTTTGAGTGGCGGACACAACAGTTGGGCTGGAGATGAAGGAGTGGAGACAGATGCGGTGATCCACACTTCAGATTCCAGCAATCTGTGTTCCGGCAGCGCAGAGAGCTCGTTCATTCATTGGCAACAAAGCAACTGCTTTTTAACAGACTGCTGAATGAGACCTTATTGTGGTAACGTCCTGCAAACTAAAAATCTAATTTTCCCTAAATGAGGGTACTTGTTTGGAAAGTACAAACATTAGTGGGTATTTCGGCTCAATTAAAATGCAAGCGCAAACATCATTTTCAAAGACTGTCATTATCTATTAGACATCTGAATAAAAGCTTGTCAGTCATCTCGGCTGTTTGCAGAGCAGCTAAACACAAAAAACTCAGTCATTTTTTTTGGTGATGTCTTTCATTTCGTTTTTTCAGGTATAGACCTTATTCAGAGCCGCCCCATGACAGGTATGAAAGCGAGGCTGTTAGGGATACACTTGTTTTCAGTGGCATCTGCTGTATAGAGCTCCTAAATCACTTAAAATTGTCCACAGCTTACATTGTCTGGAGTTTTTTGTCTATTTAAATTTCTTGGAAATATATTTTTTGTAGTGTTTCGTCAGCAGAACAATCCAAAAACATGAAATAACAGTACATACACTTACTGAAGAGATGTATGTCTATCCCTCACAGCCTCGCTTTCATTCCCGTTGAAAATCAAAGATAGCGCTGCTGTGAATAAGGTCTATTGGCGTTGTTTATTCCGTTTATTTTAGCAACAAAAGCAAAACCTGACATTCAAAACAAAGGTACATTCGATAGGCAATTCACTCTCATCACACGGTTCTTAGCCTGTATTGCCTTTTTTAGTATTTAAAACATTTTACCTACATTTCATATGCGAAAAATAGATATTAGCAGATGGAAGACACTTTAAATGAGACAGTTATGATCCTGGAAAGTCTATGCTTGGCCCATTCTTCTGTACTTTTTCTTCTGCCCAAGACTGGTTGCCCACTGAAGCTAAGCGGGGCTGAGCCTGGTTAGTACCTGGATGGGAGACCTCCTGGGAAAAACCAGGTTGCTGCTGGTAGAGGTGTTAGTGAGACCAGCAGGGGGCGCTCACCCTGTGGTCTGTGTGGGTCCTAATGCCCCAGTGTAGTGACGGGGACACTATACTGCCAAAAG
Organism: Phoxinus phoxinus; assembly: GCF_949152265.1. Taxonomy (NCBI): domain Eukaryota; kingdom Metazoa; phylum Chordata; class Actinopteri; order Cypriniformes; family Leuciscidae; genus Phoxinus; species Phoxinus phoxinus. Next base: position 11,218,340 of record NC_136898.1, read on the forward strand.
AGCGCCGTCCTTCGGATGAAACGTTAAACCGAGGTCCTGACTCTCTGTGGTCATTAAAAATCCCAGGATGTCCTTCAAAATAGAGTAGGGGTGTAACCCCGGCATCCTGGCCAAATTTGCCCCTTGGCCTCTGTCCATCATGGCCTCCTAATCATCCTCCTATATATACTAATTGGCTTCATCACTGTCTCCTCTCCACCAGTAAGCTGGTGTGTGGTGGGCGTTCTGGCGCAATATGGCTGCCGTCGCATCATCCAAGTGGATGCTGCACATTGGTGGTGGTTGAGGAGATTCCCCCCCTTCTATGTAAAGCGCTTTGAGGTCTCAGATAAAGCGCTATATAAATGTAACGAATTATTATTATTATTACTTTTGACCTCTGGGTCACACCTTTACAGGTAAAGCAGCTGACAGTAAATATTAGATGTGCAACTGAAGCAAAAGGTAACTTAATTATGATCATAGACTGAATCCAACCATACAGAGGTTATCAGGTTGCTATCAGAACTGTTTCTGCTCAAGAACTGAAAAAAAAATATGAAAAAACCCAACATATTCTTTAATTTATAGTCATCACCACCACACCAGAGGCCTGTTGCATAGTTGAACAAACTCTGAGTTTCATAGTAGGTTTAGAGTTGACAAAAGCAAACCAATACTGGTACCTGGTTTAGATCAGGTTCACAACACTTCATTCTCTGTCAACTCAGGTTTAATCCAGAGTTTGAAATTACATCAGAAGCACATGCATCTGGAAGTGTAACACATGCAGCTGTGTTCGCCAATCACACGGAACATGGAGAGCATCAGTTTAATTCAATTCTCGTGAGAGCGTCAGAGCAATTCACTTCTCTGTCGAAGATTTAGAGATAGTTATGAAAAATATCATGAATTTAAATGCGTTTACAAGTCAGGAATAAACACTGTTGCTGCATTTGACTCTGCAGTGGCCACCACTTGGCAAAAGACAGCCAATTTTTTTTCTCTAAAATTCTTTCAGAATAAACTGCTTTAATTTGGAGCATGAGATAAAGGGGGAGTGGCTTTGTTTATTGCATCAGATATATGTCACTTTGCTCACAGCTGTTTGATCTAGTTTTGGTTTGCGATCTCTAACCCAGAATAAAACCTCCTCTGGAGCAGGTTAGCCGTGTAGCATGCGTCCATGGTGATGAACACTGCTAAAAACCAATCCACCTTCTTGAGCCAGAAAAAAACAGAGTTTCCTCAAACTAATCTCAAACTTACCATGGGTAGCAAGCAACTGAAACTGGCTTCATGCAACAGGCCTCTGAGCTTTGGGAACTGGATTTGCTTGACAGAGAGTTTATTATGACAACAGATGTATGAAACCTCTACAAAAGCATTCAGTAGTAAGGATGTTGTTTATTAAAATACAGCACCGACTTGACAAACAGCCATCTGCAATTGCGTAGCTCACAAATTACATGAATATTAACGTTAGGAGTTTAGACATTAACATTAGTGTAAGGGTCACCATTCCTTGCAAACTTCAAACCATTTTTTATTCACTGTCATAATTTACTCACCCGTGTGTCATTCCAAACCTGTACCTTTATTTCTTCTGTGGAACACATAGAAGATGTTTCGAAGAATGTTGGTAACTAAACAGTTTTGGTTACTAAGTTACTGACTTCCATTTTGTGTGTGGGGGGGGGAAACCCAACCTGACATTTCTCACAAATATCTGCTTAATGTTCCACAGAAGAAAGAATGTCCAACTGGTTTGAAAAGACATGAGGGTGAATAAATGATGACAGAATTTCAATGTTTTGGGTGGACTATCCTTTTAAAAATGTCCAATATCAAATATCCAGATTAGTCTCTAAATCAATACGAGGTCATAAAACCTCCTATATAACAATTATACAAGATGAAATAGCATTTTACATCACAGGAGACTGCTTGAAATGCCATGCAAACTATTATTGGAGGTGGAAATAGTAACTTAGCACTGTTGTTTTACCTCAGTGGCTCATGTGGTCCCTTCACTCGTCTTGGTTTCAGATCCAGACTATCATAAACATCAAGATGCTCTTCCTCGCTGTCAGTCTCAGTAACGTTACACTGTTGTTTGAAGTTCTCAGCAGAGAGGAGATCACTGCACATCTGAAGCTCTCGCTGGTACTCCTTCTCCTGCACCAAACTCTCAGTATCTGACTCCAGGGAATCCCACATCAGCGGTAAATCGGGCACATTATCCCTTGGACTAACGTTAGAGTCTTTGGTCATGTTAAATTTGACTTTTGATTGTTTCAGCGCCTCAGGCCGGTTGAGCTCATGATCATGGCGTTGTTGCTCAAAGACGATCGTCTTCATGTCGCAAAATCAACATTAGGAGTGATAAAAACAGATTTATTTTTCAGTTGAATTCAGCTAGCTACGTTATTAAGCGTTATTTTCGTTAAATGTAGAAAGATCTTTCGGTTGTTGACGTTCCAATTCAGCTGTGTATAGCCCATGTTATGTGTAAAGGCATAACTGTTAAACACTGACAATGTAACTCAATTATGCAGCATCAAAACATTACCTCATACACAAATCCATAGATCTGTTCTAGATTTTATCCTTTTTACCTGCGATCCATATTGAAAGAGTCGTCGTTCATTGTCAGGTAACGTTTCGTTTGCTGAACTGTTGCCGTGGAAACATAGACGCCACGGCTGTCCGCGCATGCGCAGATCTATTTCTAGCTAAAACTATCTTAGAACAGTTACGAAAGACTTGAAGGTTTTCTCAATCAATATAAACGAAAATCATACTTATCTAACATGTACGTACGATACATAAGCAAAACTCATGGAGCGTTAAAACGCAAGTAACACGTGTACGCGTTTTTTTTTAACTCAATTTAAAGCATTCATGGCGGTTTATTTTTACGCTCCAATTGCTGATTAGCGTTGAGACTTTAGTGCAAGAACGAAAAACACATCTGGAAAATCTTTACTCCCTCAAATTACTGGTATCACTTCCCCCAGTTCATTGATTAATCCAGACCGAGTTACCAGCTAAAGGCCAAATTTTTTCAAAGAGCATTTCGAGTCATTGACAGGACCCCTTATATTTGGGACTTAAAGAATTTAAGATTAAAACAATTTATTTACTTCAGAATTTCAGGTCAAAACCTTATCACAAAAACTGATTTAATATACACAAGATTTAGAAAAAAATACAGAGGCAGCATTGGGAATAAGTAATCATTTTATTCATTTCCTTCAAAGCATTGAGGCAGTTGGAAAAGGCTTATGAAATTAACATTTCACAAGTCGATAAATAGGTTGTGCAATCTAGGTAGAAAATCTGTTCCCTGTGATTTGGGAAATGTGATCCCTTAATCCCCCTTTTTTATTAATGGCAACAATCACTCTGCAAATTGAAGTAATCTAAAAGTCACAAAAGTAACATTTTAGATTCATCCAACTACAGAGGGCAACAGTAAACATTGCTGTGGAGGTAGCAATAGTGGCTTTGGAATGGCTTAGTCGACCTCCTCAATGGTTGGGCCGGAGGATCCACCTCCTGGAGCAGCACCAGCTCCTGGGAAGCCGCCGGGCATACCCTCAGGCATTCCACCTGGCATGCCTCCAGCACTCTGGTACAGCTTGGTTATGATGGGGTTGCATATTTTCTCCAGCTCCTTCTGCTGGTGCTCAAACTCCTCCCTCTCAGCAGTCTGAAAGTTTAACAAACAGTTGCAAAGTCATTTTGGATATGGCAACGCAAGTTAAGAAAAGTAACCAAAAAGCCACATGATTGCACAAATGTCTCAACTGATGGAAAATGTACCTGGTTCTTGTCAAGCCAGGCGATGACTTCATTGCACTTGTCAAGGATCTTCTGCTTGTCCTCATCACTGATCTTGCCCTTTAGTTTCTCATCCTCAACGGTGGACTTCATGTTGAAGGCATAGGACTCCAGACCATTCTTGGTAGACACCTTGTCACGCTGCACATCATCTTCAGCCTTGTACTTTTCAGCCTCCTGCACCATGCGCTCAATGTCCTCCTTGCTGAGACGACCTGAAATACATTTTCAGTTAACCTCTGAAATTATCAGCAATAATAGTCAGAGTATTTTAGTACAGAAGAGAAAGATTTACCTTTATCGTTGGTGATGGTGATTTTGTTCTCCTTGCCAGTGCTCTTATCAACAGCTGAAACATTCATGATGCCGTTGGCATCAATGTCAAAGGTGACCTCAATCTGGGGAACACCACGAGGTGCAGGAGGAATTCCGGTAAGCTCAAACTTGCCCAGCAAGTTGTTATCCTTGGTCATTGCACGCTCACCCTCATATACCTGAGCAGAGGGGAAATTTAAGACAACAATGTTAAGAGATCCAAGGGACTGTGACAAGACTAAACTCAAATTACTTGGTACCCACCTGAATAAGTACACCAGGCTGGTTGTCGGAATAGGTGGTGAAAGTCTGAGTCTGTTTGGTTGGGATGGTGGTGTTACGCTTGATGAGGACGGTCATGACTCCGCCAGCTGTCTCAATTCCAAGGGACAGAGGAGTGACATCGAGCAGCAGCAAGTCCTGAACGTTCTCAGACTTGTCACCAGAGAGAATGGCAGCCTGGACAGCTAGAACAGAAAAGTAAAAATAAGAACCTTGGGCAACTTGAGAAGGTCAGATAACAATGACTACAGTCGCTCAGACATCCAAGGAAGGTGCTTGGGCCATCTTTGGTCTTTCAACCTCTGGTGGAAACTACGAATGGCAAGGAATCAACTTCATCATAGCGAATGAGTACAAATTAAAATATTAAAAATCTAAATAGCTCACCTGCTCCGTAGGCGACAGCCTCATCGGGGTTGATGCTCTTGTTGAGCTCTTTGCCATTGAAGTAGTCTTGGAGCAGCTTCTGGATTTTGGGAATGCGAGTGGAGCCACCAACCAGGACAATGTCATGGATCTGAGCCTTGTCCATCTTGGCGTCACGAAGGGACTTCTCAACTGGGTCCAGGGTGCCACGGAAAAGGTCAGCGTTGAGCTCCTCAAAACGGGCCCTGGTGATTGAGGTATAGAAATCGATGCCCTCATAGAGGGAGTCGATTTCAATACTGGCCTGAGTGCTGGAGGATAGGGTACGCTTGGCCCTCTCGCAGGCGGTGCGGAGACGACGAACGGCTCTCTTGTTGTCGCTGATGTCCTTTTTGTGCTTGCGCTTGAACTCTGTGATGAAGTGGTTCACCATGCGGTTGTCAAAGTCTTCTCCACCCAAGTGAGTGTCTCCAGCAGTAGATTTTACCTCAAATATGCCATCCTCTATGGTGAGGATGGACACATCGAAAGTGCCACCACCAAGATCGAAGATGAGGACATTCCTCTCAGCACCAACCTGGAAAGAAGAACAAAAGAATAAGTTTCTGCACACCCATCAATAAGTTGTACAACACTCAGAATAAAACGCTCAGACATCCAAGGAAGGTGCTTGGGCCATCTTTGGTCTTTCAACCTCTGGTGGAAACTACGAATGGCAAGGAATCAACTTCATCATAGCGAAACTTAAGCTAAAAAGAACTGAATGAGGTCACCAGTTCATAAAGCTGCTTTGACATTAAAGTTTAACAAACCTTTTTATCCAAACCGTAAGCAATAGCAGCAGCAGTTGGTTCATTGATGATACGCAGAACATTCAAGCCAGAGATGGTTCCAGCATCCTTGGTGGCCTGTCGCTGAGAGTCGTTGAAGTAAGCAGGCACGGTGACCACAGCGTTGGATACAGTCTGCAAGGAAAGTGAAAGTTAAGATGCTAATTGCCACTTGGAACAAAGGCAATTAAAAATTAAACTACAGTATAGTGCATGTCGCTCAGACATCCAAGGAAGGTGCTTGGGCCATCTTTGGTTTTTCAACCTCTGGTGGAAACTACGAATGGCAAGGAATCAACTTCATCATAGCGAAACATATCAAGTCAAAGGGGAGTTCAATAGAGCTACTTGAATGCTGATTGATTACTCACCTTTCCCAGGTAGGCTTCAGCAATTTCCTTCATCTTGGTGAGGACCATGGAGGAAATCTCCTCAGGGTAGAAGCTCTTGCTCTCACCCTTGTATTCAACCTGGACCTTGGGACGGGTATTATCATTGATGACATTAAAAGGCCAGTGCTTCATGTCTGACTGGACAACACCATCATCGAACCTGCGGCCAATCAGACGCTTGGCATCTATAGGAGAACAAGATATAGGTACAGGTTTAGGATAGAGGTTTGACAAAAAAAAAAATTCAATCCCATACATCATTTGCAAGGATTTCGCTCAGACATCCAAGGAAGGTGCTTGGCCCATCTTTGGTTTTTCAACCTCTGGTGGAAACTACGAATGGCAAGGAATCAACTTCATCACAGCGAATAATTTTTTTTTTAAGTTAAGTTTTATAAAATGACTACTTACCAAAGACTGTGTTGGTGGGGTTCATAGCGACCTGGTTTTTCGCAGCATCTCCAATCAATCTCTCTGAATCTGTGAATGCTACATAGCTTGGAGTGGTTCTGTTTCCTTGATCATTAGCGATGATTTCAACTTTTCCATGTTGGAAGACACCTACACAGGAGTAGGTGGTCCCGAGATCAATACCAACAGCTGGTCCCTTGGACATTGTGTCTGAAAAAAAAAATTAAAAAAAATTAGTCGGGTGCTCAATACAGTACAGAAAGAGAAAGTGATCCACACCTCTTTGATTAGCCAACTATACTGCTGTGAAACGACAATGCCAAGCCCAGGCCGGGAGCACATGCGGATATGCGTCAGACCACGTGGTTTGAGCTTCCAGAATTTTCTAAGGCCAAACGCTGAATTCGGGGTCCCACTTATCAAAATCGGTACAAAATGCAGTTTCAAAACTTTTCGGTTACTGTGCTAAATTAAACAAACATTTTTAAAAAAAAGAGATGTAACAGGTATTGTGTGACCATGTAACGTTAACTGTTCATCAGATTAATGTCGGACGGTTGAGGCGCGTGGTAAAAGATTAACGTTACACGAGGTGCCAGTTGCGGTTTAAATTTAACGTAACTGTTATTGTTCTCACGAGTATTTGACTGTAGTAATTAAATTGATTAGCTTAATCAAACTTTGATTTTTCTTCGAAAATGATCAAGAGCGAATACTACCATCAGATTAGGCAAGTGAAACTACTTGTAACTTAACGTAATATGCAACTCAACGGTACTAAATACAAAAAACAACAATAACGGAATCATTATTAAGGGTAAAGCATATATGGAAATATTTGATATAAAACAAACTAGCAGTTTAGTTCTCTAAAATCACATTTTATAACAAAGCTGTGGTAACGCGGTGCAAGCAAAGAAGCGTTTTTTTCTGTGAGATTGTAAATACAATATAATCGAGAAAGAGAGAACAAAGACCTTACCAAGTTGGAAATAACAGAGATGAGTGAAGATGCCGGTTGGAGAGCTGGAATGGCGACTGACTGCCTCGCCTTGCTTCGGTAAGAGAGAATGATCGAACGTTCTAGAACAGCCTTTATTGCCGGTAGATGAGCCAATGAGATTTCAGATAACTAGACATCAACCCCTACGCACCAATGTAAACTCGTAATACTTAGTGTGGCCACGCCCATTAAGGATGAGCCAAGGATAAAACTGGTTAGAAAAAATTCCATACCATCCCCCTCAGGGTTGCCCGGTTTGCCGCAATCGATGTCAATGCGGAACAGTTTGTCCTGCTGTACATATATGAACGAAATTCACTAGAAATGTGACTGATGGTACAGTTGTTGCTTAGTAGAATATGCAAAGATTAAGCACATAAATAAAATATATCAATAAAAAATATATATAGTCAAAATATCTTGTAATAACCTTGGTTTGGAACATAGGGTCTTGTCTAGTAAAGTATATCAGTCGTTACCAGTTTGTAATAGAGCTCGAATAGGATTTTTTTAACAATATGCATATAGCATGTTTGATACTCTTTTACAATGGGTTGGTACTATAGACTGTAAAAAATACTCATCGCATAAGGAGCTGAACACAACGCCGATTGAAACCTGAGCCCTGATAGATCTGGGGTTTGGGGCCGCGTCAAATATTTGTTTATTTGCTAATGTATTATATGATCAAGAAAAGGGAAATGAAGGAAACTAAATTAGTAAATGAAAGTAAACGAATCAGAGGAAACAAACTATTGCATAATAGCCCAGTAGATGGCGATACGAACGAACAATTCAAATCACCCCAAAAAACGAGGAAGTATAGGCTATCTACATGGAATTCACTACACATAAAAGTCACATATTATGTGCCAAAAATCGTAATGTTTAGTGAGTATATGCTTTTTTTGTCTAAAACAATACTGAAGAGGAAGTTACATGATGAAGCCAATAATAACTGAGACAATTTATAATATAGCCTATCCATATGCTAGAAGATTCACCAAGCATAGCATTCACATGTTACATAAAATAGTTTTATTTCATACAAAAACAGTTCATTTAATTTTTCATTCATATTGACTTTTGAAACAGGGACTTTGATGACAGGGAGAGCAGCAGCCATTTCAGCTTAAAAAGACCAATTTTTTTAATATCCTATTCCTATGTTGAAACGTCATGTCTATTCCAATTTTATCATGAGAACACTTTAAAGTTATTAAACTGTAAATAACACATAATAAAAAAACTTATTTACATTCAGCATAAAAATAATCTTAACCAACAACAATGTAAATAGCTAACAGTATACAAAAGCCTATTTCCCCCAAATAGGCTCAGTGAGCACCATTGTTCATGTGCAAAATCAGTTCAGTCTCTGATGAGGATTCAGATACAGCTGAATTTCCATCTAAAGTTCAGTCTCTGATGAGGATTCAGAAACAGGCTGAATTTCCCTCTAAAGTTCAGTCTCCTTGACACAAGCTCCGTCAAGTTTGTTACAAGCTGTTCTTGAACTGTCTTGTGTTTCAGTGATCACCTCTACTGTAGCTATTGAATTTTCTGTTTTCTGTGGCGTTTCTTCCACTCTGTATTCTGTGAAATTTGAGTTCCAAAAGCCTAGACCGAAAATCAAGAGAAATATGAAAAATTAGTAATTTGCAAAGACACAAAAGCTTGTGTGTTTGATCAACCAGATTAGATGGTTTAAGTGGTTATTACCTTGTCTTCTCCTGGACTGCTTTTCTTCATGACTGGCTTTTGATTTGCTGCTTTCCACAGACTGGTCTGATTCTTCATTCTCTGTTATAAAATCAGATTAAAATGAAAAACTGTATCCATAATTAAATCGCAGCTAAACGCTAGAATATAAATGAAGCTTGAATTAAAGTTAAAATATATAAATAATCTTATATTACCTTTTTTCCAGGCTACATGTGCCCTTCGCAGTCTGACCACAAAGAAGATGACTACAATAAGTAAACATATGATAAGGCTTGTGACCAGCAGGATCAGCAGTGGTGAGCTTTCCTTACGATTGTATTGTTTGTCTTGGCCCCTTATGTCAAAACCTGCAAATACACAAAGTAATATAATTATCATCAAATTACATCTTAGGATAGCATCACAAAGGCAAAAGAAAAAGTCTATTTTTATCACTGCCATCTTTAATAACATCCTTAATGTCCTTTACACATTGCTTTGATTTTAATTTGGACTTGCAATTAGCAATCGTTTATGTGAGAACAAGGTGGACATTTTTTCTTGCTGGCTTGTTGGTATCAATTCACAATAATAACCAACAATGAAGCATTTTATTTTTATGAGCTTCACACCTTGTGAGTTGGTGCCATTTTTGGTCACGAATCCTTCAGGTGATATGGACTCCGAAGAGTTTATGTTCTGTGCTGAAATGCAAAGGTAGATTTGACATTAATTTTACAACATAAAATAAGCAGGAAATGAATGGTATATTATGTTCAAAATGTCATGTTAATATGAAATGAATTTAATAACACTTACTTGTCAAGTTTATATCTGTTGCAATAGAATGTTCCTCCACTAAAAGAGATCACAAAGCAAATTAATTAATCACAAAGCACAAATACTGAAGTTGACTTATACAAAACACACATCAGCATTTACATGAAATTGTAATATTGTTAATAAGTGTTTTATCATGCAAAATTGCATAATTTACCTTGTCTGTGGTTTGAGGTAGTGCTGTCTCCTGTTGGGAGCACATCTTCAGTATTTCCTGATGACAATTCCATTTGTGCTGTGATCAGATGGTGTATATGTTAATCAGTTGTGAGGTATCGAATGTAAAAATCAAAAAGGTATATAAGCACTAATACTGATTAGAAGTGACTGTGCATACTGCAAGAGCTACCAGTAGGTGGAGGCAGAGAGTTACATGGAGCAGAAGCAATTTCTATTACCAGTACCGTATGTGGAGTTTTTAAAGTATTCTGTCATGCTCTGGCTCAAATACTCATAGTTTATGTAGTGTAATTGGTATGAAATTACATATTTCATTACTTTTAATGAAATTAAGAGAAACACTCACCTGTACTGCTAATGGCAGGAGCAGAAGTGACTGTGGTCATTGACTCAGTTTTTAGCACATCTCTAGTACTGGAATACCTTGATGTGGAGGCCGTAACAGCTAGAACACACAATAAAAACATTTACTGTTGACTGTTTGCTTATAAGAATCTGACTTTTTAAAGTATTTGTTAATATACATAGTTAGAGTTTCTATTCTGGATGGGGAACACAGGCTGTTTTGTTCAAAGAAATAGCTGACTTCCCTTTCATCATGTGATTGATTAGGATCACTCTAATGTGGACCACACATTCACTTAAATAGGAAACTACCAAATACTCAGAAGTGTAGATTAACTTTCCCTGTGCAGCACAGCCAAACAAAATCCCCTAATATTTCATTTCCCTTTTCTAATAATGGCTAAATGTCATATATGGCAAAAGGATTGGGAAATCAGTGGTGGTGGTGAGGTGTACGCAAATATGGCGGAACTGGTTTTGTGTACTGAAACTGGTTGTAGGCCTATGTACCATTTGTGGTACTTACAGTGATTTTCAATGATGATAAAGTCCAGCACTTGTTTTGGTAGATCTTTGTGTTTTGCCATGCACATCACCGTTGCTTCCCTGATATGAGTTTTGATTGTTAAGATGCTAACTGCCAGTGACCTGTTGGATCTTCCCTCCCGCAAGGTATTGGGTAGAGCTGTTAGGGCAAAACAGGGCATATTCAGTAATCGGTGGTTTTTAAATTCAACTAGTATGAGAAACTCTGCTTCAGAATATTGTGGTTCCTCTATTTTTCACGAGGTATTAGTAGTTTCACAGTGTGTGAAATGTCAGAAGGCATGGGATTTTATTTGTCAATATATCTGTTTCACAGTATGTCTGTGGGTTATATTTTTAATGTTTTTTAAAAGAACTGTCTTATGCTCACCAAGCCTGCATTCTAATATGCTGATTTGGTGCTCAAGAAACATTATTTCTTATTATTATCAGCGTTAAAAACAGCTGTGCTGCTTAATATTTTTGTGGAAACTGTGATACATTTCTTAGAAATCATACCATTATAAATGTCTTACTGTCACAATTTAAAGCATTCCTGCTGCTTAGAAGTATTAATTTCTTTTTCGGAAAAAAAATAAGAAAAACCGGTCAAAAGTTTGGAAACTGTCTTCCCACTCAGACTGAGACACTTCTCGTAACTCACCTTCAATTTCAACCCCACTGATTCGCCAAGAGAGTTCAGGTGGGTTGCCATTCGCTGTCACTGAACATTTGAGGATTGTTTTATCTTCATACTCAGCCATTTCTATTTTGGGGGTTCCTGTGACCAGATCAAAAAGAGTCTCATTTAATATTCCATTATTCATCTGCAAATCATTTTATGCATGCTTTCAGAAAAGATGAGTGATAAAATATGTATATTTACCCAGAACTTTTACTTTGAATCTTTTTGAAACGACTTTATCTTCATACAGAAGACATTTATAAAGCCCTTCGTCGTCGAAGGTAACGTTAGACATGAGTAACGTATATTCAGAGTTGTTTGAAGTGAAAATGCTGCTCCTTGAGTCTCGTAGGCCTGTACGGGAACATGAAATAAATCTTTAATGTTTATGACATACAACAACGAGGAAATGTTCGCAGTGTTCGAAATGTGTTTTTCAATGGTTTTCGCACAATATACAGTGTTCTTGCCCTCACCTCTGATGTTGTTGAAGTACATAACATGACCATGTGGATTTCTCCACTCCATGAATGCATTCTCACTGAAATTTTTCCGTGGACATTTCAATACCAGTGTGTCTCCTTCTGCCACTGTAATATACTTTGTTGCCGAACATTCTCTTACTCCTGTTCAGAAAGGAGAGAAGTAAGTGAGAATCATCAAGTTTTAACAAAACGTTCCAACCAAAGACATTGATCAAAGCTAAATATACAGTCAAGAGGTGGGCTAGTTTAATGGAAGAACAGTAGGTTGATAAGGGGGCAGATAAGACCTCAGACACCCTACGCTCTGCTCTGACTCATTTGAGTTTTCTCAGCGCTCTCGCAAGCTGCGGCTGAAAGTGAAAGGGGGCTACATTTTGCATTAGAGTGACTGCTGTAGTGGTCTTTTATTTGCTTGTGTGGTTCAAACTTGCAGCGAGAGAAAACTTGCCACTGTGACACATAAAGCGATATGCTGGTGCTGGAACAGGAAACAGTGGTGTTAAAACGTTATTCACAGAGGTGTAAACATATCAAACAGACGAAGTTCTAAATCAGGCGACATGGGGGTGTGATTATTTTAGTCATATGTAAAATGACCTATAATGCCTAATGTGCGATTGTACAGTATGTGGGAGTTATAGCGCACTAAAACATTTACAGTGCAATGATTAATTAAATGTAATATTCCTTTTATTCACCTTTGAACTTAAATCCATTTAATAATGTAACTTATCATTTTTAAATATGTGCAGTATATTCACTGGTTTTTCATTATTTAAGTCCATTATTGAAAAGCTTTACATCCACAGCTGTGATGATACTATTTTCAAGAATAGTTTCCTGTTCCAACAACCACAAGGTGAGTACACGTAAAAACAAAAGTTATATCATTCAACGCAATCTATAGTAATAAATTAAACGAGTTGCACAATGACTTTTGAAATCATGTAGAAATCTATCAAACGCCATCATACAATAAAACACTGAAAGCACTAACACATCGGACAACGTAACCTACCCAAAAATATACATGCCATGCAAACTACCTGTAGGTAACAGGTAAATACATCCACAAACTAGTAAACCACAATGCCACTAATTAATTAACTAATTAATTAAGTCAGAGATATAGCCTAAACCATTGCAAATAAGAAATATATTTGTCTTACCTCTTACAATCAACATTAGAATGTGAACAACAAAGCCGGTTTTGATCTCCATACTGCACGCTCTTGAAATCTGAAGCTCACTTCCTCTGCTTAGACTCTTTTAAAGAGAGTGGCTTCCATGACATCATGAGATGTCATGGTCTTTTCCCCTGTGCGAATTTATGTGTTAAGTTTCAGGGGCATTTCGGCCAGAGGTTGGTTCTCGTTCAGAAAAATCACACTTGCCCCCTTTTGACCTTTTAAGTTCTCATCTATTCAGTCAAATTATATGTCTAATTCAGACTCAAATTCTGACGGCCCTCAGTTTTCCTACTTAACAATTTCATAATATATGAATGTTCAAATAATTATATAATATAATTCATATAATATTAATATAATATAATATAGTTCAAAAGTTTGGGGTTGGTATACGATTTTTTTTAAATAAACTATACTTTTAGACTTTTACTTAGCAAGGACACATTATATTATTCAAAAGTTGCAGAAACATTTATAATGTGACAAAAGATTTCTATTTCAAATAAAGGCTGTTCTTTTGATTTTCACTCTAAAAAATGCTGGGTTGTTTCAACCCAATTTTGGGTCAAATATGGACAAACCCAAACGTTGGGTTAAAAATGTAATTAAAAAATTGAACCCAACGGCTGGGTTTGTCCATATTTGACCCAAAATTGGGTTGAAACAACCCAGCATTTCATTAAAAAATCCAGAAATAAAATATATTAAGCAGAACCAAATTTCAACATTGATAATAATAAGAAATGTTACTTGAGCACTAAATCAGTATTCTGAAGGATCAAGTGACACCGAAGACTGGAGTATGCTGAAAAGGCAGCTTGCCATCACAGGAATAAATTACTACATTTTAAAATATATTTAAACTTATTTTAAATGAGTGTTTCACAGTATTACTGACCCCAAACTTTTGAATGATAGCATAATATAATATATTACTGTAAAACACTTGAAGTCTCTTAAAGATCTTCATCAGTTTCAATAACCTTTCTCAGTTGTGATAAATCATCCAGTCTCTACACTGGCCATCTCTTGGCTTTGGCAGAATATTTCAGTGTTGAAAATCTGAATCTCAAAATGTAATTTAAACTTTAAACTTTTTTTACTAGAATGTTTTATTTTATTTAAAACTAACCATTCTATTTATATATATACATTTTTTTTTTAGATGTATTTCTTTGTAATCCTGTAGATTTTGTTGGCTACTATTTCTTCACAAAATCTTGTGTTTATATCTGGATATTTATGTGAATAAATTATTCAGATTTAATTGGTCACCATCAGCATAACCATCTAACGTTGTTGGATGGACGAATAAAATATATTTTTAATCTATGACAGCACCCTGACAGCGTCATACAAGTGGCATCACTAAAACGGTAAACAACTGGGCCGAAACAGGAAGGTCTATGCAAGAGGAAAAAAATCACACGGTCAAATTTCACCACGCAGGCCCCAAAAAAAAAACAAAAAAAACTTCCCCATTTCGATACACAATCTAAATATGGCACATGTCATAACCTACGTTATAATGTAGCTCACATATTGTTACAGGCATAGTTGCATAACATACCAGTCTAAAAAATGCTGGGTTGTTTCATCCCAATTTTGGGTCAAATATGGACAAACCCAGCCGTTGGGTTACATTTTTAAATTACATTTTTAACCCAACGTTTGGGTTTGTCCATATTTGACCCAAAATTGGGTTGAAACAACCCAGCATTTTTTAGATATCTGCATGTTCATTAGTAGACAATACATATATTCTATATTGTATTCCAGCCAGTAGTTTTGTAGGTTCTGTCACCAAGGGCCGGTTCACGCAACGCCGGTCTGCTATGAGTAAAATAGATAATTTTCTGGCTATGACACTATGACATGAATGGTCAACATGAAGTCCACTTCAGTGAATGAGATGCTGGAGGCCAATAGTTTCTTCACAATAATTATGTGGTCTGAACCATGTGAAATCCCGAAAGCCTTATTTTAAGAAATGTCTTATGTGGTTGTTTACATATTTCAGACCACTGAGAATAAATCATTTGTTTGGTAGAATCTTGCCATTGTTGCATGAGAAGAACTGAAGGCATGAGGCAAAGAGAAAGCTGATGGAGCGCCATCTAGTGGCTGCTGATTTAAAACAACTATAAATGACAGCAAAATAACGTTAACGTATACATATCATATTATGTGATGTCTGTGGAAACTAAACATTTTAGTTGGGAAATCGCACAGTAAAACATATGGGGTTCATTCTGTTTGTGAGACGAGCTCCAGTTTGAATAATAATGGAATAAAACGTGTAGGCATACAACCCTAATTCAAAAAAATTGTGTAGGCCTGTAGTGTTTTTGGGTCAACGTTGAAACCGGCATAAAAAATTTTTTCCCACAAATCCTGGATGTTATTGTGAAAGTATTTCATCCAGCAACTGTATAACCATTATTGCAGTATTGTGTTCATCTGTGATTAATGACGAGTTTGCATTTATTATAAATACATGATACAAGACATGAAATGAGCAACGACATGAATGCACTAAATATGTAGTCGAGACTTTTATTTTGACACGCCTTGTTAACTTGAGCTGAGTCTGACCCGGTGGTGATTCAACGCACATGAGGATATTACCAAAAACGTGCGAACTGCGAAGGCTGCTGGAAACTTCTAGCAGAACGAGAACACCATTCATAATAACCACATCTACCAGACAGTTTAAATACTTTTAACCCACAGTACCTGACAATATGTCAGTTATTGAGGAGGAGCGCGTCCGCGGCGGCGTTTTTAAGGACATTAATGCAGATGATGAAGATCATCAACCTACAGTGATTGAGAGTTTGTGCATGAACTGTTATAAAAATGTACATATGCAGCTTTATTATTACTATTGGATAATACATATATCAAGTATTACCTTTTTACAAATTAATGCATTTATTTAATGTCAATTTTATGACCTGTCCAGGGAAGCACACGTCTTCTGTTTACTAAGATCCCTTTCTTCAAAGAAATCATCATCAGCTCCTTTACATGTCCACACTGTAACTGGACCAACACAGAAATCCAGTCTGCGGGCCGCATACAGGAGCAGGGTGTCCTGTACACCTTACAAGTAAAGACCAAACAGGTACGTCTTGTTTATATCATGTATAAAATAATAAACTGTTGGTATGGACTGTTAACTTCTTTGACCATTAGCTCTTTTAGGTGTCGGGAGGGTCAAGTAATAAAAATTACATTCCCAAAATAGAGAGATAAATAATGTGTTGTTACTTTAAGAAAGACACTGACCCCTCATAAAACGGAACAAAAGTGCGTCACTCGTTTAGTCCACTTTCAACAACGTATGAACCAATCAAAGAAAACATAGCTCTCCTAGTGGTCACGAAGGGGAAAAAACCACATGTGATATTGCTTAATAAGTTGACAGCTTTAACTTAAAATATACACAAGATAAATTATTCTGATTAGAGTGTTTTTCAACGTAATGATGGGAGCAATTTTCCATAAAATTTGTTTTCTTTTGGTCAATTTCATGCAGCTCACGTCAACGAAAGCAACAGAATATGCTTTATTTTATTTATCAATTTCTACATCAAAGAGGGAGAGCGAGCAGCATAAGCACTGGTCATTTAACTTGGTCTCTCTATTTTTAATGAAGACAATTGTGTGTTCATCTTAAGGATGTAATGCTGAACATTTATTTTAAAGGGTTAGTTCACCCCAAAATTTAAACAATCCTATAATTTACTCACCCTCCAGCTATCCTTTCTTCTTTCAAACGCAGAGTTATATTAAGAAATATCCTGACACTCTTCCAAGATTTAAAATGGGAGTGAATAGTAATTGAGATTTTGAAGCCCAAAAAAGCGCATCTGTTCACTCTTCAGCCAGAACTCGACTCCTCTACGGCCGTGACCAGAAGCCAGTGATTATAGTTTATAAAGTTTTAAATATTTTTATTTTTATTAAAAAAAACGCTTCGCTTTGCTTCAGAAGGACTTTACTCCTTCTTTACTTTTTGGATGGATGAATACGCTTAGTTACTATTCACTCCCATTATAAAGCTTGTAAGAGCCCGGATATTTTTTTATATAACCGATTTTTCGGCTGAAAGAAGAAAGTCATATACACCTATGGTGGCTTGAGGGTGAGTAAATTATGTGATAATTTGAACTATCCCTTTAAGTGTCAATTGCAGCAGTTTGCGCTTTTGCTCACGTGCCAAACCCCCTACTACTTCAGTGTAATGTTACTATATCATCGCACTTAACACTGAGAAGTTGAATAACTGTAATTGGACGTTCGGGTATGGTTATCTAAATCTGAGAAAATAATAGGGGTGGCTGGATGATTTGTTTTTAACAGCGGATTCCGTGAGAGCTGATCCACACATCACATGTACCGGTAGTCCCATTTGAAGTTTCTCTCAGGAATCAGCAAGTAATTTTTTATTTTGTGCAGGACATGAATCGAGAGGTTGTCAAGTCGGACAGCGCATCCACCAGAATTCCACAACTTGATTTTGAAATTCCTCCTTTCACACAGAAGGGCTGTAAGTTATGTATTTTCATTTTGACCTCTAACTAAAGTACAAGTTTCTTATTGAAAAGTTGATGTTCTGCTGGATCATAATGCAATTACAGCCTGTAACTCGACGTCAATTTTGTTTTATGGTGTAGTAGACTTCATCTGCAGAATGATATTTTGCTAATTATAATAAATACTGTTTGTAAGTTCATCATTAATAAAGTTTTGTCTTCTTCCTAATGGGTTAGCCTTGTCAACAATTGAGGGCCTTCTGGAGAGAGCAGTGGCGGGTTTAGAGCAAGAGCAACCTATTAGAAAGGTGGGTGTTTTATCTGTGCTTCACCTTTTTTTAATAGCCTTGTTCATTCATCATCTGTATGTTTCATCAGGTGTGAACTATTTATGCAAAGTGTTCTATTTTATATTGAGAATAATTGTCTAAATATAATTATTAGTTGTTCTGTTTTTGTTCCTATATGTTTGTATTTATTAAGAGTTCTGTTTATGTTCCTCTCCACATTGCAGGGAACAGATCCAGCTGTTGCTGAAAAAATAGATGAATTCATCCAGAGGCTGAAAAAACTTAAAGAAGCGGAAGAGGAATTCACGTTAGTAAGTTTTGCTAATGGTAAACTTCAGAAAGATTCCATGCGACTGACAAAGTGTTAAACAGTATTATTATATTATATCTGTCTGCAGATTATTGATGACCCATCTGGGAATAGTTTTATTGAGAACCCGTTTGTGCCTCAGAAAGACACGGCTCTCTCTGTCACGTATTACAACAGGACAGCTGAACACAACGCTGCGCTAGGAATAGAGGTGAGAAACGGCTACAGAATCTGTTCTGCTGTTGACTTGAGCTAGGAGTGCAGAACTGTACGATTACAGTTTCTTCAACTTCCACCATCTCTTTTTCAGGTAGAGGAAAAACAAGACGAAAAGACAGGCGATGATATAGATGCAATGAGAAATGAGGTATTAGTGTTCAACACTAACTGCCCAGAATGCAACGCCCCAGCCAATACAAACATGAAGCTTGTCCGTATCCTTTAAAGTACGCTAGCAAACAACATGCATTTTCAAAAAAATGGAATATCCTGCTTTACTCATTTATTTTAAAGCATACAAAATGGTTGTTCAACAAATGATGGTACACCAAGTGGGGGTTGGCGATATTCCCAAAATCTTATATCACGATTCTTGATATGAGACATTTTATTTCACAATGATATATATCATCACGATATAGTTAATTTTGCTTTAAATAAGTTTATGATATAAATTTGATACCATTGTAATTTCATAATTCTTGTCACCATTTTCAATATCACAAAAACTAATACTAGTCTTATTACTAATAGATGTCATATTATGAAGCAGATGTCCCTGTATGCGCTCGCACTAAAACTCGCAGCTTTTTTATTGAGGTGGAAACAAAATTGCACACAAAGAAACATTAACAGAATAGAAAGTGGTTTTCAACCTCGTGAAAAGTATAAATAAAACTGCTTCAATACTAAGTTACATTATACATTCTCTCTCTCTCTCTCATTTTGGCCAGGGATTAATGTAAACACAGATATTACATACCAGGCATGATTAACGTGAATGTAAACAGGCAGGGCAAAAAAACGAATATGGTCAAAATTTTAGGTATTGCCCACTCCTAATACCATGGGAGGCCTTGGAGATTTTCATTTCAAGTTGTGGCTAAAATTAGCAGAGCTAAGTTTCGCTTGCATTTTAGTGTACTATTCTTTTGTGAAAATGGCACTGCATAAAATGGGGCATGGAGATGCGAGTCATAATTTAAAGAAAGCAGTTTATTGGTCCCTTTAACCCAATTGCAGAAATTCCACACTTTAAAGAGGTCATTATAATGGCCACTAATTGCGACAGCTGTGGACATCGCACCAACGAGGTGAGAATAATAAACCATGCTATATGTTTGTGTTTTTTTTGCTGCTGTTGTACTATGCTCTAAAATTTATCGTTGACATCATTAAATAGGTGAAATCAGGAGGAGCCACAGAAGAGCTGGGAACCAGAATAACTCTCCACTTAACCGACCCTTCCGATATGTCCAGGGACCTGCTGAAGGTGGGTTTGGCTCCATGTGACACTATGTGAGCATACTTGACCTTTTTTTATCATTCATGTGTAATGTATGTGTGTAACAGTCCGAGACGTGTAGCGTGTTGATTCCCGAGCTGGAGTTTGAGTTGGGGATGGCGGCTGTCGGAGGGAAGTTCACTACGCTGGAAGGACTCCTCAAGGACATCAAAGATCTGGTAGGAATCAAAGCCCAGCTAACGGCTTTGGTTGTTATCAACAAACAGCCTATTTTATGCTAATGTTATGCTTTTATGCTTATTTTAGATTGTTTCAAAAAACCCCTTCATGTGTGGAGACAGCTTTACAGCAGATAGAGCAGGGAAGCTGGAGCTTTTTGGGCGAAAGATTGACAAGGTTTGAATGATATTACTAGCATTTCTGTTAATGTTCTTCACTGTTAAATGCAATGACAATATTCTCAATATGGTGTTTTTTAAAGAAATAAAATAGACTTATAAAAAAAATTAAATATATAGAGAACGTTTTTTATCAAAATATTTTTGCTTTTATGTGTGAAATTGTCAAGAAATTAATGTTGCTTACAAAATGTTTCTTAGATAATGGCGGGGGAAATGGATGTGCATATTATCCTGGACGATCCGACAGGCAATAGTTATATTCAGGTGAGGCCAGTTAAACTTTTTTTTTTTGTAAATAAAACAGTTTTATTTAAAGGATAAATTATATCTTATGGTTAAGCTTCAGATTTAATGTCTTCAATTGTGTGATTTTTAACATTTGGATGTATATATCTTGTTCTTTTTATGCGAAGGCTAATCACCCGACTCCTTTTTGCAGAATGTTTATGCCCCAGATCCAGATCCAGAAATGAAGATTGAAAAGTACACCAGGACCTTTGAGCAGAACGAAGACTTGGGGCTCAATGACATGAAAACCGAAGGGTACGCAGAGAAATCGGCTTAAAGTCAGAGAAAAATTGAGATTATATGTTGTTATATTCCAAATTCATTATATAACATTATTTAATTCACTTTTACATTTATTGTAATATTTCATGTAATTGCCACTTCTGAAAACCATGTTGTCTTTAAAAGCGTCATTATGATTTGAGAGGGGACTCTTTTTTTCTTTTTCTTTTTTGGCTTGAATAAATGCAAGGTTCTTAATTTCCTTGCTGCCTGTAAAATAATTTTTAAGTTATGGTCATCTCGGCTATGAAGCACTTGTGTTAATTAACAATGTCACAACAAAACTGTTACAAAGTTTTCGAAGTAAATACAACTAGACACTTAATAAAGTAGTCTTAAGCACACTACAGATTTGAATTCTGTGGGCGCATTTTCTTTTCCATTAAATGGGGCTGACTCACTCATAAAGGCTTTAACATAACAAGGGTTATGTTTGTACAATAAAAGAGTTTCAAACATGTAATAATACGGTGTTGATCTATTTATGCTTAACTTTGCAAAGTTCAGTAAGAAATCAAATTAATGGCTTCCGCATGACATCAAACCCAGCACAATGCTTTAGCTAATAGATTTTATGACTGTATTGGAACATGCATTTACACTGCTGAAGAGGAGCTCTTTAGTATGTTTATTGTTTTTATATACTTGTGGTGTTTGTTGAGATAAACTGATAATTAGTTGTTTTTATTGATATTTGCACTTCTCTAATTAGTCAATTATTAATCCTTCGAATTGTTACTACTGGTATGGCACCATTTATTGAGTCTTTGGGGTGTATAGCCCCCCAAAAAGCCATTACATCACTGTCCACAAGTTAAGAAACATTATGGCCCGGTTTCACAGACAGGTTTTAGATTAAGCCAGGATTAAGCCTTAGTTCAATTAGGACATTTGAGTAGTTTTTATAAATGTGTCTTAGAAAAAAAGATATGTCAGTGTAAACTGCTTTCAGTTAAAAACAATCAAACATGTATTTTAGTCTGGGACTAGGCTTACGGTCTGTGAAACTGGGGGGTATGTATTGTTTTTGGAACTTTCACCACCATTCTCAGAAACTGCCCAAAATGTGTAAATTAGCATACATCTAATGGTATGAATAATTAATGGATAATATGAGGGTTTTATTTGTGGTAGTCAGATTGTTTTTATTTCCGCACAATAAATTAATGTTATAATATAACAGTAAATATATTTGTTGCTTAGATACTTTAGTGTTTTTAAGGTTTATCTGTAAAGTACAGTAAGCAGTTGGTGACAAGTAAATTATTATTGTCAATAACTCGCTGTGTGACATGTCATGGTCATGTGATGTCAACATGGTGATGCCCATGAGGAAACATTATGCCAATGTTTCTTTTTTTAAATCTTCAGCTCACATATTTACATAATAATGCTATCACTTAATGTAAAAAAAAAATCAAGTGCTCTCTTTATGCTTTAGCATACTTGATACAGTTCTAATTAGAGCTTCTATTTTAGACTCTGCAGCACAATGCGGCTTCGAGAAAAACAATGAATCACGGCTTCTTTGTGCCTTCCACTGGCACTTTACATTTATTGAAACAGCATAACCACTGAACAGCAGATAAAGAACATGACTTGCATGTAATTTAAAGCGGTGACAAATAAAACGTAACCAACATTGGTCCATATACAATAAACTATTGATGTTTGTTCACCCCACAAATGGAGGTTCTTTAGACCACCGTGATGGCAGGTTAAATGTCCCATGGCCATTAATAGCCAGTGGTGGTGTAGATCTCTTGTGTGAGGGAGTGCGTCTGTCCAAGAGCAATCATCAACATTAAAAAAAGAATAAATCAAAGTTTACAAGATGGAGCTGTCGTCTTCATTGAAACAAAACACAATATAACGCGAAGAAGGGAACATAACATAAGTTAGCTTGGACTCAAACCAGCGGAGCTGCGTTTGTGTCATTGTCCGTGATCATAAAGGCCTGTTACTTGCTCTTGGCAGGCTTCTCGGTTTTCTTGGGCAGTAGCACTGCCTGGATGTTTGGAAGCACTCCGCCCTGCGCAATGGTAACGCCGCCTAAAAGCTTGTTGAGCTCTTCGTCGTTGCGGACAGCCAGTTGCAGGTGACGGGGGATGATTCTCGTTTTCTTGTTGTCTCGGGCTGCGTTTCCGGCCAGCTCGAGGATCTCAGCCGTTAGGTATTCCAGGACAGCGGCCAAATACACGGGGGCTCCTGCGCCTACGCGCTCAGCGTAATTTCCCTTGCGTAATAATCTGTGTACACGTCCGACTGGAAACTGAAGTCCAGCTCTGGATGAACGGGACTTGGCCTTTGCGCGGGCCTTCCCACCGGTTTTACCTCTTCCAGACATGTTTTGACAACAAAAGAACCGCCTGTTTGGCTTGTATCGTCCTGTTTAGCGTTGGTAGTCAAATGCGCTTTCGCTTATGATGTAAGCAGGGATTGGTATATATACCCGGATGTGTGCTCTGATTGGATGGATTCACTCTACAGCAAACAGCCAATCGCCACTCAAAACTTGGTCCATGACGTTAGGAAGTCGTCCTATCGAAACCGAGACTGTGCTCACTCTTATTTGCATGCCGACTCTATAAATAAGGGGCGGTAATGTGCGCAGTTCGTTCGTTCTTATACCATAACGATTCTGTGACAGTTGAGCTTTTGTGAAAAACCGATACAATGCCTGAACCTGCGAAGTCAGCCCCCGCTCCCAAAAAGGGGTCTAAAAAAGCTGTCACCAAGACCCAGAAGAAGGGGGATAAGAAAAGGCGCAAGACCAGGAAAGAGAGTTATGCCATTTACGTGTATAAAGTACTGAAACAAGTCCACCCGGACACCGGCATCTCCTCAAAAGCTATGGGCATAATGAACTCGTTTGTAAACGACATCTTCGAGCGCATCGCCGGAGAAGCCTCGCGCCTGGCGCATTACAACAAGCGCTCCACTATCACATCCCGGGAGATCCAGACGGCCGTGCGCCTGCTCCTGCCGGGAGAGCTGGCCAAACACGCCGTGTCCGAGGGCACTAAGGCCGTGACCAAATACACCAGCTCCAAGTGAAAGTGAACCAACAAGATGGACTGGACTCTTATCCTTAAGGATGGATGACAAAAACCATCCACTGTTGTTGTTTGATGTCCGCATGAGGGACCTCTGGTACATCTGGAGCGAAACGCAGCAATGGAAGAGCACACACACACAGTGCTTTCCATCTGTATAACACCAACATTCACCTGAGATTGTTCATGTTTGATCGTATTTGCACGTGAACACTTGTAACGTTACTGTTATGGCATATGGTCGTCATTTGTTAACTCGTGTGTAAACTCAAGTTACAAGAGGGAAACACTGTGGCTTTGGTTTTTATTGATTTCTTGTATAAAAATTTGCTGTAGGCTTCTGTATTCATACTGGGAAAAAAATGTCTTATGCCTGAATGTTTCTTCATAATTACCATTTACCACAAATAAATATATTGGTTAATGGTAACAACAACCCGATTTGCGAGTGTTCCTGCCAATATAGCTTATTACTATATGGAGGACATGAAAGCATTAGCAAGGCGCGTAAAACAGTACAAAAAGTCCGTTTGCGCTGTAAATACAGCATTTTTAAACAACGTAGGCAGAATCTGCCAAAGTTTACGCTACTCTAGCGAACAGAAGTCGTAACCATAGCAACAGTAAGGCTGCTGCCTGAGTGTTGGAGGGTACATGAAGAAAACAAGCACTGTCATTATTTATTACTTTATTATTACTTAATTGTAGATTTACTCATCACACGTTTCAAGGTTTATTTTATTTAAATAATCGACTGTTATATAACTGAGGGACCAAAACACTATTTACGCAAATTGCTTTAAGAAATCAGGTAATTCATATGCATATGAATGTTTGAGTATATAATTATGAAATTACAATGATTATATAAATAAAAATGAAGTATGAAAAAGGACAATAATGAGTATTTGTGGTCTGCCCTCCCAATTTGATGTAAGATAAGGTGAATTGCCCTAACATCTGTGGGACGTTTTTTGCATTTTGTAGTCATCTTCCACACCCAATACCATTTTTTTTTTTTACAGGATGTCTCCTAATCAAATCAAATGCGAGAAAATGCAGATAACATTCATAAACGAAATGGTAGACAGATATTAGTGCTCTTAGTGCAAGTGGTCTGAGACAATCTGCAGCTTCCTAATGTGGGACACTGAAAAGGCCAAAATCACCTTGATTCATGTAGAAGAGTAAAAAAAAAGTTAGTAATTCTCTTGGTTATGAATGGATAAAACATTGATAATTTTGAGGCGAAACATAAAACCTGGCAACTTGCACAAAAATAATAAAACAACAACCCACAGCTTAAACAAACTTTAGTGTGAACTGCAGTTCTGCAGTCAGAAAGCTCTCAGATTTCATCAAAAATATCTTAATTTGTTTTCCCGAAGATGAACTAAGGTTTTATGGGTTTGGAACCTATACACGAGGGTTCAATTAATAACTTAATTTTTGGGTGAACTAACCCTTTAATATAAAATTAAATATTACCTTGATAGAGAGTTTATATTGACTCCCATGTGTTTAAGTGGTCAAATGGCACACACACCAATCATTTTAGCTCGTGCATGCAGGTGTTTTGTTTTATTTGTAGATAAATAAAAAGAAATGAGTCAAGGATAGCCTATTATCATATTAAATTATTACATAATCATAAAACAAATGAAATAACCTAATGTAATTATGCAGTATTGCATCTTTACAAACAAGTTGGTGGTAGCACAGAGCCTCGTGTAAAGATGCCTTAATGAGGTGATCTCGCGTTAACAGTGGAATCAGGATATTTGTACACTGTATTGTACGATTTGTCCACTGTGATTTCATCCAGCTTGTGTTACTGGGACATATAATGGAGGGAGATGATTGATCATGACTCCCCTGCAGGCAAAGAGAGAATGCTGAGAATAATCCACATGATCATGTTTTGACATTTGGCCTTGAATAAATGCGTGTGGCGCACAGCAAGTAACCAAATAAGTATTTGAGGAATATAATTACCTATGGAATTACCTATGGTTTTTACTGTGATATTATTTTGCAAAGGAAAACCAGTGAATCCGATTATTAGTCAGTTTACCATAAAAAAATAAATGAGCATTGTCCATTTTAACGGTTCTGGTTCTGCAGATATAAAGCTGATATATTATGGTATTTGGGTCCATAAATTGTCTGGTCCATGAAGATTAAAAACGAAACCATGTGACCGAGGAACCAGATAGCCAGACGGACAGTGTCGTAGAAGATCATGTAATGCATTGTTCCTTTCTCATGTAGTTTTAAGAGGGGCTGTCTTTGTTGAAATCACACATTGACGATGGCAGGCTTTGTTTGAAAGGGTGGGATATCTATTTCTAAAAAAGGATGAGGAGAGGAAACCTTTTCTCACGAAGACGCATCTGAAACCACCTACATAAAAAAAAGGATATTGTGTGCGTATTTTATGAAAAATAAAATGAATAGATTGGACAACTAACACCGTTGTTATTGTTGGTTTAAGAAAGGTATTATGATGCTCTTCGTTACATTCAATAAAAAAATATATAGGCCTATAATTTGCTGAACTTTTGGATTGGATTGGATCGTACTTTTGTGAGTATTAATCTGTATATCCTCCAATTATACTGTTACCTTATTTTTCATATTAAATAATTTATGTAATTTTCATATAATTTTTTTATAAAAATGTAAATGAAAAAAACATTGCTATCAACAAACGAGGAGATATGATCATTCAAAAATCAACTAATGGTATATTAGTAAAAAAAAAATGTCAATAATGTGTAATGGACCACGTTTCATTAGGTCCTGTTTTGTAAACTTGACCACCTTTCATCTTCAAGTGGATATATTTGTTGCATAATGCATCATAATAATAGCACAGTTAAGTGCAGCCTGATAAAATGCATTATAGAATTAAAGCCAAGTTAGTGCGACACGAACAGCGAGATGCTCCTATTCCAGACATGTCACTTGATACTGAATTTATACTGGTCTTCTTAGAGCTCCTCGTGTTCCTCCTCTGGTGTCCCGAAGTTCTCATAACCCCAGCTTTTTGTTTCTGGTGCCCTCCCTCACACCTACAGATAGAAACGGGCCAGTATAAATAGCCCTAGCCATATATCGTCATAAACACAGAGAAAAGAGACAACGAAAGAGAGAAGGTGAACAAGGTAGAATGCGATCTTTATCATTTATTTGTATTAGTCTTTTACATAAATGCATTACTGCTTGTATTTGTTATGATGTAATAGTTTTACTTATTTGTGTTTTTCTTTACTTTTAATACACAATAAAACAACTTTTATTTGTATGTATTATTTGTGCATTACTTTTGAATATAATGTTAAAGCTGCAGTCCGGCACTTTTTTGTGTTTAAAAATATCAAAAAAGACATTTTTGAAAAAAAACTTAACCAGCCAGTGTTCAAAACTATCTGCTTGCCTTACCTCGATTCAAAACGGTAAGCTTGTAATAATGATTTTAATTCCAGTGGTAGGCTACTGATGGATTTCCGCGGGAATTTCGAGCATGTCTTTGCGTCATTACGTCACTTCTGTACACATAGAGAATGAGTCCCGACTAGTCGGCTATATAGCGTGCGTGGATGATGGTGGAGATTTAGCTTAGAACTTGGTATGGCGGATCGCGAAAGTTTAAAGCGACAATCACCAGGGACAACTGGAGATTCACCAGTTGTAAAACCCTAAAGACTTCGGACTTCAGAGTGGCTACAGAAAAAAAGAGACTGCAACCGAGCCCATGTTAAAACAAGGATAAACATCGGCAGGGCTTTTGAAAGGTGGCGTGAACTCCGTGTTTTGAAGGGGTTCAAAATGTATGTGAATAAAATTGTATTATATTACAGTTTTAAATAAGCATTTGATTACACATACGTGTGTGTTTTTTATTTAAAAGAGAAACAGTTATACGGAACATTAATTTGTTGGTATGACAATTAGAATTTATACTGCACAGAAATTAAAACTGAACTACAGGTAGCCCTAATACACATTAAATGTAGTCACGCAATAATGATGTACTTACCATTAATAATTTGAGAACAAAATATATTTTTCACGTTTTGACGTGATATAAGCAATCGTTAGATTTAATCAGCATGATATAGGGATGTTCGCCGGAGTCAAATGTGACGTCACGATATGGGCGTGGCCGCGAACTGGTTGGCAGAAAGAACCAAAACATGTCGCAGACTCGCAGCAGTCTACCTGTGTTTTGTCAGCATATGCTAATTATTTGTCCGAAGAACCAAAAAAGAGATATAAGGTTAAGCTTTTATATAACCAGGGTTCATGTTCTCTGCCTGATCAATATCACCTGAGTGAGAATTGGAGCATAAGCCCGGACAAATGGCCAGATTTGACATTCGGCGACATCTATCTGTCTCTCATCGACACGCCATCTATGTTTACCAGAGAGTCGATGAAGGCGTACAAATCTTTAGATGCCTATAAATTAAGTAATAATTACGAATATTACTTGTTGTAACTAAGGATAACTGGTAAATATGTTACAACTAGAGTAAAAATACAGGTGTAATTTATCCATGGGCTATATTTTGAACCAAAATTATCTTACCTCTGATATATAACATTGGTTAACATATAAGTAAAATGTATGAATGAAAATACAATAATTTGCCCTTAATTTATAAGGGTATGTCAGTGTTATTATACTTCCATTGCTCAGTCAGCATGCACAAAAAGTTAGGCTATGTAAACAAACACTTTGACACGTCTTCCGCGGTATTTTGTACAGTTATTCATTCATTAATTAACCCATCAATGCGATAGAACCTACTAGTAACATTTATTTACAAAATTAGTTTTAATTTTTAACGCAAAATTTAGGTAGCAGACGCGATCGTGGTCCGCTGGCTCCCATTGTTTTCCGCTGGGTATAGACGCCTAATTGCAGAAATTCAAAGCTTTCTTTCTTGATTCAGGCTGTTTAGGTACGCGGTAGAAGCTCTTGGGGTTATTACTCTTATCGAACCTGTTAACACAGCCGATCACAAAGCACGATACAACCATTTTTCTTCTGTGTTTGCGCTGCGCTTTAAGCGGTCATTACTTTTCTTCTGCCAACCAGAGCGCGTCGTGACGTCACGGCGAACATCCCTATAGAGCTGGTAAGTCCCGCCCCCTCCGTAAAACCCCGCTGGACCTCAAAGTTGAAAAACCGTCAATGCAAGTGAATGGGAGAAAATAATTATTTTCTGGTCCCGTTTGAATTGTGCCATGAATGTGAACATATGTTGTCTGTGAATTTTTTATATAATCTTTCATGTTACAAGTTTGACAGTATATGGTATGATTCGTCGGCTAGCAGTTGTGGAAAAGACATAAAGAGAAAGACTACATGTCGCCTATGTGACGTCACCGCATAAAGTTGACTTACCCGTGGTTTTCGCCAACCTCAACGATTTTGTCCTCTCCCTGAAAGAAGGCGGTGAAGTGCACCAAAGACACAGCCATGTCTAGCGGGATCCGTGAGCTAGAGCCGTGTGCTAGTGGTGTTGACGTTTCAAACGCGCCGAAAGCAGCGCCGAGTTGTAGTCCACAAAGTGCTCTCACACAAAGTCTACCCGTATCAAACTTCTACCCGCTAAATTGTAGCATTTTTCACACGAAAGATTATATAAAAAATTCACAGTCAACATATGTTCAAATTCATGGCACAATTCAAACGGGACCAGAAAATAATTATTTTCTCTCATTCACTTGCATTGACGGTTTTTCAACTTTGAGGTCCAGCGGGGTTAGCGGAGGGGGCGGGACTTACCAGCTCTATAGCCTACTACTGCAATGCTTCCCCCACCCCCTGAATTTGGTCAGAACAAAAGTGAATGTTACTTACTGTTCAGATGACATTTACCGATGAAAATTCTAATGTTGGTTATACACTTTCAAAAAGTATACTCTGACATTGCTGATGATGACAGTACAGTATCCAAAGCAAGCAACAGGTTCTCCTCAATACATTGTGTTCTTCCGCGCTGTTTCATGCCGATTTACTACCCACGCACAGTTAATAATTCCGCGAATAACTGCAATAATTGCAGATTTCGAACAGAGATGGCAACAAAGAGGAAAAACGACGGACTGCATCTTAAACATTATATTATATTAAAAAAGTAATGCACACATAATACATATAACATATTTAATATATAAAATATAATATAATTTAAATATAAATAAACATATTATCATTTAGTAAAAGTAATTATTAAAGAAAAACACAAACAAGTAATGTATCTATCTATCTATCTATCTATCTATCTATCTATATCATCCGTCTGTCTGTCTGTCTGTCTGTCTGTCTGTCTGTCTGTCTGTCTGTCTGTCTTTCTGTCTATCCCTCTGTCTGTCTATCTATATCTCTGTCTATCTATCTCTGTCTATCTATATCTCTGTCTGTCTGTCTCTCTGTCTCTTTCTCTCTCTCTCTCTCTCTCTCTCTCTCTCTCTCTCTCTCTCTCTCTCTCTGTATGTCTGTCTGTCTGTCTCTCTCTCTCTCTCTCTCTCTCTCTCTGTATGTCTGTCTGTCTGTCTGTCTGTCTCTCTCTCTCTCTCTCTCTCTCTCTCTCTCTCTGTATGTCTGTCTGTCTGTCTGTCTATCTCTCTCTCTCTCTCTCTGTCTGTCTATCTCTCTCTCTCTCTCTCTCTCTCTGTTTGTCTGTCTGGATATATCTAGGAGTCACATGTTTTTGTTGGCTCTCTCTTTCATAAAAAAACGTGTGGCCAGTGACATCAGATTGATTTGAATTGCAACATTCAGTGCTTGTTGGTGAGACCTGCACGCAGAACAGAAAACCTGTAGCGTGATCTGATAGTAAGTGTCTATTTTTGCTTTTAAAATCTGTTTTTGAGTGAATCGAGGTCAAGGTGATAATGTGATGTGTGGGATTTCCCCTGCAGCCAGAGCATCATGTGGCCTGCCCTCCTAGTGTGTCAGCTTGTCCTGATTCTCCAGTCGGAGGCTCAGAGTCCTTGCGTCTCCCACCCCACATTCAGAGACCCAGGTCAGTCAAAGCATGTATCCTTCTCCTCTTCATCCTTAATTCTCTCTTCACTATCTCACCTTTCAGTTCCTTTGGAACCACATAGGAACTCGAGACCACCCAGCAATTTGAGGAGTATTTTCTTTAACATGCAGTATTATTTTAATGAGGTGTCCTTCTTTTAGTTGTGGTTCGTGTGGTTTTAAATGTCCTCGCAGCATAAAGAAGCTTAATAGATTTTCATACCAACATCATGAGAGGATACTGTGATAACTGCTTTCCTTTTATTTTACAGAAAACTCTGATATGACAGTTGTGTGTGGCACAAACAAGATGGAGTTGCAAATTTTGCTGTGCCCTATGTACTTCTATGGATATAATGAATCCATGGTGGCTCTTAATGGTAACTTTGCCAAGCCCGAGTGCAAAGGAACCGCTGACTGGACCGTCAATCCACCTGTACTGAAATTCCAGTTCTACATCGGTGAACCATTCATATCTGCATGCTCCAATAAGCTGACGGTATGAGATGTTTTTCAGCAGAAATAATCCAAATAATTACCATGATAAACAATAGTAATACCTTTGATTTGTGGAGCACAATTTCATACAATGCAACTCAAAGTTCTTGATAGGTTAAAATATAAAAACATTTAGAAAAAGCTACAAAAATACAATGTGTATATTATAATATGTGTATATTATAAACTCTCTCTCTCTCTCTCTATATATTTATATATATATAATTTTATATAATATTATTTTAGTGTTTTACTAAATGTTTTACTTATAATATAAGTAATATAAGTAATGTTATATATATAAACATTTAGTAAAATACAAAAATAATATTAATATAAAATAATATAAAAATATTATTTTAGATTTTTTCTAAATAAGTCTTTATATAAATAAACATACAATATATATATATATTACACCTTGCTATTGTTACACCCCCTTATTATTAGTATTATAAGTATTACTATTAGTAGAAGTATAGTAATAGTAATAGTACTGACCTATAAAGAACTTTGAATTGCATTTTATTATTATGTGGTCTTGTAAACATTTTGTTGATCTAAAAATGGCCTCACAATATATATGTGTTATTGATATTCAAAGGGTTTTTCTCATGTTCAGGTCTTTTTTTGCATGTTCCGATTCAACAGATCACTCAGGAGGTGGGATCCGGGCTGTTCTCTGACTTCTCTAGTGTGCAGGCTGTGAACATCTCTGGGGTTGTCAACACTCAGGACCCTAATGCTGGAACCATCACCTACCGGCAGGAGATGAAGTACCTCTTTTCCTGTAGATACCCACTGCAGTACTTGATCAACAACACGGAGATGAGTGTGTGAGTGGGATGACCATGTACAGTGGGGTCCAACGGCCTGAGGCCACATTGAAAACCTGGGATTTAAGGTTCAAAGTTTTAAGAAAAAGTTTTAAACATTAAAGACACTTGATGCCATAAAATGAACAAATGTAAGCCATGGTTTCACAGACAGGGTTTCGATTAAGCCAGGATTAGACCTTAGATCAATTAGGACATTTATAGCTATTTTTAAACGTGCCTTATAAAAAAACGTTACTGGTGCATCTTGAGACAAAACAATGGCAATGACATATTTTAAGAATTGTCAGTGCAAGTTGCTTTCAGTAACAGCTCAAACTTGCAGTTTAGTCTGTGGGACTAGGCTTAAGTCTTGTCTGTGAAACTGGGTCTACTTTCAAATAAGCAACTTTGTGACCATGTGAATGCTGTACAAAGGTCAGATGTTAGATGCTCATTGAAGCATAGGATGCTCTTTGGCATCAAACTTGCACAAAAAAAGTCTAATTTTATGAATTTGTAATGAAAAATGTATTAAAAAACAAACAAAATAAAAGTTTTCAGTGGTCACAGACTTTTGGCCTCCACTGTATGTCTTATTATATCATTTAGATTGAACACATTTCAGGATGAGTTACACAAACCGCTGTTGTTCTGTGTTTTTGGGGCAGATCTGGAGTGAGTCTGGCAATAAAGGACAATAATGGTAGTTTCATCAGCACTCTGAGCATGGCCCTTTTCGAGGTATTATGTTCCATCGGCTTAGATTTGCAATGGCATTTAGCATTTTATTGACAATTTGGCCAACTGTATGTGTTGGTAACTGTCTGTCTGCACTGACTCAAAGGACTACACATATACAACTCGTCTCTTCATTCCTCCAACGGGTCTCATGCTGAAGACCAGGGTTTTTGCGGAAGTTCGAGCCACTAATCTCACAGAGAGGTACTTTGCTCAGTTTGAGATTATGAATTATGCTATCCATCTAAAGGTGGTCTATGATATGTTACAAATTGAGCACAGGGGAGAAGGGAGTCACCAATAAAAATTATAGCCATGATGTTATCCAGAATGAAAATCTTATAACCATTATATAAAAAGTATTATTATAATAATTCTTCAGTTTTGAAGTTGATAGATTACTTTTTTAAATGTGCCCCCATAAAGGTTCAATGTTCTTTTGGATCGATGCTATACAACCACTAGTCCTTACCCAGGCAACAGCACATCATTTGACCTGTTCGTCGGGTGAGTGTGAAGGCTTAAATATTTATTTCATTTATATTTTTTTTAACTAATGTTTGACAATCTAATTTTAAATTAAATTAAGCGAAGATGGCTGCTAGGATTATTCAGATACAAATTTGCATCTAAATGTGATTCCAGCTCAATTATATCAAGTCTTGTGTATTACTTACAAATACTGTACCCTGGAAATCCAGAGTTCTCGCGAGAGCACAATTTGAATTTGAAATCTTTCAGATTTAGGTCTGGATTTCCAGGCTACAAATACTGATTACATGATGAAAATTGTAATCTATGACATTAAACATTTAATATGAGTAGATTACTTTTTGATAAAAGTTAAATAACTTTTGACCTTTTTCGTTCATCACATTAATTTGAATGTAATCTAAAAAAAAATACATAAAAAATATATAAATGATATTACATTCTTTATCAACAACATGATGTACATTATACATTACATTACATCAGGGAACTGCAGGCATGATGGAAAGATAATACATAAGAAAAGTCAAATTAAAATAATATTTATGTCATGTGACCACGAACTGATATGAGAAACTGAATGTGATGTTAAATTATTAATTTAAAATCTCAGAGGGTTCTTCAGGTTCTGGATCGAGAATAAAGTCGAAATATTTTGAGATTAAAGTCGAAACATTAAGAGAATAAAGTCGTAATATTTTGAGAATAAAGTCGAAATATTTCGAGATTAAAGTCGAAACATTACGAGAATAAAGTCGTAATATTTTGAGATTAAAGTCGAAATATTTCGATAAATCTTAATATACTGGTGCTAATCTAACAACATTGCATATGAATGTAAAAAAAAGTAATGTTAAAAAATTGTATGTTCATTTTATATTAAAATATTACATTACTTGAATTTGTGCATTTTAAAAATATTCAAAAAAATATTAGGGAGAATCAATAAATTATTAATAATATGCAACCAATAAAAATCTAGTATTCTGATTTTAAGTGTTTCGGTTATTCTCAGATGTACCCGTGATCTTCAAACCATTATGGGTGTGAATGGAGAACAACAGGTGGCGCGCTTCTCGTTCGAGACCTTTCGCTTTGTAGAGCACAGAAACAGGACAGTTTCGACCTTTTATCTGCACTGTACCACCAGGCTCTGCGAGACCTCTTTCTGTAGATCCTTACGGCAGGTATGAAACAACGTGCACCACCAAAATACTCAATATGTCATTCACAAGAGGGCCACATACGCCATCATCTAACCGAAATGTATTCGATGCATTTTATGACATGCATCAGAATTGCACAAGGAGGAGGAGGAGAGAAGTCCAGTCGGCTCAGGGAACCTCAGTGAGTGACGTCGCTACGGTGAGCTCTGGACCAATCACCACCAAAGTGGATGGTAAGAGCAATCAGATGTTGGAGAGAAATCATTTCAATATAAAAGTCTTCAACTTTGTTTTTATAGCGCTTTATACAATTTTTGTATATTGGATTGTTGGTTCAGTTCAGTTCAATAACTGTGTGAAGTTCATCAATTAAAGGCAGGGTAGGCGATTTGTTCAAGAAGTTTTTTTTGTTATGCATCTGCTCACGAAGGTACTTCACGGAACTGATTTCAGACAGACTTCTAAGGCAGTGTAATCGTTTAATGATCTACAGCAAAAAAAATTACATTTACACACAAACTGACAACCAGCCGCAACTTTCAGATGCCATCTTGAAGTTATGTTCATTATTATAGTAATGTTATGTGCCTTGAGACACAAGGTAGTTTAATGCCGTCACTCATGAGGCTTTTGTTTGCTCCCTGCTGTACGCGTTTTGAAGGAAGCATGGTTTTGGAGATGCTCTGAAAGGAGCATCTTACGCTTTCAAGGAGAATCTTACACTTTCAAAGCTAGCTCGCTGTTGCTAGCCTCTCTGAGAATTGCTCACCCTACCTTTAAGAAATGAGTTCAATTCAGCCAGAAGCAGCTCTACAAAGGACAATAAAATTATTATTCAGCTCAAGTCAGTTCAATGTTGGTTCAACTACATGAATGCAATAATATGCATGAATAAATTGGAGAAAATATGTATGGATTTTATTTTATGTATTATGACCATATAATGCCATGCATTGGAACTAATTGAAATGTTCTTTTTTTTTATGATCCTTTTAGAACCATTTGTACCCATTGCAGCAGGTATGCATGTTTTCTGACATTTATAAAAGAAATATGGGTCCCACTTTATATTAAGTGCCTTTAACCACTTTGTACTCAGATTATGTACTTAAATTAATAATTTGGTACAATGCACTTTTTTTTGTACTTTACACTATATATATGAAAAAAATCTGCAAATATCCTTCCCTTACACCTTAACCCACCATTAAACTTAACCATACCACCAAACCTGTCCGTAACCTTACCCGTATCCCACCACAACAGCCGCAAGTATTTTGCAATACAACATGAACACAAATACATAGAAGACAATATAAAGTGATACCGAAATTTAAATTAGAGATTTAATTCAGCTTTCTGTTAGCCGTGTGCTTTTGCTCAGAACAGTTGTTCTAATGTTTGTGCAGCGTCTCAGGATCAGAAGCCAGCGGAGGCAGTGGTGGGCATCTCTGTGGCAGCGGGGGTATTCGGAGCGCTGTGCATCATCATGCTGGCTGTGCTTGTCTACAAGATCCACAGGGACAAGTTCAAAGCAGACAAATCAACCCTTTTTCACTGACAGCTCTCAAACAGAGATCCCATTTCTGTACTCTGGCAGGGTTCGCTTGCCACATTTAAAGCGGTTCGCATAGACACTCTAGAAATGGCTTCTGCACTGACCTGTAGTTCAAGAGGATAGGAACGGGATGATGAGTAGATGTCACAATAAGAAAATCTCACCAAACCAATATTATAAATAGATCTGTGGCTTACAGTAAAAGTCCCCTGAATGGTTTAGATTCATCAAATTCTTTTTTTTTTTTTGGTGCATGCCAAGGTTCATTTAGATATTAACTATATTTCATTTATATATGCATTTTGGGGTTTTCTGTGTGAGGGCTTTCTTGTAAAAAATATATATTTTGCTAATGTCGTTGTAATTTTATGTCTGATTAAAGCAAAACTAATAAATTTTAAGTTACAGTTGTAAACACTGGCTTTCATTGACTCATGTAACTACATTTACA
The DNA here is from genome assembly GCF_949152265.1 of Phoxinus phoxinus. Classification (NCBI taxonomy): domain Eukaryota; kingdom Metazoa; phylum Chordata; class Actinopteri; order Cypriniformes; family Leuciscidae; genus Phoxinus; species Phoxinus phoxinus. Next base: position 11,255,117 of record NC_136898.1, read on the forward strand.
ATCAGAAATTCATACAGGTCTGGAACAACTTGAGGATAAATTAATGACAGAATTGTCATTTTTGGGTGAACTATCCCTTTAATGGATTATAATGCTTTATATATTTAAATATGTCAAAACAATGAGAAGATATTACACAATGTGCAGAGAACTTTAAAAAAAAAGAGACTTTATTAACATTTTTAGAAACAATCTTCTCCCTTTTCCACGTATTTTCCCTCTCCACACAGACTTGCACATGAAAATATGTGAATGACAAAACCAGCGAAGACGTGAAAGCAAAAAAAACAAAAACAATTTCCACTTTCAACCAAGTGAAATTCCCTTGATGTCAGTGCAGCAGACTAATCCTACTCAAGTCCATAAATACAGGAGATGTTTGGCATAGATGCTCACAGGTACGAACGGATTGTTTTGGGAATGGACTACACGGAAAAAGGTAAACTAGCAAAAACGAACACGATGAGATAATTAAGCAAGACAATTCAGCAGGAACTTCACATCTCCTCAATATCTGGACGCAAAGGTGTCTCGAGTCAGAGGGCATGACAAATGAACATTTTCTGATGAGCTGCATAAATGACTCCCATGTATATATAATAAAAAGGACAGCGTGTTTGCTTTGGTCAAGCATGCCATTTTTGATTTTCATTTTCATTTCCAAAACAGATGGGGGTCATTTTTCTGAGAGGGAGAAGATTAATAATTCATGGATTAAGAAACTAAATTAAATGTGAATGGAAGGAGCACACAGCCTTGAGTTGGGTTTGTTATTTTCTTTTGGCTCAGGGTCACTGAACGAACTATGAAATACACACTGTCATTTTCAAGCTGTTCCAATTTGTTGAGGGGTGGGGCAAAAAAAAAAAAAAAAAAGACTAATTTTGAACCACTTAACGGAGTCAATAAATTAAAAAAAAAAACTTTAAGAACTCCAGATGTTATAATTCATCCCCTACATGGTTTTCTGATTTACTGCTCTCTGTTGATTCTGCAAAAAACAGACAAAAAAACATTAGTATATCTCCATATTAGCATACAAAACCTATAGATCCTGTTATTTTAGGTCATAGAGTATGTTGTGTAGCATTTATAAATTATTTAGCATGTACACTGATGGTTACGTAGTGCTGCACGATTTTGGATAAATTGAGAATCACAATTTCGTTTAATCTCTTGATTCAATGACAATGACATTTAACAGACACTTGTCACCATCTAGTGGCCTAACGATGCAATTGTTATTTAAAGAATCAAGTTACTTTCAAAATTTACTCTTTGGATTGCTACCATAGACATCATTCTTTTCATCTGAACTTGTTCCCCAGTACTTCTGTGATCATTTGAATTATTCTAACACAGAAATAACAAAACTGTGTGGTTAAAAGGAATGTGAAGCCGTTTCATACCAACACTATCTGAGTCAGCGCCAACACAGACTTGAATGTTCACTGTGATCGTACTTGTCAGAGGTTTAATAGACATCTAGCTGAATCATTGTCATTTAGGAATAAGATTGTGAGGGTGTATGAATCAAGATCTCTATCTTTTAGCAATTTATCATGCAGCTCTAGTTAGTGGACTGAGAATGACCTGTATTATCCGTTTTTTCCGCTGGATTTAGTTCAGGTATGGTTTCTTCCTCTTTTTCTTCAGTTGGAGGCTCCTCTGCTGGCTTCACCTTTTCAGCTAAAAGCACAATTTAAACACCAGATTTACCCCACATTAACAGAAAAAAGGTGGTCATCTAATTTTCTAAATTAAATGGTGTCTCACCGTCATCGCTGTTGGGAGGAATAACCTTCTCTGCATCTTCTGTGCTGTTAGCTTTGTTCTCTGTGGAGGTGTTGTTCTTGTCTTTAGCCTTATCTTTAGGTTTCGGTTTGGCAAACTTTGCTTTGTTCAGCAGGTAGTTGACCTCCCTGTCCAAGAGGGTTAGCTTAGCTTCAATGTCCTTTGAGAGCAGAACAGGTTTCTCTGTTGGGGACAATTTCTCCTGTTCAGCAACAGTCTCATTCTTCCATGTCTGCAATAAAAACAAAAAACAAAATGTGGAGTGCATCCAAAGGGACTGAGCGGAATTCATTTGAACTTGAGGGAAGGATGAAATAAAATCAAAGGGAACAAGAGAGGGAAATAAAGCTATTACATACCATTGTCTCATTGATGACCCGCTCCAGTGTCTTCATTTCAACCTCTGTGAAGATCTGGTCACCCTCAGGAATCAGTCTAGCACTCCTGTGAACAAAAGGCCATGCAAGTTACCAAGTTGTTTTCTTTTATTTAACATGTTGCTGACTGAACTCAAAACTGCACTGCCCACAAGAGTCCGAGGACTCTTCCCAAAAAATAAAAGTTTAAATATATAAATAATATATTGTTTTTTGTAAGCGTTTACATTTAAACAAATATATTTAAATTCATTATTTTAAAATTGAAAAGAAAATTGATTTAAACTTCAGATAAAAACAATCAATATATTTACCTAAATATACATTAATTTAATATACCACATACATACATGTATATATAAAATAGATTTAAAAATATTTAACATAAATGTCTAGTAAAAATTAATTCTTGAAATAAATTGATTACTACATCATTTAAAAAAGGTTTATTTTCTAAAAATACATTTTAAAAAAAATATTTAGATTTTTTTAAATAAATACATTTAAAATAATTGAAAAATGTTAAATCTGTTAATTTTGAAAATACTATTCTTACATTTATTAAAAAAATAACAAAAGAAAAATTCTAATTCTAAAAATGCATTCATTTTTTAAAATAAATAATACAAATAAAATTATGCATCTCTCACTCACTTGAGGAAGATGGTGGAGTGGTTGAGCATGCTGTTGAGAGCTGCCAGTCTGTCGGGCCATTTCCTCCTCTCCTCCACTCTGAAGAACATGGCTTTACAAAGCTTTCTCAGTTCAGACAGCTTTTCCTTCAGCTCCTTTGTACCAGCGGAATATCCCTCCTCATCCATCCAGTTAGAGGCCTCGCTCAACTTGCCTGTGATCTGCTCCTTCTCCTCCTCAGTCACCACAGCCAGATACTCATCCTGATACAGCTTATCCTAGATGGAGAGAGAGAAAAAAATTAACTAGATGTTTTGTAAATTCAAAGAAATAGTTGACTTAAAAATTAAACTATTTTGCTGTAATAACCATTTTCCACAATGCTCCATCAAAAAGCCTTAAGCCCACTACAGTTTTCTCCTCAAACTCTGCAAATAAAGCTTTCTAGACTTGGACAAAAACAGTTCCGTCATTGAGCAGTGACTCATAGATCCAATGGCGTGACAAACACTGAGAAGGCTGCAGAGAGATCCATTATACCTGCGTCTCAAAGATAAAAGCCTCCAGGCTGTTCAGGGTCTTTTCTCTCTCTTGCTTTTCCAAATCGCGGTCAGTGAGGTCCTGCAGCCTGATATGAGGGAGGAACACATGGTAATTCTTCAGTTACAACAGTCTGTCCCATTTCCCACTCTGTTAATTCATTCTCCACATTAATTAATACTTAGAAGCAAGAGACACTTACTTCTTTTTGGACACTTCAAGGTCCTCTGTGCTGGGAATGAGAACATCGTTCACCTCGAGCTCCACTGTGATGTCTTCTGATATTTTGCTCTTTTTCTGTGGTTTGGGTTTCTTGTCCGCCTCCTCTTCTGCTTTCTCCCCATCTGATTTCTCTTCAGGCTTTTCAGATTTCTCTGCTTCAGTCTCTCCCTGCGTGATGGAAGTGAGAGTTCAGTTCTAGACAGATTCCAAAACTAAATCACATGGAACTCCTCGCCAGTGGCTGGTAATTTTATATGAAATTGCAATATAATACATGGTTGAAACTAACATTTAAGGATTATTGTCTGACCCTTGCTGACGTTAGTGATGCGAGTGATTCAAATGTTTACATTTCTTTTTGTGACGGCTACAAGTTTAAATTGAGCCAAGAGATTTGTGTATGGGACAATCCAACATAGTTTGTCTCTATAGGGCTCTCACATTGAATTGTGTAATTTCCATAATTTTATAAAGATTTTTTTTTATTAAAATTAAATCACTGATTCTGCACCCATAAAATATAATTTGTAGCAAAAGTAACAATAATTTAAAATAATATTATTATAGTAATATTAATAATAAATACAAAAAATCAATGGGCATTAATTAAGAAAGATGTATTTTTCTCATAAAATTATCATATCGGCTATAATATTGGGTATTAATAAAAATAACTTCACCATAAACTTAACATCGGGAGAACTACTGTAGCGCAAGGAACTTTAGGCAGGTGTATATTGCATGCCGTATAATAGAAAACGAGGGGAAGTCAAAAGACTCTCCTGAGAATAACAGGGCAGAACAAGTGAATGAGTCTCTTGAAAGCCTAACTGTCGATCCTCTCACCTGAGTTTCCGCTTTATCCTCTTTATTCTCTTTGTCGTCTTTTTGCTCTTCAGCCTGAGGCTCTCCCTCTTTTCCCTCTTCCATCTCAGGTTTCTCCTGGGCAGACTCTTCCTGTTTCTCTGACTGTTCCTGATCTTTCCCAGCCTCCGGAGTCACTTCTTCTTCATCCTGGACCATTATGAAAAAGCGAAATGTCGAGGTCAAGTTTAAGTAAATGTCTGTCTTATATGGAAACAGACATTAAGCAGATTTACCGTAACTGGTTCCGACATGTTTGCACTTGGCTCGGAGCTGCCACCTCCAAACAGGCTAGAAATTGTGTTTCCAAGCTCTGGGGGGGAACAAATGAAGCAGACAGACTTCCATATATTTTCTTCCACTTAAAATAGGAACTAATACATTTAATATAAATATAATAAAAAAAAAGTGTGCAAAAAAGACTTTCCTCTGGGGTACATACATAATATGTATGTATGTATGCATGTATATATATATATATTTTATTATATAATATATTATTTTTTATTTATCTTAGTTTTTTAATACACTTTTAAATGAAATTGTAATGTGTATTTTTATTGAAAATTGTAAAGTTACCATTTTACTGTACTTTTCATCAAAAATGCAGACTTGATAAGATACTTTGATCTATGATAAGGCAGTTTGCAATGTGAGATGTTCTTGAACAGTCTTCTTTAGTCCAATAGACAACTATATATATATAAATATAAATGAAATAAAAAGTGTATGATTGGGTGTATAAAGACAAAACTTACTTGTGAGCGTTGACTCCTCCTCTTTCTCCTCCACAATGGTCTCAAACACTGACTCCACCTGAAAAATCAAAGGATCTTTAGGCTAATTAAGCATCTACTGGAATAGTACAATTGCATTGTAACAGTGGAAAAATACTACCACTCACTAATTTGTAACGTTTTATAATTAAAAACTATATTGCAGTACTAACCCGGTCCAGAATTAACACCCCGCTTTCATCCATGTTGAAATGGGCCTTGATACCCTTAGATTCAGCATCTGAATGCTTCTTAAAGCTGCTGCCCACTCCAGACAGTTTCACCGTTGTCAGATTCTGAGAGCCAAATATTCTTAGAAAGAGAGACACAGACAGACACTGAGGTTTGATTCAGAAGTTCTATTTTCTGATAGTTTTGAAAAAGTAAACAAATAAAACACAGAATATGAGTAGCATGAACAAAATATGTCTTACTTCATGTCCTGTTCACTGAGAAAGCTGAGGTCTCCATAATTTATGTAGAAGACAAAATCGTCTGTGTAACGATTGAACGTGATGACTTTCCTCTGGGGATACGGGGCCATTCTCTGGAACAGAATGCGCTTGTTGTGCTTCATGGTCTTCAAGCCATCTTCTTCCTCAGTCTCACGATTGAACTCGACCTAAGGAGAGAGACAGAACACATCTGAGAACTTCTTAAATGCACAAGCACAGTAAAAGATCAATAAAATCTGTTCAATTAAACATCAGTGGTTTTAGTTAGGGCTGAGTAAAGACTATTAATACAAATCAAACTTTGTCTTCACCCTCTCACCTGTATGGGAAACACGGCTGCATCTCGGACCAAGAAAGGTTTGACTTTGAAGGCTTTGCTGAGCGCAGCGGCCTGATAGACGGCACCCATCGCTGCAGCTTCATCTGCATTGATGTTCTTGCTCAGTTCCTCTCTGGAAACAAAAAGTGAACAAAGCTGAATTATTTGGCACTGAACCCATTTTAAAACATCTACTCACTTAAAATGTTAATCAATGCTAAGTGTAATCATTCTTATTAGATGTTCTTTAAAATTCACCCAAAAATTAAAATTATCATCAATTACTCATGTCGTTCCAAACCAATGAGACTTCAGTTCCTCTTCGAAACACAAATGAAGATATTTTAAATGAAATCAGAGATTTCTGTACCTACATTGAAAGTCTATTCAACCAAAACTCTGATGCTCCAAAACATTCATAGAGATAAATGGAAGCTTAACTGCACTTGCTTGACGTGTTAAAAACCTCATTACTTCCTGTGAATGCTCAAATGTGCTGGTGTGACACGCGAGAAGGAACCTCATTGGTTCTTGTGCATCAAATGCTTGAGCTTAAGTTTCCTATATTTGAGTGTTCTACATACATTTGCTGATAAATTTTTATTTGAATAAAAGCCTAAATCAAAACGGTTCATTATATAAAGCAACCGTGTCTCTTCACAAGACTTGGATTAAACCACTCGATTCATAGATTTTATGATATCTTTATGAACGTTTTGAAGCGTCAAGAGTTTTAGGTCAGGAATTGATGACAGAATTACATTTTTTGGGTGAACTAACCCATTAAATGTTGAAAAACATGAAACCAAGGCACTAAAGGCCTGTATTCGTTCATGGCTTAAGTAATTTAAAAACAATTACCGGTTAATAAACCTTTATCAGGGTGGTCAACCCTTTAAATGTTTCTTATTTTGTGCAAAGAAAGAACCAAACCTAAACTACTAGCACACACACGAAGGCATCAAGTGTTGGCTGGTTAGCACAGACAAGTTTGTCTCTGCTGGTTGATGTCATAACTGTACCACCCAGCAAAAAACATCCATTGATAGCCAATCAAATGTATCTATACGTTTTTTTTTTTTTTTTACAGTTCTATTTCCTGTTTAAACCTACTTTCCCACAGCTTTAAGCAGCACATCCTGCACTTTAGGCACTCTGGTGGCTCCCCCAACCAGAATAACCTGTTCAATCTCATCCTGTTGGACAAGAAAAATATTTCAGATTATTATTTTAAATCATAGCTATGCAGAAAACATGTATAAAGTCAGTCAATGCCTTGATATTGAGCTCCTCACCATGTTCATCTCAGAAGCAGCTAAAGCGTCCTTCACGGGTCCTGGTACTCTGTCAAACAGATCCTCACAGAGGGCTTCAAACTCAGAGCGAGTCACTTTTGCCTTGAAGTCAATGTCATCCATCAAACCTTCAATCTGAAGAAAGAATGTCAAGATGTTACTAAAGTTAGGTTAAAACTGTATAAGTAGCAAGTTTAACATACAGATATTGTTTGTCTGTTTACATATAATGAATATCTAACAAATCTCACACAGTCAAGGAAATATACATCATTTGATAATACCCATTTAACCAAGGCCAAGCTGACCCAGTGTGGATCAAATGTCAAAAAATAAATAAATGTGAACCGTTTCCTATTTTGCATTATTCATATTACAAAAATAAGTTATCTTCATAATAATTTGAGTCAGTCAAATTGAAAAAATTAATACATTTGAAAAATGGCTTAGTATTTGGCTTGTTGCTCATTTGTTTTGATGACAGCAGACCTCGAGCTACATGAACTGATGATCACGTGATTCAGCATTTGAGATCCAAAGCTTCAGTGGAAGCAAGAACATTGAGTTCACATGGCCAATGTCACAAATTTGGTTACATTTGAATAGTGACCTAGAAATGTTTACACAGATTTAGTCTCGATGAAATGGAAACAGATTTTTCTTCTTGTGATGGTCATCCATGTGAAACGCATTTTCAAAAACAAAAGAAAAAACAACAGGTCATGAACTTGGTTCTATCCATCGGTTGATTGAATTTTGGGTGTTGCACTCAAAAATGGAGGCAGGTCTGAATGTGAGGTTACAGTTGATTGGAAGAAAGGGGTGGGTTTTAAGCAGACAAAATGACAGAAGAAGTCTGGAATACATCACAAGAGAAAAGTCTCATTTCATCAGAAGTTTGATGAAAAATAATAAGAAAAAAACACATTCATGGATGAATCGCCCACAATAGGATCAATAACAAGTATTTCTTGAATTTTAATTTAATGCAGTTTCTTTTTGCAAATTGATAACATTGTATTTTGACTGACTAAATATTCTGTGTAAAAGAAAAGATCAACAATTTCAGTACCTGTGCTGTATGATCAGCATTGGCACTCAGCACAGTCTTGAGTCTCTGAGCCTCTTTAAGGAGTTTGGCCATGGCGCGCAGATTCTCCCTCACGTCCTTGTTTGATTTCTTCTGTTCGTTGAAGAGCTTGGCGAGATGATCTCGGAGCCTCAGCTCAATCTCAAAGCCACCGAGCGTTCTATCAAAGCTGAATATAAAAAAGTGATAGTCAGATGTTTGCGTAATACATACACGTATGAATGTACCGAAGTGGCCAAAACAGACAACCATGACTAACCCAACTCCACGGATCTGAAGCTGAGGCTGAGTGCCAGATTCTTTGGTCTTTATTGTCTGATATGTGACAATCGTGGCTGTTGTGCTGCCCGATCCCATATCATAAAACAAGATATTCTATAAGACACAGAAAAGAAAAGTTAATATTAAAAATCTGTCATAAATCCCACTTAAAAGTGAAAATTCTGCCATCATTTAGGCACACTCAAGTTGTTTCAAACCTGTATCAATGCCTTTCTTCTGCTGAACACAAAAGATGATATTTTGAAGATTGTTGGTAACCAAACAGTTGATGGGCCCCATTGACTTCCATAGTAGGAAAAAAATTGTCAATGGGGCCCATCAACTGTTTGGTTACCAACATTCTTCAAAATATCTTCTTTTGTGTTCAGCAGAAGAAATAAATTAAAAACAGGTTTGAAACAACTTGAGGGTAAGTCGATGACAGAATTTTCATTTTTAAGTGAACTATCCCTTTAATTTCTATATCACAAGTGTCAACAAAAACATTATTTCTGGTTTCCCAGTCTGAAATTGGCTGGCCAAACAGATAGTCCCGCCCACACACTCACACCATTGTTTGACCAAAAAAAAAAAGAAGAAATTAAATCTTCTTAGTAGTACCTGTGCAGTCGAATTGATGTCTTTTCTCCGGAATACTCCATAGTTCAAAGCCACAGCAGTATTATCATTGATAAGCTGAAGGACCTTTAGACCTGCTATGTGGGCAGCCTGCAAGACAGCCCTGCGTTCTGCCTGATTAAAATAGACTGGCACTGTGATCACTGCATCTTTTATGGGCTGCTCTGTTAGGAGAAAAACAAATAAAATTATTGGCCTGTTCAAATATCCTAACCTTCAAATTTACCAAGACAGCTGAACTATTCGAAACACTCATCAAACCTGCAAAGTCTTGAGCCAGAACCCGTGAGTAGTTCAACATCATGCCCAAAAGCTCCTCTGGAGTATACTGGATCTCTCTAGATGAAATATAAAAAAATATTCACAGAAATGATATAAAACCCATTGGTTACAGCTAACGCACCAAGCAAGTGCTTCATTACTTACTCTGAGAATTTGAAATAAACGGTTCCTCTTTTCTCATCTCTCTCCAGCTGGTGCTCAGGGAAGTGTTTCAGATACTGCACCACCTGTGGGTTGTCTGCCGTCTTTCCCAAAATGCTCTGGAGGAATCTGTAAACCACCTTGGGGTTCTTCACAGCCTGTCATGATTCAAGTATGCTAGAGTCAAATGCTTTCAACAAGGTTTTAGAGATTAAGAAAATGTGAATGAATTTTCTTCATGCTACAGTCCATTTTGAATACGTTGACTTATAAAATCTATTTACTGGCAAAAGTTTGGGGTCAGTAATTTAAAAAAAAGAAATTGACACTTCTATTTAGTGACAGTAAAGACACTTATTTTACAAAATATTTTGATCTTAAAAAAATGCTGTTCTTTTGAAATTCAGGAAGTTTTCAACATCGATAATACATTTTTCTTGAGCATTAAATCAACATATTAGATCATGTGACTGAAGATTGGAAAATAATGCTGAAAATTCACAGGAATAAATTACATTATTATATATTATAACAGAAATAAGTTTTCAAATTGTAATAATATTTCACAATATTACTGTTTCCACTGTATTTGTGATCAAATAAATGCAGCCTTGATGAGCATCATAAACAAACATAAAAAAAAAATCTTACCCCAAACTTTTAAATGGTAGTGTATATGCACGTTATGTTTATCAATGTAATCTTTAAAAAAAGAAAATATTTTCTTTTCTTCCTAGCTGACATCAAAAGAAGGTCATGGTGGTGAAAATTATTTTATAAATAAGGAATTTAAAGTCTAAATTTCAAGTAACATCCTACATTGTTTTCTTATTGAATTTCATGTTTAATTTTTAAATGTCACATTATAAGTTGTTAAATACATTGCAACTGCCACTTCATGTTGACTTTTACAGAAGGTATTACTGAGTACAAAGACTTACCACTCCTAAAGCACTGTCTCCAAAAAGCCTCTCGTTTTCCTTTAAGCACACAGCGACTGGCGTTTTCCGCCGGGACTCCCTGCACAAAGAAGCTAAATGTCACAACGGAGTAAACTGCTGTCTGAAACTAATACATCTAAATCACTTGACAAGCTCTGTTGATTTTGGTGCAAAAAGTTTCACGCTGTTCCAACACATACTTGTTTAATACAATCTCCATTGGCACACCGGGTTTTACTATAGCAACTTTCATCCATTCACTGCCCAAGTCCACAGACATCACAGCCACGGATTCTGCAACACAAAAATATCAGAGAGCTGAAATTCTATGATCAAGGATAAGTAAAAAAAAAATGCATATTTATAAGCATCTTGATAGATTCAAGGCATGTTCACACCAAAGACGATAACTATAACGATAAAGATATAGACCTAGTTTTAAGAATTGCACTAAATGTAAAATAATTCATCCTGCTTTTAAAGGGATAGTACACCTAAAAATAGTCATTAATTATTCACCCTTATGTCATTCCCTCCATAGACAGCTACGCAACAACCACTTTGAAGCTTCAAAAAGTTTATAAAGAGATAATAAAACTAATCCATTTGAATGGAGCGGTTTAGTCGATCGCTTTATATGATAAACATATTGAATTTAATCTTTTATTCACATTTAGACATTCATCAGTGAACATAAACAGAAGCTCAAGCGAACCTGCTTGACACGCGAGAACAAACCTCATTGGATCTTGCAGAAGCTCAAACGTGCTGCGTAACGCACAATACCTTATTGTGCGTTAGTGAGAACCAATACCTTATTGAGAACCAATACCTTATTGGTTCTCGCACTTCAAGCGAACATGCTTAAGCTTCCGTTTAAATAAAAATTCCGTTAGTTGATGAATATTTTATATGTGAATAAAAGCCAAAAATGTATTTGTTCATCATAAGGCAATCGAGTCTCTTCAGAAAATTTGAACTAAACTGCACAATTAATATGGATTAGTTTTACGATCTCTGAGAAATTTTTGAAGTGTCAAAGTAATTGTTACGTAACTGTCAACAGAGGGACAGAAAGCCTCTGAAAAAAGATCTTTATTTGTGTTACGAAGATGATCGAAAGTCTTACGAGTCGAAATTCGACTCGCCGCAGTAATATCATCACTCCTGATCACTCCACACTATTACTGAGCTGAGTCGAAGTGCGCCCAAGTGCTATTCCGCCATACATTAAAGTTATCTATTTTACCCGCTTAGAAAAGCACCACGTTTTATTTCGCGTCATCATACTTGGTCGTGTAACTACTCGTTATAACTGTATATTTAAATAGGGAAAACGTGGAGGTGCTTGGTCGCTTCTAACTTCATCTCTGTTTGGTCCCTAATGAATAAACTGGGCTAAGCTAAGTGCTATCAAAGTGTCACCACGCACCAGAGCGATTAAGTGCACACACTGAGACGAGAGAGGTATGTATCAACTCGTCTTCGTTAAGGGAATAACAGTTTAATATGAAAAAAACGGTGGAGTATCCCTTTAATGACAGAATTTTCATTTTTGGGTGAACTATTCCTTTAAGAGCTTGAGCATTTAAAGCGGCAGACTACATAACTGCAGCACATACATTGCATATAATAAACAGAACGATTTTGTGCAGTAGTGTGGACAATATAGTTATCGTTCTTGCAAATATAAGATGATAATCATAATTGTATATGGTGCTTACCTGTTTGAGAAGGCAGGAATGCTACTATTAGGCAAAAAACAGCCCATAATGACAGCCTTTCCCTCATTGTGACCTGCAGAGAAGATTCAAAAACTGGTTTAAAGCATGCAGTTAAAATTAAGCTGAAAGACAACAGCAACTGTGACAGGTCTGTACTATAAACCAGAAAGTATATCAAAAGCACACGTTCCCTCAAATCACCATGTTCAAGACTATTGCTAAAATGGACAGTATTGCATCACAACCCTGATATGAAAAACTGCCCAAGCGCCATATATGGATCAATGTGTAGGTGGAAACAGTCAGCCAGTGACAGGTATGGATAGGTACACGCTGATTTGATGGGATCCCACCCACAAGTCTGAGACAAAGCCTGAGAGCACATGGATCTCAATGCTGTAGTGTAGAGCAGTGGCTCTTAAACCTGTTCCTGGAGGCCCCCAACAGTACATTTTGGATGTCATCCTAATCAAACACACCTTATTCAACCGATAGTAGTTATCTCTGTAGAAGAGAACCACAAAACCTGAAATGTTTTGAGGAGCCTCCAGGAACAACACTGGAAACCACTTTTGTAGTGCTTTCCTGCTTAATAAAGAGACACTATGGGCCCAGGTGCATACAGAATACCATGGGAACATTACTTATGTTCTAGAGTTGGATTGGCTTCTTTTGACTTCATTTTTACAGTCACCGTTCTCTCTCGATTGTCTATTTTAAACACTGATTTAAAAATGCAAAGAGGAAACTTCTAGTTGCACAGCCTGTGTGACGTAAGCCTTATTGAGGCTGTCTGATCCTAATGGTGCTAAGCATCATGTCAAACTGTCATTGCACTGCTTCATAATGTGCAGTAAACATTACACATTTTCAAAAGGCTCAAACATAAGTAAACGCAGCTGATGATCTGCTAAATGTACTATAGTAAGCTAATCTATGAACACATGCAACCACCGAAATGATCCTAAACATCTCCAACAAAGAAAGTGATGGCATGGCACTTACCTTCTGCCAGATCAAGTTTTATATTGATTCTTGTTGACTGATAAATGTCTCTTGACACCTGAACAACAATATCTAGAAACGCTTATCCTGCCCTAATTTTGAACCAAAAGGTTCCTGTGTTGATCCTTAATATCTAATTCCTTACAGATGGCAATATGATCGCATTAACCAGCAATGCTCTGTGATCAGACCACCTCGCTTGCTTGATATTGCTCTTGCAATCACCGGCTTGTTCTAACACATTGGGCCCGGAACGCGGCGTGATCTCATTGGATCCACACAACTCGCTGCTCGCCGAGTGAAGCGCTGATCGCCATGATCGAAAGCCCCACCCCTTTTCTCTTGAATGGAGCGCGCTGATTGGTCCACGTGCCAACCAGTGCATGCGAGTGGTTAGTCGTGTAAGTAAGCATAGATCTGATTGGTCCACGTTAAATAGGAGAACATAACGGCTGTGCGACAGGTTGTAGTCTTTGGTGCTAGTAGCGATGGGAGTCTGAATCATTTCCGATAATTTTTTTTTATATTGTAAACATTTGCTTTTACAGATACAAAACACAGATTATTTTCATTCGTTGCTTATATTACATGTTGTAAAACGGTCCAATACAGCTATAGGACATATTTCTGTTTATTACGTTTCAATTAAGGTAAAAATAAAATTATGTATTAAACCTCGTATGTGCGTTTTGCATATAACATATCCTATTTACAGGACACTGAATTTTCGCCCCATCATAAGAAACAAAGGGACGGTTCTCGGTTCAACGAGATGAATTGTTAAACTGGCTCATGCAATCATGCTTTGTTGACCCAGAACCGGATTAGTTCCCGAATTGGTCATACGATTCCCTGAAAAGATCCGACCGAATCAAAAGAACGGTTCTTTCCAAAACCGCCAATAAAATTTCAAAGAAGAAGAACGGATCGGGCATCGCTTGTAACCATACTGTCTATGCTTGTAACTTTTTGTTACGTCTTTGGGTCGTTTTCTATTCTAACTTTCAAAAGAGCCCATTTAAATGATATATTTTCTGTTTAACGTTAGTGTGTACGTTAGCCTACTTTGGTTTGAAAACCATCAATTATTTCATTTACATTTAAATTAAAATGTAAACTACTTAAATCAAACTGATTTATGGCGTGCTGTGTCAGATTCCAACCTTAAAATATTAATGCGAATACAGATAAATAAAAACAGAAACAATATCCTGACAATAGTCACATGACCGTGATGTAAGTCACATGATTTTGCTAAACAAGAACTGCTTGGAAAATGGCAGCGTTCTTACAGTGGAGACGATTTGTATTTTTCGATAAAGAAACGGTGAAAGATCCGAGTGAAAATGGGAAAAATTTCCAACTACCGATGGGTATATCAGCCTGTGATTCAGGTCGAGGACATATTGTGCTTGGAGATATCCTTACAATGCTAAAATCATGCTTGTGGCTAGCTAGCAATTATGGTACTGTTAAACAATAATACCAAGTATATTTCATATATATTATTATGAAATTATCAATTAGACTGTGGCAAGCCTGCTTTGTAAAACGGATAATCGCTTATGCTTGACGTACGTGTTTTCTTTGAATTTATTTATAAGTCCAACAGTCAACACTTTCTAGCTGATTATATATGGCGATTTCAGGTATACATGTGCGTGTTTTCTTTAACTCGTGTATTGCACATATGGATGGACAGATCTGGTTTTTGACCCGCTCCCTGCAGCTGTCCAGCTTTCAGGCGTATAAACTGCGCGTGACACACCTGTACCAGTTGAAACAACACAACATCCTGGTGTCAGTGGGTCAGGATGAGCATGGCATCAATCCTCTGGTAAGATTCACCACAGGTGTCTGCTGAAGCTACATGTCCATGCAAGTGCTGGTCTCTGTGTGCTTTTGAAATGTAAGCTGATTTAGAGAGTGTGTGTATGTGTCTGCTCATCAGGTGAAGGTGTGGAACCTTGATAAGAAGGACAGTGGCAGTCCCCTGTGTACCCGGATATTCCCTGCCATACCTGGAAACAAACCCACTGAAGTGTCTTGTCTCAGTGTACATGAAAATCTTAATTTCATGGCTATAGGTAGGATTTTTAAATTCCATATCAGGGTTAAATAACAGGGTGTAGAGTTGTTAATGATTCAATTGAACACTAAATGGCATTTGCAACCCATTTCTTTCTGTAATATGATGCATTTCAGAGTGAGACAGAAAATGTAGTAGGGAAAAAGTGTTCGTTTGGTGGATGGCCATCAATAATTGATTGGATTGTGAAAAGTTGGCGTTACATGCCCAAATACCAAATTAGATTTGATGTTCTATTAATATCTGTGTTAAATGCTCAGGATTTACAGATGGTAGTGTTGTGCTGACAAAGGGTGACATCACCAGAGACAGACACAGTAAAACACTCAGCCTCCATGAGGGCAGCTGTCCAATCACAGGCCTGGCTTTCCGACAGGCTGGCAAAGTCACACACCTGTTTGTCGCCACTTTAGAAAAAGTGCAGGTAAGTTTTAGTTGTATGAAATGTAATGTCTTGCCTTTTTAATGAAAGCAGATGTAAATGATACAGAACTGAAAGCAGAAATATTTTTACGTTGACAGTGTTACACATTGTCAGTGAAAGAGTACCCTCGTATAGACCTGGACACTCACGGCTGTGCGCTGCGCTGCTCGGCGCTCACAGACCCCTCGCAGGACTCACAGTTCATAGTGGCTGGAGAGGACTGCGTGTATTTGTACCAGCCTGACGAGAGAGGACCCTGTTTCGCATTCGATGGGCACAAGCTTCTAACTCAGTGGCACAGAGGATACCTGCTGCTGCTCACACACAATAACAAGTCACCTAGCAAGTAAGACTCATTTTTATGGCATGGATTATCTTTTTTTTAGCTTTAAGATTTTTACTTGAATTTATGCATTCATATTTATTACATTTCATTTGTACAGATCTGATTATGGTAGCAGGCAGACATCTCCTACAGAAAAGCACATACTGACCATTTACGACCTGGACAACAAGTTCATCGCTTACAGTGCAGCGTTTGATGATGTCATTGACGTTCTGGCAGAATGGGGGTCGTTCTATGTCCTAACAAGGGATAAAACAATGTATATGCTGCAAGAAAAAGACACACAGACCAAGCTAGAGGTTAGTACAGTGTTATTATCATTAAAGTAATCTTTTTTTTTTGTTACCTGAAGTAAAATGTTATATACACTACCGTACAAAAGTTTGGGGTGGGTACGATTTTTTTGTTATGTTAATGAAAAAAGCTGATTTTTTTTGATAAAAAATACATTAAAACGTTAATATTGTGAAATATTATTATTACAATTTAATAATATTTTAATATTAAAATATTTAAATTTTAATAAATATTTTAAAGTGTCATTTATATTTCTGTGATGGTAATGCTTAATTTTCTGCATTATTACTCAAGTCTTCAGTGTCGCATTATTCTTCAGAAATCATTCTAATATGCTGATTTGCTGCTCAAGAATAATTTATTATTATCAATGTTGAAAACGCTTATATATTTAAGAATATTTGTTCACACATTACTGGCAGCCCTTAAACACTAAATTAAAATACAAATAAAATATATTGAAATAAAAAATCAACTATAATTAAAGCTGCAAGCAGCGATGAAAGGGCCCTCGCACCCGTGCCACCGCCACCCGGTGGCTTTAGGAAGACAGAGCACGGTGGGCAATGTGCATTTAAGTAGGTAAAAATAGGAGGAGTATGTCAAATTCAGTTACAAAAATGTCCTTGATTATAAGGATAATAGCATGCGTTATCACTCAGATAAGTGTTGCTAGCATGTTTTAGCATGTTTCTAGCATGTTTAGAACTCAATAGCATATTAAATATGTCGCTAGTAATGCATCACAGTGTAAAACGTGTCACTTCCTGTCGACAGTAGGTGGCGCTATTACTTTAACTTAAAATTGTCATGTAGATGTGTTCAGGGCAGGACTCTTATCAAACGTGTGAAGTTTGGGGCAGATTGGACATTGCCTTCTTCAGTAACACCAACTTCCTGTTTCATTGCATTAGCGTGCTTTAGCACTTAGCTAAGAATTGCTAGCATGTTTTAACATGTTTCTAACATGTATATAACTCAATGGCATATTTAATATGTTGCTAGTACTGCATCACAGTGTTAAACATGTCACTTCCTGTTGCCAGTAGGTGGCGCTATTACTATAACTGAAAAGTGTCATGTAGATGTGTTCAGGACAGGACTCTTATCAAACGTGTAAAGTTTGGGAAAGATTGGACATTGCCTTCTTTAGTAACAACAACTTCCTCTTTCATTGCATTAGCATGCTTTAGCACTTAGCTAAGAATTGCTAGCATGTTTTAACAGGTTTCTAACATGTTTATAACTCAATGGCATATTTAATATGTTGCTAGTACAGCATCACAGTGTTAAACATGTCATTTCCTGTTGCCAGTAGGTGGCGCTATTACTATAACTGAATATTCTCATGTAAATGTGTTAAACATGAGAATATTCAACCGTGTGAAGTTTGGGGCAGATTAAACATCCAATGCCTGAGTTACAGCAAATTCCTATTTAATTGCATTAATAGCATGATTTAGCACCTAGCTAATGTTTGCTAGCATGTTTTAGCATGTTTCTAGTATGTTGTTAACATGTTTAACACTTGCTGGCACTTTTTTTGTATGTTATTAGGAGTCCAAAACAGTGTTAAACATGTCACTTCCTGTTGCCAGCAGGTGGCGCTATGACTGTAACTGAATTTGAGCATGGTCATGTGTTCAGGACAGAACTCTTATCAAACGTGTGAAGTTTGGGGCAGATTGGACATTCAATGCCTGAGTTACAGCAAATTCCTATTTAATTGCAGTAATAGCATGCTTTAGCACTTAGCTAATGTTTGCTAGCATGTTTTAGCATGTTTCTAGTATGTTGTTAACATGTTAAGCACTTGCTGGCAATTTTTTATATGTTATTAGGAGTCCAAAACAGTGTTAAACATGTCACATCCTGTTGCCAGCAGGTGGCGCTATGACTGTAACTGAATTTGAGCATGGTCATGTGTTCAGGACAGAACTCTTATCAAACGTGTGAAGTTTGGGGCAGATTGGACATTGTTTGCCTGAGTTACAGCAACTTCCTGTTTCATGGCGAAACATCAAAATTTGTCAGGCCGCCGAGGACACGCCCTTCGACGAAAACTCTAGATCTTCGCAATTTAACGTCGCAAAGGCCTTAAGATTACACTCACCAAATTTGAAGATGATCAGATTAAAACTGTAGGAGGAGTTCGTTAAAGTACGAGGCCTGAAAATGGCAAAAACTGCACAAAAATCAGAGAGGAAGTTCAAAATGGCTGACTTCCTGTTGTGTCTAAGGCTATGCTCCAAGAGACTTTTTTGTAGGTATTGGGTCATTACATGTATGTACCGAATTTCGTACACGTACGTGAAACGTAGCGGGAGGCGCACTCCGTTGAACCTTTATAGGTGGCGCTATCGAGCCATTTTACCCCGCCCAATTCTGAAACGCATATCAGATGTCAATTTTCGACAGTTCTGACGCGTGTGCAAATTTTCGTGAGTTTTCGTGCATGTTTAGGCCCTCAAAAATGCGATTAAATGCGGAAAATAATAATAATAATAATAATTAAAGCTGCAAGCAGCGATGAAAGGGCCCTCGCACCCGTGCCAACCGCCACCCGGTGGATTTAGGAAGACAGAGCACGGTGGGCATTGTGCATTTAAGTAGGTAAATATAGGAGTATGTCAAAGTCAGTTACAAAAATGTCCTTTATTATGGGGATAATAGCATGCGTTATCACTCAGATAAGTGTTGCTAGCATGTTTTAGCATGTTTCTAGCATGTTTAGAACTCAATGGCATATTAAATATGTCGCTAGCAATGCATCACAGTTTAAAACGTGTCACTTCCTGTCGACAGTAGGTGGCGCAATTACTTTAACTTAAAATTGTCATGTAGATGTGTTCAGGGCAGGACTCTTATCAAACGTGTGAAGTTTGGGGCAGATTTGACATTGCCTTCTTCAGTAACAACAACTTCCCGTTTCATTGCATTAGCGTGCTTTAGCACTTAGCTAAGAATTGCTAGCATGTTTTAACATGTTTCTAACATGTTTATTGCTCAATGGCATATTTAATATGTTGCTAGTAATGCATCGCAGTGTTAAACATGTCACTTCCTGTTGCCAGTAGGTGGCGCTATTACTATAACTGAAAAGTGTCATGTAGATGTGTTCAGGGCAGGACTCTTATCAAACGTGTGAAGTTTGGGGCAGATTGGACATTGCCTTCTTGAGTAACAACAACTTCCTCTTTCATTGCATTAGCATGCTTTAGCACTTAGCTAAGAATTGCTAGCATGTTTTAACATGTTTCTAACATGTTTATTGCTCAATGGCATATTTAATATGTTGCTAGTACTGCATCACAGTGTTAACCATGTCACTTCCTGTTGCCAGTAGGTGGCGCTATTACTATAACTGAAAAGTGTCATGTAGATGTGTTCAGGGCAGGACTCTTATCAAACGTGTGAAGTTTGGGGCCGATTGGACATTGCCTTCTTGAGTAACAACAACTTCCTGTTTCATTGCATTAGCATGCTTTAGCACTTAGCTAAGAATTGCTAGCATGTTTTAACATGTTTCTAACATGTTTATAACTCAATGGTTTATTTAATATGTTGCTAGTACAACATCACAGTGTTGAACATGTCACTTCCTGTTGCCAGTAGGTGGCGCTATTACTATAACTGAAAAGTGTCATGTAAATGTGTTCAGGGCAGGACTCTTATCAAACGTGTGAAGTTTGGGGCAGATTGGACATTGCCTTCTTGAGTAACAACAACTTCCTGTTTCATTGCATTAGCATGCTTTAGCACTTAGCTAAGAATTGCTAGCATGTTTTAACATGTTTCTAACATGTTTATAACTCAATGGTTTATTTAATATGTTGCTAGTACAACATCACAGTGTTGAACATGTCACTTCCTGTTGCCAGTAGGTGGCGCTATTACTATAACTGAAAAGTGTCATGTAAATGTGTTCAGGGCAGGACTCTTATCAAACGTGTGAAGTTTGGGGCAGATTGGACATTGCCTTCTTGAGTAACAACAACTTCCTGTTTCATTGCATTAGCATGCTTTAGCACTTAGCTAAGAATTGCTAGCATGTTTTAACATGTTTCTAACATGTTTATAACTCAATGGTTTATTTAATATGTTGCTAGTACAACATCACAGTGTTGAACATGTCACTTCCTGTTGCCAGTAGGTGGCGCTATTACTATAACTGAAAAGTGTCATGTAAATGTGTTCAGGGCAGGACTCTTATCAAACGTGTGAAGTTTGGGGCAGATTGGACATTGCCTTCTTGAGTAACAACAACTTCCTGTTTCATTGCATTAGCATGCTTTAGCACTTAGCTAAGAATTGCTAGCATGTTTTAACATGTTTCTAACATGTTTATAACTCAATGGTTTATTTAATATGTTGCTAGTACAACATCACAGTGTTGAACATGTCACTTCCTGTTGCCAGTAGGTGGCGCTATTACTATAACTGAAAAGTGTCATGTAAATGTGTTCAGGGCAGGACTCTTATCAAACGTGTGAAGTTTGGGGCCGATTGGACATTGCCTTCTTGAGTAACAACAACTTCCTGTTTCATTGCATTAGCATGCTTTAGCACTTAGCTAAGAATTGCTAGCATGTTTTAACAGGTTTCTAACATGTTTATAACTCAATGGTTTATTTAATATGTTGCTAGTACAACATCACAGTGTTGAACATGTCAATTCCTGTTGCCAGTAGGTGGCGCTATTACTATAACTGAATACTCTCATGTAAATGTGTTCAGACCAGAACTCTTATCAAACGTGTGAAATTGGGGCAAATTGAACATTCAATGCCTGAGTTACAGCAAATTCCTATTTAATTGCAGTAATAGCATGCTTTAGCACTCAGCTAATGTTTGTTAGCATGTTTTAGCATGTTTCCTGTATGTTGTTAACATGTTTAGCACTTGCTGGCAATTTTTTATGTTATTAGGAGTCCAAAATGGTGTTAAACATGTCACTTCCTGTTGCCAGCAGGTGGCGCTATTACTCTAACTGATTATTCTCATGTAAATGTGTTCAGGACAGAACTCTTATCAAACCTGTGAAGTTTGGGGCAGATTGGACATTGCCTACTTGAGTAACAACAACTTCCTGTTTCATTGCATTAGCATGCTTTAGCACTTAGCTAAGAATTGCTAGCATGTTTTAACATGTTTCTAACATGTTTATAACTCAATGGTTTATTTAATATGTTGCTAGTACAGCATGACAGTGTTAAACATGTCACTTCCTGTTGCCAATAGGTGGCGCTATTACTATAACTGAATATTCTCATGTAAATGTGTTCAGACCAGAACTCTTATCAAACGTGTGAAGTTTGGGGCAGATTGGGCATTCAATGCCTGAGTTACAGCAAATTCCTATTTAATTGCAGTAATAGCATGCTTTAGCACTTAGCTAATGTTTGCTAGCATGTTTTAGCATGTTTCTAGTATGTTGTTAACATGTTTAGCACTTGCTGGCAATTTTTTATATGTTATTAGGAGTCCAAAACAGTGTTAAACATGTCACTTCCTGTTGCCAGCAGGTGGCGCTATGACTGTAACTGAATTTGAGCATGGTCATGTGTTCAGGACAGAACGCTTATCAAACGTGTGAAGTTTGGGGCAGATTGGACATTGTTTGCCTGAGTTACAGCAACTTCCTGTTTCATGGCGAAACATCAAAATTTGTCAGGCCGCCGAGGACACGCCCTTCGACGAAAACTCTAGATCTTCGCAATTTAACGTCGCAAAGGCCTTAAGATTACACTCACCAAATTTGAAGATGATCAGATTAAAACTGTAGGAGGAGTTCGTTAAAGTACGAGGCCTGAAAATGGCAAAAACTGCACAAAAATCAGAGAGGAAGTTCAAAATGGCTGACTTCCTGTTGTGTTTAAGGCTATGCTCCAATAGACTTTTTTGTAGGTATTGGGTCATTACATGTATGTACCGAATTTCGTACACGTACGTGAAACGTAGCGGGAGGCGCACTCCGTTGAACCTTTATAGGTGGCGCTATCGAGCCATTTTACCCCGCCCAATTCTGAAACGCATATCAGATGTCAATTTTCGCCAGTTCTGACGCGTGTGCAAATTTTCGTGAGTTTTCGTGCATGTTTAGGCCCTCAAAAATGCGATTAAATGCGGAGAAGAAGAAGAATAATAATAATTAAAGCTGCAAGCAGCGATGAAAGGGCCCTCGCACCCGTGCCACCGCCACCCGGTGGATTTAGGAAGACCGAGCACGGTGGGCATTGTGCATTTAAGTAGGTAAATATAGGAGTATGTCAAAGTCAGTTACAAAAATGTCCTTTATTATGGGGATAATAGCATGCGTTATCACTCAGATAAGTGTTGCTAGCATGTTTTAGCATGTTTAGAACTCAATGGCATATTAAATATGTCGCTAGCAATGCATCACAGTTTAAAACGTGTCACTTCCTGTCGACAGTAGGTGGCGCTATTACTTTAACTTAACATTTGTCATGTAGATGTGTTCAGGGCAGGACTCTTATCAAACGTGTGAAGTTTGGGGCAGATTGGACATTGCCTTCTTCAGTAACAACAACTTCCCGTTTCATTGCATTAGCATGCTTTAGCACTTAGCTAAGAATTGCTAGCATGTTTTAACATGTTTCTAACATGTATATAACTCAATGGCATATTTAATATGTTGCTAGTACTGCATCACAGTGATAAACATGTCACTTCCTGTTGACAGTAGGTGGCGCTATTACTATAACTTAAAATTGTCATGTAGATGTGTTCAGGGCAGGACTCTTATCAAACGTGTAAAGTTTGGGAAAGATTGGACATTGCCTACTTGAGTAACAACAACTTCCTGTTTCATTGCATTAGCATGCTTTAGCACTTAGCTAAGAATTGCTAGCATGTTTTAACAGGTTTCTAACATGTTTATAACTCAATGGCATATTTAATATGTTGCTAGTACAGCATCACAGTGTTAAACATGTCACTTCCTGTTGCCAGTAGGTGGCGCTATTACTATAACTGAATATTCTCATGTAAATGTGTTCAGGACAGAACGCTTATCAAATGTGTGAAGTTTGGGGCAGATTGAACATCCAATGCCTGAGTTACAGCAAATTCCTATTTAATTGCAGTAATAGCATGCTTTAGCACTTAGCTAATGTTTGCTAGCATGTTTTAGCATGTTTCTAGTATGTTGTTAACATGTTTAGCACTTGCTGGCAATTTTTTATATGTTATAATGAGTCCAAAACAGTGTTAAACATGTCACTTCCTGTTGCCAGCAGGTGGCGCTATGACTGTAACTGAATTTGAGCATGGTCATGTGTTCAGGACAGAACGCTTATCAAACGTGTGAAGTTTGGGGCAGATTGGACATTGTTTGCCTGAGTTACAGCAACTTCCTGTTTCATGGCGAAACATCAAAATTTGTCAGGCCGCCGAGGACACGCCCTTCGACGAAAACTCAAGATCTTCGCAATTTAACGTCGCAAAGGCCTTAAGATTACACTCACCAAATTTGAAGATGATCAGATTAAAACTGTAGGAGGAGTTCGTTAAAGTACGAGGCCTGAAAATGGCAAAAACTGCACAAAAATCAGAGAGGAAGTTCAAAATGGCTGACTTCCTGTTGTGTTTAAGGCTATGCTTCAAGAGACTTTTTTGTAGGTATTGGGTCATTACATGTATGTACCGAATTTCGTACACATACGTGAAACGTAGCGGGAGGCGCACTCCGTTGAACATTTATAGGTGGCGCTATCGAGCCATTTTGCCCCGCCAGATTCTGAAACGCATATCAGATGTCAATTTTCGCCGGTTCTGACGCGTGTGCAAATTTTCGTGAGTTTTCGTGCATGTTTAGGCCCTCAAAAATGCGATTAAATGCGGAGAAGAATAATAATAATAATAATAATAATAATAATAATAAACAGAGCAATTCCAAGAGGGTCCTCACACCATCGGTGCTCGGGCCCTAATTAAAGCTGCAAGCAGCGATGAAAGGGCCCTCGCACCCGTGCCAACCGCCACCCGGTGGATTTAGGAAGACAGAGCACGGTGGGCATTGTGCATTTAAGTAGGTAAATATAGGAGTATGTCAAAGTCAGTTACAAAAATGTCCTTTATTATGGGGATAATAGCATGCGTTATCACTCAGATAAGTGTTGCTAGCATGTTTTAGCATGTTTCTAGCATGTTTAGAACTCAATGGCATATTAAATATGTCGCTAGCAATGCATCACAGTTTAAAACGTGTCACTTCCTGTCGACAGTAGGTGGCGCAATTACTTTAACTTAAAATTGTCATGTAGATGTGTTCAGGGCAGGACTCTTATCAAACGTGTGAAGTTTGGGGCAGATTTGACATTGCCTTCTTCAGTAACAACAACTTCCCGTTTCATTGCATTAGCGTGCTTTAGCACTTAGCTAAGAATTGCTAGCATGTTTTAACATGTTTCTAACATGTATATAACTCAATGGCATATTAAATATGTCGCTAGCAATGCATCACAGTTTAAAACGTGTCACTTCCTGTCGACAGTAGGTGGCGCAATTACTTTAACTTAAAATTGTCATGTAGATGTGTTCAGGGCAGGACTCTTATCAAACGTGTGAAGTTTGGGGCAGATTTGACATTGCCTTCTTCAGTAACAACAACTTCCCGTTTCATTGCATTAGCGTGCTTTAGCACTTAGCTAAGAATTGCTAGCATGTTTTAACATGTTTCTAACATGTATATAACTCAATGGCATATTTAATATGTTGCTAGTAATGCATCGCAGTGTTAAACATGTCACTTCCTGTTGCCAGTAGGTGGCGCTATTACTATAACTGAAAAGTGTCATGTAGATGTGTTCAGGGCAGGACTCTTATCAAACGTGTGAAGTTTGGGGCAGATTGGACATTGCCTTCTTGAGTAACAACAACTTCCTCTTTCATTGCATTAGCATGCTTTAGCACTTAGCTAAGAATTGCTAGCATGTTTTAACATGTTTCTAACATGTTTATTGCTCAATGGCATATTTAATATGTTGCTAGTACTGCATCACAGTGTTAACCATGTCACTTCCTGTTGCCAGTAGGTGGCGCTATTACTATAACTGAAAAGTGTCATGTAGATGTGTTCAGGGCAGGACTCTTATCAAACGTGTGAAGTTTGGGGCCGATTGGACATTGCCTTCTTGAGTAACAACAACTTCCTGTTTCATTGCATTAGCATGCTTTAGCACTTAGCTAAGAATTGCTAGCATGTTTTAACATGTTTCTAACATGTTTATAACTCAATGGTTTATTTAATATGTTGCTAGTACAACATCACAGTGTTGAACATGTCACTTCCTGTTGCCAGTAGGTGGCGCTATTACTATAACTGAAAAGTGTCATGTAAATGTGTTCAGGGCAGGACTCTTATCAAACGTGTGAAGTTTGGGGCAGATTGGACATTGCCTTCTTGAGTAACAACAACTTCCTGTTTCATTGCATTAGCATGCTTTAGCACTTAGCTAAGAATTGCTAGCATGTTTTAACATGTTTCTAACATGTTTATAACTCAATGGTTTATTTAATATGTTGCTAGTACAACATCACAGTGTTGAACATGTCACTTCCTGTTGCCAGTAGGTGGCGCTATTACTATAACTGAATACTCTCATGTAAATGTGTTCAGACCAGAACTCTTATCAAACGTGTGAAATTGGGGCAAATTGAACATTCAATGCCTGAGTTACAGCAAATTCCTATTTAATTGCAGTAATAGCATGCTTTAGCACTCAGCTAATGTTTGTTAGCATGTTTTAGCATGTTTCCTGTATGTTGTTAACATGTTTAGCACTTGCTGGCAATTTTTTATGTTATTAGGAGTCCAAAATGGTGTTAAACATGTCACTTCCTGTTGCCAGCAGGTGGCGCTATTACTCTAACTGATTATTCTCATGTAAATGTGTTCAGGACAGAACTCTTATCAAACCTGTGAAGTTTGGGGCAGATTGGACATTGCCTACTTGAGTAACAACAACTTCCTGTTTCATTGCATTAGCATGCTTTAGCACTTAGCTAAGAATTGCTAGCATGTTTTAACATGTTTATAACATGTTTATAACTCAATGGTTTATTTAATATGTTGCTAGTACAGCATGACAGTGTTAAACATGTCACTTCCTGTTGCCAATAGGTGGCGCTATTACTATAACTGAATATTCTCATGTAAATGTGTTCAGACCAGAACTCTTATCAAACGTGTGAAGTTTGGGGCAGATTGGGCATTCAATGCCTGAGTTACAGCAAATTCCTATTTAATTGCAGTAATAGCATGCTTTAGCACTTAGCTAATGTTTGCTAGCATGTTTTAGCATGTTTCTAGTATGGTGTTAACATGTTTAGCACTTGCTGGCAATTTTGTATATGTTAATTAGGAGTCCAAAACAGTGTTAAACATGTCACTTCCTGTTGCCAGCAGGTGGCGCTATGACTGTAACTGAATTTGAGCATGGTCATGTGTTCAGGACAGAACTCTTATCAAACGTGTGAAGTTTGGGGCAGATTGGACATTGTTTGCCTTAGTTACAGCAACTTCCTGTTTCATGGCGAAACATCAAAATTTGTCAGGCCGCCGAGGACACGCCCTTCGACGAAAACTCTAGATCTTCGCAATTTAACGTCGCAAAGGCCTTAAGATTACACTCACCAAATTTGAAGATGATCAGATTAAAACTGTAGGAGGAGTTCGTTAAAGTACGAGGCCTGAAAATGCCAAAAACTGCACAAAAATCAGAGAGGAAGTTCAAAATGGCTGACTTCCTGTTGTGTTTAAGGCTATGCTCCAAGAGACTTTTTTGTAGGTATTGGGTCATTACATGTATGTACCGAATTTCGTACACGTACGTGAAACGTAGCGGGAGGCGCACTCCGTTGAACCTTTATAGGTGGCGCTATCGAGCCATTTTACCCCGCCCAATTCTGAAACGCATATCAGATGTCAATTTTCGCCAGTTCTGACGCGTGTGCAAATTTTCGTGAGTTTTCGTGCATGTTTAGGCCCTCAAAAATGCGATCAAATGCGGAAAATAATAATAATAATAATAATAATTAAAGCTGCAAGCAGCGATGAAAGGGCCCTCGCACCCGTGCCACCGCCACCCGGTGGCTTTAGTAAGACAGAGCACGGTGGGCAATGTGCATTTAAGTAGGTAAAAATAGGAGGAGTATGTCAAAGTCAGTTACAAAAAATGTCCTTTTATTATGGGGATAATAGCATGCGTTATAACTCAGATAAGTGTTGCTAGCATGTTTTAGCATGTTTAGAATTCAATGGCATATTAAATATGTCGCTAGTAATGCATCACAGTGTAAAACGTGTCACTTCCTGTCGACAGTAGGTGGCGCTATTACTTTAACTTAAAATTGTCATGTAGATGTGTTCAGGGCAGGACTCTTATCAAACGTGTGAAGTTTGGGGCAGATTTGACATTGCCTTCTTCAGTAACAACAACTTCCCGTTTCATTGCATTAGCGTGCTTTAGCACTTAGCTAAGAATTGCTAGCATGTTTTAACATGTTTCTAACATGTATATAACTCAATGGCATATTTAATATGTTGCTAGTAATGCATCGCAGTGTTAAACATGTCACTTCCTGTTGCCAGTAGGTGGCGCTATTACTATAACTGAAAAGTGTCATGTAGATGTGTTCAGGACAGGACTCTTATCAAACGTGTGAAGTTTGGGGCAGATTGGACATTGCCTTCTTTAGTAACAACAACTTCCTCTTTCATTGCATTAGCATGCATTAGCACTTAGCTAAGAATTGCTAGCATGTTTTAACATGTTTCTAACATGTATATAACTCAATGGCATATTTAATATGTTGCTAGTACAGCATCACAGTGTTAACCATGTCACTTCCTGTTGCCAGTAGGTGGCGCTATTACTATAACTGAAAAGTGTCATGTAGATGTGTTCAGGGCAGGACTCTTATCAAACGTGTGAAGTTTGGGGCAGATTGGACATTGCCTTCTTTAGTAACAACAACTTCCTCTTTCATTGCATTAGCGTGCTTTAGCACTTAGCTAAGAATTGCTAGCATGTTTTAACATGTTTCTAACATGTATATAACTCAATGGCATATTTAATATGTTGCTAGTAATGCATTGCAGTGTTAAACATGTCACTTCCTGTTGCCAGTAGGTGGCGCTATTCTATAACTGAAAAGTGTCATGTAGATGTGTTCAGGGCAGGACTCTTATCAAACGTGTGAAGTTTGGGGCAGATTGGACATTGCCTTCTTGAGTAACAACAACTTCCCGTTTCATTGCATTAGCGTGCTTTAGCACTTAGCTAAGAATTGCTAGCATGTTTTAACATGTTTCTAACATGTATATAACTCAATGGCATATTTAATATGTTTTTAGTAATGCATTGCAGTGTTAAACATGTCACTTCCAGTTGCCAATAGGTGGCGCTATTACTATAACTAAATATTCTCATGTAAATGTGTTCAGACCAGAACTCTTATCAAACGTGTGAAGTTTGGGGCAGATTGGGCATTCAATGCCTGAGTTACAGCAAATTCCTATTTAATTGCAATAATAGCATGCTTTAGCACTTAGCTAATGTTTGCTAGCATGTTTTAGCATGTTTCTAGTATGTTGTTAACATGTTTAGCACTTGCTGGCAATTTTGTATATGTTATTAGGAGTCCAAAACAGTGTTAAACATGTCACTTCCTGTTGCCAGCAGGTGGCGCTATGACTGTAACTGAATATTCTCATGTAAATGTGTTCAGGGCAGAACTCTTATCAAACGTGTGAAGTTTGGGGCAGATTGGGCATTCAATGCCTGAGTTACAGCAACTTCCTGTTTAATTGCAGTAATAGCATGCTTTAGCACTTAGCTAATGTTTGCTAGCATGTTTTAGCATGTTTCTAGTATGTTGTTAACAAGTTTAGCACTTGCTGGCAATCTTTTATAAATTATTAGGAGTCCAAAACAGTGTTAAACATGTCACTTCCTGTTGCCAGCAGGTGGCGCTATGACTGTAACTGAATTTGAGCATGGTCATGTGTTCAGGACAGAACGCTTATCAAACGTGTGAAGTTTGGGGCAGATTGGACATTCAATGCCTGAGTTACAGCAACTTCCTGTTTCATGGCGAAACATCAAAATTTGTCAGGCCGCCGAGGACACGCCCTTCGACGAAAACTCAAGATCTTCGCAATTTAACGTCGCAAAAGCCTTAAGATTACACTCACCAAATTTGAAGATGATCAGATTAAAACTGTAGGAGGAGTTCGTTAAAGTACGAGGCCTGAAAATGGCAAAAACTGCACAAAAATCAGAGAGGAAGTTCAAAATGGCTGACTTCCTGTTGTGTTTAAGGCTATGCTCCAAGAGACTTTTTTGTAGGTATTGGGTCATTACATGTATGTACCGAATTTCGTACACGTACGTGAAACGTAGCAGGAGGCGCACTCCGTTGAACATTTATAGGTGGCGCTATCGAGCCATTTTGCCCCGCCCAATTCTGAAACGCATATCAGATGTCAATTTTCGCCGGTTCTGACGCGTGTGCAAATTTTCGTGAGTTTTCGTGCATGTTTAGGCCCTCAAAAATGCGATTAAATGCGGAGAAGAATAATAATAATAATAATAATAATAATAATAATAAACAGAGCAATTCCAAGAGGGTCCTCACACCATCGGTGCTCGGGCCCTAATAATTAAAGCTGCAAGCAGCGATGAAAGGGCCCTCGCACCCGTGCCACCGCCACCCGGTGGCTTTAGTAAGACAGAGCACGGTGGGCAATGTGCATTTAAGTAGGTAAAAATAGGAGGAGTATGTCAAAGTCAGTTACAAAAAATGTCCTTTTATTATGGGGATAATAGCATGCGTTATAACTCAGATAAGTGTTGCTAGCATGTTTTAGCATGTTTAGAATTCAATGGCATATTAAATATGTCGCTAGTAATGCATCACAGTGTAAAACGTGTCACTTCCTGTCGACAGTAGGTGGCGCTATTACTTTAACTTAAAATTGTCATGTAGATGTGTTCAGGGCAGGACTCTTATCAAACGTGTGAAGTTTGGGGCAGATTTGACATTGCCTTCTTCAGTAACAACAACTTCCCGTTTCATTGCATTAGCGTGCTTTAGCACTTAGCTAAGAATTGCTAGCATGTTTTAACATGTTTCTAACATGTATATAACTCAATGGCATATTTAATATGTTGCTAGTAATGCATCGCAGTGTTAAACATGTCACTTCCTGTTGCCAGTAGGTGGCGCTATTACTATAACTGAAAAGTGTCATGTAGATGTGTTCAGGACAGGACTCTTATCAAACGTGTGAAGTTTGGGGCAGATTGGACATTGCCTTCTTTAGTAACAACAACTTCCTCTTTCATTGCATTAGCATGCATTAGCACTTAGCTAAGAATTGCTAGCATGTTTTAACATGTTTCTAACATGTATATAACTCAATGGCATATTTAATATGTTGCTAGTACAGCATCACAGTGTTAACCATGTCACTTCCTGTTGCCAGTAGGTGGCGCTATTACTATAACTGAAAAGTGTCATGTAGATGTGTTCAGGGCAGGACTCTTATCAAACGTGTGAAGTTTGGGGCAGATTGGACATTGCCTTCTTTAGTAACAACAACTTCCTCTTTCATTGCATTAGCGTGCTTTAGCACTTAGCTAAGAATTGCTAGCATGTTTTAACATGTTTCTAACATGTATATAACTCAATGGCATATTTAATATGTTGCTAGTAATGCATTGCAGTGTTAAACATGTCACTTCCTGTTGCCAGTAGGTGGCGCTATTCTATAACTGAAAAGTGTCATGTAGATGTGTTCAGGGCAGGACTCTTATCAAACGTGTGAAGTTTGGGGCAGATTGGACATTGCCTTCTTGAGTAACAACAACTTCCCGTTTCATTGCATTAGCGTGCTTTAGCACTTAGCTAAGAATTGCTAGCATGTTTTAACCCTCTAAGCGCCAAAGTCGCAAAATTGCGACAAGACGTCATACTTAATAAAACAGGCTGTAGATCCTAATATGGTGTAATATCTCGTTTGTATTCCCTACCACTAGATGGCAGACATGTAATACTTTGATTCAAGACCAAAATTACGTCATGTTCCTATTCAAAGTATTGGAGAAAACAGCAGAGCAAGTGAGCGCTCGTGTCATTGATGCGGAAGCAGTTCAGTTCAGAGCGTCTGAGTAAATTGTGAGATTTGTGAGAGAAAATCATCAAATGGCTAATAAAAACTTGTATCGTGAGGATGTGTTGCAAATGTTATTCGCCGATTCTGACTCTGAAGGGGAATATTTGCCTTTTGAAAATGACGATCGCGCTTCTCCCGGTAACGTTACATCTTTGCCGCGAAATGGTGCAGCTCGCGCTTCTCCCGGTACATCTTTGCCGCGAAATGGTGCAGCTCGCGCTTCTCCCGGTACATCTTTGCCGCGCAGTGCTGACAATGACAGTAGTCCGAGCTGTGCGCACTCGGCGCGCGCGCGCGAGGAAGATCTGGCCGCGCCCGCGCTGCTCGTAGCAGGAGCAGAGGCGGTGTGACACAGGGCAACTAAACAGGTCTTGTCTACTTGTGTTTATGTGTCATATGAATAATATATATATGTTATATACATACAGTTATATACATATATATATATATATATAATCAGAGTGCCTACTGTATGTAGTAAATGGAAAATCTCTACAGCAAAAGGCCAACCACTAACGTTACCTGCATTCGGTTTGTTTCTACCATTTATTAGTAATGATTTACACAGTTTGTTTACTACTTACTATTTACCTGAGCATTCAGTATTGTGCAATATAGCATACAGAAGGTGAGGGACATTTTGGAGGAAAGAAGTGCTGCATTTTATCATTTAAACTTGTGACTTTTCATGAAAATTCTATAATCCAAGATAGCCGCCACCATATGACGTCATAATATGCAAATTAGATGGGAAAATGTAATCCCTACATAAACTTTGGGTCATCCTTAATATTTCTCTAATTTACAGAAAGTCTCTATCTTTTATCACTTTTAAGATATAGCCTTTTCAAATTAAGATGTCAAAATCGAACGTTTTAGGAAAAAAAACTCTGGCGCCTAAAGGGTTAACATGTTTCTAACATGTATATAACTCAATGGCATATTTAATATGTTGCTAGTAATGCATTGCAGTGTTAAACATGTCACTTCCAGTTGCCAATAGGTGGCGCTATTACTATAACTAAATATTCTCATGTAAATGTGTTCAGACCAGAACTCTTATCAAACGTGTGAAGTTTGGGGCAGATTGGGCATTCAATGCCTGAGTTACAGCAAATTCCTATTTAATTGCAATAATAGCATGCTTTAGCACTTAGCTAATGTTTGCTAGCATGTTTTAGCATGTTTCTAGTATGTTGTTAACATGTTTAGCACTTGCTGGCAATTTTGTATATGTTATTAGGAGTCCAAAACAGTGTTAAACATGTCACTTCCTGTTGCCAGCAGGTGGCGCTATGACTGTAACTGAATATTCTCATGTAAATGTGTTCAGGGCAGAACTCTTATCAAACGTGTGAAGTTTGGGGCAGATTGGGCATTCAATGCCTGAGTTACAGCAACTTCCTGTTTAATTGCAGTAATAGCATGCTTTAGCACTTAGCTAATGTTTGCTAGCATGTTTTAGCATGTTTCTAGTATGTTGTTAACAAGTTTAGCACTTGCTGGCAATCTTTTATAAATTATTAGGAGTCCAAAACAGTGTTAAACATGTCACTTCCTGTTGCCAGCAGGTGGCGCTATGACTGTAACTGAATTTGAGCATGGTCATGTGTTCAGGACAGAACGCTTATCAAACGTGTGAAGTTTGGGGCAGATTGGACATTCAATGCCTGAGTTACAGCAACTTCCTGTTTCATGGCGAAACATCAAAATTTGTCAGGCCGCCGAGGACACGCCCTTCGACGAAAACTCAAGATCTTCGCAATTTAACGTCGCAAAAGCCTTAAGATTACACTCACCAAATTTGAAGATGATCAGATTAAAACTGTAGGAGGAGTTCGTTAAAGTACGAGGCCTGAAAATGGCAAAAACTGCACAAAAATCAGAGAGGAAGTTCAAAATGGCTGACTTCCTGTTGTGTTTAAGGCTATGCTCCAAGAGACTTTTTTGTAGGTATTGGGTCATTACATGTATGTACCGAATTTCGTACACGTACGTGAAACGTAGCAGGAGGCGCACTCCGTTGAACATTTATAGGTGGCGCTATCGAGCCATTTTGCCCCGCCCAATTCTGAAACGCATATCAGATGTCAATTTTCGCCGGTTCTGACGCGTGTGCAAATTTTCGTGAGTTTTCGTGCATGTTTAGGCCCTCAAAAATGCGATTAAATGCGGAGAAGAATAATAATAATAATAATAATAATAATAATAATAAACAGAGCAATTCCAAGAGGGTCCTCACACCATCGGTGCTCGGGCCCTAATAATAATAATAATAATAATAATAAACAGAGCAATTCCAATAGTGTCCTCGCACCATCGGTGCTCGGGCCCTAATTAAAGCTGCAAGCAGCGATGAAAGGGCCCTCGCACCCGTGCCACCGCCACCCGGTGGCTTTAGTAAGACAGAGCACGGTGGGCAATGTGCATTTAAGTAGGTAAAAATAGGAGGAGTATGTCAAAGTCAGTTACAAAAAATGTCCTTTTATTATGGGGATAATAGCATGCGTTATAACTCAGATAAGTGTTGCTAGCATGTTTTAGCATGTTTAGAATTCAATGGCATATTAAATATGTCGCTAGTAATGCATCACAGTGTAAAACGTGTCACTTCCTGTCGACAGTAGGTGGCGCTATTACTTTAACTTAAAATTGTCATGTAGATGTGTTCAGGGCAGGACTCTTATCAAACGTGTGAAGTTTGGGGCAGATTTGACATTGCCTTCTTCAGTAACAACAACTTCCCGTTTCATTGCATTAGCGTGCTTTAGCACTTAGCTAAGAATTGCTAGCATGTTTTAACATGTTTCTAACATGTATATAACTCAATGGCATATTTAATATGTTGCTAGTAATGCATCGCAGTGTTAAACATGTCACTTCCTGTTGCCAGTAGGTGGCGCTATTACTATAACTGAAAAGTGTCATGTAGATGTGTTCAGGACAGGACTCTTATCAAACGTGTGAAGTTTGGGGCAGATTGGACATTGCCTTCTTTAGTAACAACAACTTCCTCTTTCATTGCATTAGCATGCATTAGCACTTAGCTAAGAATTGCTAGCATGTTTTAACATGTTTCTAACATGTATATAACTCAATGGCATATTTAATATGTTGCTAGTACAGCATCACAGTGTTAACCATGTCACTTCCTGTTGCCAGTAGGTGGCGCTATTACTATAACTGAAAAGTGTCATGTAGATGTGTTCAGGGCAGGACTCTTATCAAACGTGTGAAGTTTGGGGCAGATTGGACATTGCCTTCTTTAGTAACAACAACTTCCTCTTTCATTGCATTAGCGTGCTTTAGCACTTAGCTAAGAATTGCTAGCATGTTTTAACATGTTTCTAACATGTATATAACTCAATGGCATATTTAATATGTTGCTAGTAATGCATTGCAGTGTTAAACATGTCACTTCCTGTTGCCAGTAGGTGGCGCTATTCTATAACTGAAAAGTGTCATGTAGATGTGTTCAGGGCAGGACTCTTATCAAACGTGTGAAGTTTGGGGCAGATTGGACATTGCCTTCTTGAGTAACAACAACTTCCCGTTTCATTGCATTAGCGTGCTTTAGCACTTAGCTAAGAATTGCTAGCATGTTTTAACATGTTTCTAACATGTATATAACTCAATGGCATATTTAATATGTTGCTAGTAATGCATTGCAGTGTTAAACATGTCACTTCCAGTTGCCAATAGGTGGCGCTATTACTATAACTAAATATTCTCATGTAAATGTGTTCAGACCAGAACTCTTATCAAACGTGTGAAGTTTGGGGCAGATTGGGCATTCAATGCCTGAGTTACAGCAAATTCCTATTTAATTGCAATAATAGCATGCTTTAGCACTTAGCTAATGTTTGCTAGCATGTTTTAGCATGTTTCTAGTATGTTGTTAACATGTTTAGCACTTGCTGGCAATTTTGTATATGTTATTAGGAGTCCAAAACAGTGTTAAACATGTCACTTCCTGTTGCCAGCAGGTGGCGCTATGACTGTAACTGAATATTCTCATGTAAATGTGTTCAGGGCAGAACTCTTATCAAACGTGTGAAGTTTGGGGCAGATTGGGCATTCAATGCCTGAGTTACAGCAACTTCCTGTTTAATTGCAGTAATAGCATGCTTTAGCACTTAGCTAATGTTTGCTAGCATGTTTTAGCATGTTTCTAGTATGTTGTTAACAAGTTTAGCACTTGCTGGCAATCTTTTATAAATTATTAGGAGTCCAAAACAGTGTTAAACATGTCACTTCCTGTTGCCAGCAGGTGGCGCTATGACTGTAACTGAATTTGAGCATGGTCATGTGTTCAGGACAGAACGCTTATCAAACGTGTGAAGTTTGGGGCAGATTGGACATTCAATGCCTGAGTTACAGCAACTTCCTGTTTCATGGCGAAACATCAAAATTTGTCAGGCCGCCGAGGACACGCCCTTCGACGAAAACTCAAGATCTTCGCAATTTAACGTCGCAAAAGCCTTAAGATTACACTCACCAAATTTGAAGATGATCAGATTAAAACTGTAGGAGGAGTTCGTTAAAGTACGAGGCCTGAAAATGGCAAAAACTGCACAAAAATCAGAGAGGAAGTTCAAAATGGCTGACTTCCTGTTGTGTTTAAGGCTATGCTCCAAGAGACTTTTTTGTAGGTATTGGGTCATTACATGTATGTACCGAATTTCGTACACGTACGTGAAACGTAGCAGGAGGCGCACTCCGTTGAACATTTATAGGTGGCGCTATCGAGCCATTTTGCCCCGCCCAATTCTGAAACGCATATCAGATGTCAATTTTCGCCGGTTCTGACGCGTGTGCAAATTTTCGTGAGTTTTCGTGCATGTTTAGGCCCTCAAAAATGCGATTAAATGCGGAGAAGAATAATAATAATAATTAAAGCTGCAAGCAGCGATGAAAGGGCCCTCGCACCCGTGCCACCGCCACCCGGTGGCTTTAGGAAGACAGAGCACGGTGGGCAATGTGCATTTAAGTTGGTAAAAATAGGAGGAGTATGTCAAAGTCAGTTACAAAAATGTCCTTTATTATGGGGATAATAGCATGCGTTATCACTCAGATAAGTGTTGCTAGCATGTTTTAGCATGTTTCTAGCATGTTTAGAACTCAATGGCATATTAAATATGTCGTTAGTAATGCATCACAGTGTAAAACGTGTCAATTCCTGTCGACAGTAGGTGGCGCTATTACTTTAACTTAAAATTGTCATGTAGATGTGTTCAGGGCAGGACTCTTATCAAGCGTGTGCAGTTTGGGGCAGAT
Organism: Phoxinus phoxinus; assembly: GCF_949152265.1. Classification (NCBI taxonomy): domain Eukaryota; kingdom Metazoa; phylum Chordata; class Actinopteri; order Cypriniformes; family Leuciscidae; genus Phoxinus; species Phoxinus phoxinus. The sequence goes on from NC_136898.1 coordinate 11,292,110, forward strand.
TGGACATTGACTTATTCTGTAACACCAACTTCCTGTTTCATTGCATTAGCGTGCTTTAGCACTTAGCTAAGAATTGCTAGCATGTTTTAACATGTTTCTAACATGTTTACGTATAACTCAATGGCATGTTTAGTATGTTGTTAGTAATGCATCACAGTGTTAAACATGTCACTTCCTGTTGCCAGTAGGTGGCGCTATTACTATAACTGAAAAGTGTCATGTAGATGTGTTCAGGGCAGGACTCTTATCAAACGTGTGAAGTTTGGGGCAGATTGGACATTGCCTACTTGAGTAACAACAACTTCCTGTTGCATTGCATTAGCGTGCTTTAGCACTTAGCTAAGAATTGCTAGCATGTTTTAACATGTTTCTATCATGTTTATAACTCAATGGCATATTTAAATATGTTGCTAGTACAGCATCACAGTGTTAAACATGTCACTTCCTGTTGCCAGTAGGTGGCGCTATTACTATAACTGAATATTCTGATGTAAATGTGTTCAGGGCAGAACTCTTATCAAACGTGTGAAGTTTGGGGCAGATTGAACATCCAATGCCTGAGTTACAGCAAATTCCTATTTAATTGCAGTAATAGCATGCTTTAGCACTTAGCTAATGTTTGCTAGCATGTTTTAGCATGTTTCTAGTATGTTGTTAACATGTTTAGCACTTGCTGGCAATTTTTTATATGTTATTAGGAGTCCAAAACAGTGTTAAACATGTCACTTCCTGTTGCCAGCAGGTGGCGCTATGACTGTAACTGAATTTGAGCATGGTCATGTGTTCAGGACAGAACTCTTATCAACCGTGTGAAGTTTGGGGCAGATTGGACATTGTTTGCCTGAGTTACAGCAACTTCCTGTTTCATGGCGAAACATCAAAATTTGTCAGGCCGCCGAGGACACGCCCTTCGACGAAAACTCAAGATCTTCGCAATTTAACGTCGCAAAGGCCTTAAGATTACACTCACCAAATTTGAAGATGATCAGATTAAAACTGTAGGAGGAGTTCGTTAAAGTACGAGGCCTGAAAATGCCAAAAACTGCACAAAAATCAGAGAGGAAGTTCAAAATGGCTGACTTCCTGTTGTGTTTAAGGCTATGCTCCAAGAGACTTTTTTGTAGGTATTGGGTCATTACATGTATGTACCGAATTTCGTACACATACGTGAAACGTAGCGGGAGGCGCACTCCGTTGAACCTTTATAGGTGGCGCTATCGAGCCATTTTACCCCGCCCAATTCTGAAACGCATATCAGATGTCAATTTTCGCCAGTTCTGACGCGTGTGCAAATTTTCGTGAGTTTTCGTGCATGTTTAGGCCCTCAAAAATGCGATCAAATGCGGAAAATAATAATAATAATAATAATAATAAACAGAGCAATTCCAATAGTGTCCTCGCACCATCGGTGCTCGGGCCCTAATAATTAAAGCTGCAAGCAGCGATGAAAGGGCCCTCGCACCCGTGCCACCGCCACCCGGTGGATTTAGGAAGACAGAGCACGGTGGGCATTGTGCATTTAAGTAGGTAAAAATAGGAGGAGTATGTCAAAGTCAGTTACAAAAATGTCCTTTATTATGGGGATAATAGCATGCGTTATCACTCAGATAAGTGTTGCTAGCATGTTTCTAGCATGTTTAGAACTCAATGGCATATTAAATATGTCGCTAGCAATGCATCACAGTTTAAAACGTGTCACTTCCTGTTGACAGTAGGTGGCGCTATTACTTTAACTTAAAATTGTCATGTAGATGTGTTCAGGGCAGGACTCTTATCAAACGTGTGAAGTTTGGGGCAGATTGGACATTGCCTTCTTCAGTAACAACAACTTCCCGTTTCATTGCATTAGCGTGCTTTAGCACTTAGCTAAGAATTGCTAGCATGTTTTAACATGTTTCTAACATGTATATAACTCAATGGCATATTTAATATGTTGCTAGTAATGCATTGCAGTGTTAAACATGTCACTTCCTGTTGCCAGTAGGTGGCGCTATTCTATAACTGAAAAGTGTCATGTAGATGTGTTCAGGGCAGGACTCTTATCAAACGTGTAAAGTTTGGGGCAGATTGGACATTGCCTACTTGAGTAACAACAACTTCCTGTTTCATTGCATTAGCATGCTTTAGCACTTAGCTAAGAATTGCTAGCATGTTTTAACAGGTTTCTAACATGTTTATAACTCAATGGTTTATTTAATATGTTGCTAGTACAGCATCACAGTGTTAAACATGTCACTTCCTGTTGCCAATAGGTGGCGCTATTACTATAACTAAATATTCTCATGTAAATGTGTTCAGACCAGAACTCTTATCAAACGTGTGAAGTTTGGGGCAGATTGGGCATTCAATGCCTGAGTTAAAGCAAATTCCTATTTAATTGCAATAATAGCATGCTTTAGCACTTAGCTAATGTTTGCTAGCATGTTTTAGCATGTTTCTAGTATGTTGTTAACATGTTTAGCACTTGCTGGCAATTTTGTATATGTTATTAGGAGTCCAAAACAGTGTTAAACATGTCACTTCCTGTTGCCAGCAGGTGGCGCTATGACTGTAACTGAATTTGAGCATGGTCATGTGTTCAGGACAGAACTCTTATCAACCGTGTGAAGTTTGGGGCAGATTGGACATTCAATGCCTGAGTTACAGCAACTTCCTGTTTCATGGCGAAACATCAAAATTTGTCAGGCCGCCGAGGACACGCCCTTCGACGAAAACTCAAGATCTTCGCAATTTAACGTCGCAAAGGCCTTAAGATTACACTCACCAAATTTGAAGATGATCAGATTAAAACTGTAGGAGGAGTTCGTTAAAGTACGAGGCCTGAAAATGGCAAAAACTGCACAAAAATCAGAGAGGAAGTTCAAAATGGCTGACTTCCTGTTGTGTTTAAGGCTATGCTCCAAGAGACTTTTTTGTAGGTATTGGGTCATTACATGTATGTACCGAATTTCGTACACGTACGTGAAACGTAGCGGGAGGCGCACTCCGTTGAACATTTATAGGTGGCGCTATCGAGCCATTTTGCCCCGCCCAATTCTGAAACGCATATCAGATGTCAATTTTCGCCGGTTCTGACGCGTGTGCAAATTTTCGTGAGTTTTCGTGCATGTTTAGGCCCTCAAAAATGCGATTAAATGCGGAGAAGAATAATAATAATAATAATAATAATAATAATAATAATAATAATAAACAGAGCAATTCCAAGAGGGTCCTCACACCATCGGTGCTCGGGCCCTAATAATAATAATAATAATAAACAGAGCAATTCCAAGAGGGTCCTCACACCATCGGTGCTCGGGCCCTAATAATAATAAACAGAGCAATTCCAAGAGGGTCCTCACACCATCGGTGCTCGGGCCCTAATAATAAACAGAGCAATTCCAATAGTGTCCTCGCACCATCGGTGCTCGGGCCCTAACTATGCTAACAATTATATAGATTTACAACTAAATTGAAAACAAAAAAACGAAATGTACAATTCAAAACTATAATGTGATTATTATTGTCAATTCAATATTATTCACAATTATTATTGTCCATAATATTATCCTTTATGATAAATATTTATTTATAATAAAAGCGTATATGTGTTGTTACTTAGATGCTGTTTAAGAAGAATCTGTTTGTGATGGCCATTAATTTGGCTAAAAGTCAACACCTGGACAATGATGGTCTGTCTGAGATATTCAGACATTATGGAGACCATCTCTATACCAAAGGTGATCATGATGGAGCCATTCAACAGTACATTCGGTAGGTGTGCAGTTCAGATTTCTACTTGTACGTTTAATGTAAAACGCTAAACAAGACAGCGGTTTCTCATGGTTACGTCACAACCTTCGGTCTTTCTCAGCACCATTGGGAAGCTCGAACCCTCATACGTAATTCGTAAGTTTTTGGATGCACAGAGGATACATAACCTGACGGCGTACCTACAGGCCCTCCACAGGCAGTCCCTGGCCAACGCTGACCACACTACTCTACTGCTGAACTGTTACACCAAACTGAAGGACAGCTCCAAGCTGGAAGAGTTCATAAAGGTCTGTAGAAAAAAAATCACTTCTGTTGGAAACCTTTGCTCTGAATGTGCATTTAGGCTTTTTAAACACAGCCTTGACTACTAACAATGCTTTTTATACTCTGAATGTAGAGCAATGAAAGTGAGGTGCATTTCGATGTTGAAATCGCCATCAAGGTGTTACGTCAGGCCGGTTATCACAGTCATGCCGTGTTTCTGGCAGAGAGACACATGCACCATGAATGGTATCTGAAGATCCAGCTAGAGGATTTGAAGGTGAATACAGCTTTTTGTGGGCTATGATATGAATTGTAACTAATGCTTTTCAGTGGGTTTATGTAAGCCAATACTTTTTAATTTTGTCCACAAAAAATAGCGTTCTTGCCTGAAAAATCGTTTTTTTTTGTTACACTTTCAGAATTATCAGGAGGCTTTGCGCTACATAGGAAGGTTGCCATTTGATCAGGCGGAGAGTAATATGAAGCGTTATGGTAAAACACTAATGCACCATGTGCCTGAGAGCACCACTATCCTCTTAAAACGTCTCTGCACCGACTATCACCCCAGCAAAGACTCAACTGACCGGGACAGTCTGGATAGGCCTGTGGAAAACAAGGTAATTCATTTAGATTAGCAATAGCAAATAATCTGAGATTCTGAAGAACAATGAGTTACACCAGATGACCTTTTATCTCAAAATGTTCTTTTCACAGGCCAATCCAGAGGAGTTCATCCCAGTGTTTGCCAATAACCCAAGAGAGCTGCGAGCGTTCCTGGAACACATGATTCAGGTGGATCCGTTCTCTCCCGAGGGAGTTTATGACACTCTACTAGAGCTCAGACTACAGGACTGGGCACATGAGCAGGACCCAGGGGTAAAAACATGCTTTATACAATTGCTACACTCAACTCATGTTATATTATGTTATTATAGAAGGTATCTGCAGCTCTAAAGATTTTTGAAGAATTTGACTCATCACCCCCCAAATTTAATGTTTACTTATAAAATTAGCAAAAATATCTAATGATTTTTGTAACTAATGTATGTGCAGTACTTACAGCACCATTTTATTAATTTTAAAATATTTGACCAAGTCTATTCCACAGAATCCTGCATATTTCCCCCCAAGATTCAGCGTGGAAAATGTAAAAAAAGAAAGAAAAGGAAGCAAATATATTGGCTGATATTACAAAATTGTCACATTTATCTGCATAAATGTGGCTTGTATCGGATATTTAATTGTGCAAGCTCATTTAACTTTAATTTGTATGGTCATTGCCATTATCTAACACTCATTTACAATTTAAAAACAATAGTTTAATAACACTATTAAATGCAATCTTTAGCTATTTTTAAAATGAAATTTTCGCACTGTACATGGTAATATGATGTTTAAATTCACTTGAAACATATAAAATAACTAATTTGACTTTTGTAGTGTTTGTTTACTATTCATTTTCAATTCATTTAGATAAAATGGAATTATAATATCAGCCATAACATCAAAATATTATTTGCATTGGCCAGAATCAGTGCATCCCTAGAAAAAAGTATTCAGTTCTGATTGATTGTACACATGCTGTTGTGAAAGCATATAGGAAACTCATCTCTCTTTCTGTCTTTTGTGTGACAGAAGAAGAAGGTCCTGCAGGAGGCAGCACTGTCCCTTCTGAGGAGCGACAACACTGTGTTTGACAAGGCCCTGGTGCTCTGCCAGATGCACAACTTCAAGGAAGGAGTGCTGTATCTGTATGAAAAGGGCAAACTGTAAGCGATTTTTCTCATTTCTTATCACTTATTGTGTCTCTCTCACTTACTCAGAAAGTGCTATGAAAGTGAGCTACTTTGTGTAAACGTTCGAGACTTCCGTTTCATAAGCTGATATATATCAACTTGAAAAATAGCGAAGTGAAGTAAATGGTAAAAGTATTTACCATTTAACTTGTGCATGAAAGTTCTGCTAAAAAAACAGTGTGTTTATGATAAAGAATTAACATGTTTTGTACAGCTAAAATAACTGGAAGCAAATGACACCAAAAGCTTCGCACATTCAAGTTACAAATTGCTGTGACCGTTCTTGCGTTAAAAATACGGTGGATAGCTTTATGTGACAACAGACCAAAATTACAAACTGAACTCCTTTAATGAGAGCCAACTAGAGCTGCATGATTCTGGATGAATTGAGATTGATGATTTTTTTGTTGTTGTTTCAAATAGAGATCACGATTCTTCCACGATTCTGCACAAAACCCCACCACCAAAATAGCATGCCATTTACTAGAGATTATGACAAAATGTTAACTTCTGCAGTCTATTTAAAAATGTTAAATTCATTTGATTTTTTTTTTTTTAATTGGTTTGAATGAGTGATTCAATGACTCACCCATAAAGACTTCACTTGTTTCGATACTGGATGAATCTGCATTTTTGGACAATGTCTTGAGTTAATGATTCAATGACAAATACATTTTTTAAAGTCACTTGTCGCCACCTACAGGTATAACGGTGTAAACGAAACGATCTTTATTTGAAGCTTCAAGTTACTTTCAAAAGGTGATTTGCTCTATTTGATCGCTACCGTAGACATCAGTTCTTATATCTGAACTATAAACTTTTATCCCAGTTTGTGATAATTTGAATATTTGTAATAGACACTGTGATGTTGAAAGACTATGTAAAGTTGTTGTAGCCTGTACATTATAACCGCTTTCTCTGGGTCAGCGGCAGCGCCAACACAGATTTGAGGTTTAATAGACACAGCCAAATCATTATCATTTAGGAATAAGATCACATGGGTGTTTGAATCGAGATCGCAATCTTTTAACGATTAATTGTGCAGCTCTACTGTGCGAACTTACATTACATTTACCTTTAATCTGATAAAAGCACAGGATTAATAGTGACAGAACTGTTCGTTTTTGCAGGTACCAACAGATCATGCATTACCACATGCAGAATGAAGAGTATGGGAAAGTCGTGGAGGCCTGTAAGCGCTATGGTGACAACGAGGTGTGTTTGTGGGAACAGGCGCTAGGCTATTTTGCGCGTAAAGAAGAGAACTGCAAGGCCTACATTAGTGAAGTCCTGCAGCACATTGATGAAAATAACCTGATGCCTCCTCTTCTGGGTGAGTAATGTGTCTTAAAATAAGGCACGAGAAGGTCACGATGACAGAATGTTTTTGACCGACTCTTAACCTTTTGATGAACTCCAAATCATATAATTTTAGCGTTTGCAATATTGTTCGTCATCATTTAGACCTTATGTGAGTGTCTGTGTTGCAGTGGTGCAGACTTTGGCCCATAATTCCACAGCATCTCTGTCAGTCATAAAAGACTACCTGATAAATAAACTTGAGAGGGAGACCTCGCAGATTGAGGAAGACGAAAGGAAGATTCAACAGTATAGAGAGGAGACGACCCATCTACGTACTGAGATAAACGACCTCAAAACCTCGTGAGTGAAACAAGAGCTGTGCCAAATAACCAACCGTGAGGTGTATGAATTTGATAAGGTTATTTTGTCATTCAACATCAGACTCTTATAGCCACTTCCCCTCTGCGACAGTAGAGAGCACGAAGTGTTCAACATTCAACACTTCGTAATTCAGTAAATTAAGTGGATCATCCGGGTATTTAAAGTGCACTTTTTCTTTTTGCCATTTTCAGTGTAAACACACCATTTATTCTACGAAATGGCATATAGTGCATAAGTGTGAATTTGGACGCACCTGTTGATTCATTAATTTCTAGATGGCATAAAAATGTATGTCACAATTGATCAGTCAGAATCAAGTATCGGAGTATGTGGAGTAACCTGCTCACATTGCTTTTTCAGTGCAAAGATCTTCCAGAAGACCAAGTGCAGCATGTGTAACAGCCCGCTAGAGCTGCCATCTGTGCACTTCCTGTGTGGCCACTCCTTCCACCAGCACTGTTTAGAGAGCTTCGCTGAGAGTGAGGCCGAGTGCCCCACCTGCACCCCTGAGAACAGGAAGGTGATGGACATGTTGCGTGCCCAAGATCAGAAACGAGACCTGCATGACCATTTCCACAGACAGGTGCTGATTTTTCCCCTGGATTTTTGAATTGATCAAAAAACAATGCAAATGCAAGTTGGATAGAATTAAATGGTCTTTTTCTCTCTCTCCTTTAGTTGAAATGCTCTAATGATGGCTTCTCAGTCATCGCTGATTATTTTGGCCGTGGAGTGTTTAACAAGCTCACTCTGATAACGGATCCTCCTGGAGGAAAGAGTGGAGCTGGGAATCTGGAGGCTGAATTCAACAGAGATCTGCTCATTAACACCAAGAGGAATGTTTGAGAGCCGGACTGGAGTACAAATTGCTGATCTAGGGTCTGATATCTGACTCTTGGTTTGCTCAAGAAACCGCTCTACACTACTTTAACATCTTTGGATGTTATCAATCCAGAAACTTTGCAACTCACAGCTCGTGCAGAATTTCTTCATTTGTGTAGTCTGCAAGATCAGATAAGCATAAAGTGGAAAATACCATAACCGCTGTGGTTTAGAGTAAGATGTAAGAACTCACACTTCAGGACTGTGACCTTTTCATGCTTTTAAACCAGCTGCCATAGGCGCAATGTAGAAGACAACTTGCACAGCTTTATTTTGCATCCCTTGATAATTTATGTATAATATTTAATCAGTATTTCAGCCACTCTTACTGCAGAAAAAGCAATTAATCAACAATAATCAAATGCCTGTGAAAGAGTCATTAATAAATGTAAAACATTATCATTGATTTTGTTTTATTTACAACTTGCTAAGAACCACATCCTGTTCACAAGAGCTGATCCATGGCACATACAAAAGCTGTATGTCTTTCTTTTTTGGCAAAAAAAACTTTTTATTTTATTAAACTTGAACCTGTTTAACCCGCAAACATACCATAGCTTGATTTGTCGAAACAGGCTGAACTTTTGAAAATGCTGTCCCTTAGCTAGTGAAGAATCCCCCTATAATCAGCATTGGTGATGTTTTTTTTATGTTTATGAAACCAATGACCTTTGTCTGAAGCTCTGCTTAACTCGGTGACGCAAATCATGAATCTCAGCCATTTTCATGTCAGTGTTACAGAATAAAACAAGCATGGAGTGAATAGGTCATTGAAATAGTAAATGTTATGTCCTCCTAGCTACTACAATACATAATACTTTTTAATTTGTCTGTTCTTTTTCCTGTCTCATGTCAGCAGACTGTGTGAAACCTAATGGTGGCACAAAGTGTCTCTTATTCAGAAGAAACGCGTGCAGGTTTAACATCAGTAATCTTTTAGGGCTAGTTTGTGCACTTTTACCTTTTACTGTCTGACTTTTACAGACATTCCGTCCAGAACTATCTGTGAATATTGTGCAGTGGAAAAATAAACAATTGTGCATTTGTTTTATCATTGCATTTACTCAACACTATTTTGGAAGGATTTAGAATCCTATATTAGCAGAAATTTGTGTAGTTGATGTTTTTTATTTTTATGAGTGGCCATATGCATTTATTTATTTTATTAGGAAAATGCAATACACACAAAAAAAAGTGCGCTCGTCGCAAACCAAATTTCCTATAATTTACAAATTATAAATGGATATTTTGGAACAAACTTGGAACAAACTAAAAACAAAACGCGCTGAAATCATGTAATGTTTTAAAAAACATAAAACGTATGTAATTATTCTAGCAGCTAAAGTTGCGATTGCATAGAACTAAAATAAAATGCGTCTAAAATCTGATATAAATAGATCAGTCTGTCTGACTAACTGATGTTTTCACGCACTTCCGCTGAACATCTCGCGAGAACAAGTTTCCTTGGCAACAATACACGGTGTTTTAATGGAGAGGTCTGAGCGACAAAAGGTTTGTTATTATAGCGCAAATCTCAGTAATTTAGTCGTTGATACCATAGTACATATGTAAAAATGTATACAACATGCTATTGCGATTTATTTTCTGCCTCAATAATGAGACGTGGGCACTGAATCAATGTAGCGCGCGAGTTAAACTGAGCTGCAGTAAAACATTGTTATTCCAGAATGTTTGTTACATTTTGTCTAAATATTTCACCACATGTCAAGAAGTTACGAAATAGTTGCTTCCTAAAACTATCATAAGCGAAACAGCTAAACCCGCTAGAAAAGCCTAGCCTACTTCATAGACTCTATAACTGCTGCCTAACGTTTACCTAGACAGCATTTTTAGTGCATCATAGAAGTGTTCAGAGTCAGCCGCTTTTTTTTTTTGGTATCATTATGACTCCTCAAAATGAAGTCTGGGTAGACAGCTCTATAGTTTCCGAGAGTCCCAGTTTTAGTACAAACTAAAGTTCAAATAACTCTTCAATCAGATTCAACTCACAACCAACCAGCCATACGACGAGAGTTTTGAGGTGAACGCAGACGAGGCCGCCAGCGTTCACACACCGTCCCCACGACAGGGAGGTGAGGAATCTTAACCACTTCTTTATATTTTACCTTCCCATTCACCAACTGTTTTTCCTCATGTCAGTTTCCAGGAGGGGAGGCAGGCAGAAGCTCAGCGCCATGGCCAGTCATGCTGGTGAGAAACTAGAAGACACTAAAGTAAGATTAAAGTGAACTGGCTCATTTTCATGAATGCTTAAAGTGAGGTTTTATTGACCCGACCTTTCATCTTACCACAGAGAAAGAAAGAGCCGCCACCGGGTGCTCACAGTACTAACGAGAATGATGAAGAGGATGAGGAGGAGGAGGAAGATGATGATGATGATGACGATGATGATTCTGATGACACAGAGTCTGATGAGGAGGAAGGGGAGCCTGGATCTGCTCCAGAAGGGTAGGGCCGTAAACTTGCACAGTGTCAACTGCCCAAGACTGATTGACATTAATGTTTAATTTACTTTTAGCTAAGTAGAAAATATATCAAGGGGAAATATACAGATATACCAAAATCAGATATACAGTAAGGAAGTGGGCTAGTGTTTAACAAAAGTACTAAAAGCATTGTAGTTACAGTATTTACTCAAAACAACAACCTATTTTTTTAAATAATGGTATGTGTGTGTGACTCCTCACAGTGCATATGACCCTGCAGACTATGAACATCTTCCTGTCACAGCCGAGATCAAAGAGCTGTTTCAGTACATCACTCGGTGAGCATGCAACACCTTCACACCTTCAAATCACCCTTCACTTGATTTGCGCCAGCACACGAAACACACGGACATACAAAATGAAGAGAAAGACATTGGCAAAGAGAAACTGACCCTTAACCCTCTTACACTACAAATGAACGTTTCTTTAACTAGCACTTTTGGCCCTGTGGACATTTAAAAAAAAAAAAAAAAACTCTTTACAAACTCTAGTTTTTAATAAAATGACAAACTCTTTTTCTTTACCTGGGCTAATTAAACACAATAAAATAATATTTTCACACTTTTTAAGTTTAATTGGAAATAATTCACAGTGAATATATAAATTATAATGAACTATAATATAAATAAAATTTTATATATATATATATATATATATATATATATATATATATATACACACATACATATTTTACATTTAGTCATTTAGCAGACGCTTTTATCCAAAGCGACTTACAACTGAGGACTACAGCAAGCGAGTCATCGTGAAGAGGCAAAAATAACGCAAGAAGTGCTCAAAATACATAGTTCAGGCATTGCTCAGAGTAGCATAAGCCAAACAAGGGAGGATTAAAGGACAAGTTTGGTATTTTACACTTAAAGCCCTGTTTACAGATCGTATTTGATGAAATAGAATGGTTAAGATTAAAATTTGGACACATGCTCCTGTCCCGAGAATTTTAGGTTTATTTCGCTTAGGTTAGGTTAAAATAGGTCCACAAAAGCGAAATAAACCGAAAATTCTCGGGACAGGAGCAAATTTTAATCTTAACCGTTTTATTTCATCAGATACGATCTGTAAACAGGGCTTTATGTGTAAAATACCGAACTTGTCCTTTAAAGGAAGAGGTTTTTTTCTCAAGTGCTCACGGAAGAGATGATATAATATAATTACATATAATTACAACTTTTTTTTATTTAATTAAGGATTTTAAATCCAATAATAATAATGTTTTATTGTGACTCATAAGAAATGAAAGAAATGGCAAACTTATTTTCTTTAGCTGGGCTAATAAAATACATTGAAATAATATTTTCAAACTTTTTAATTTGATAAAATTACAGCTTGATTGGAATTGATGCACAGGGAATAATAGTTATAGTTGTTTATAAAATATAATTAATTATAATATACATACAATTATATATATAAATATATATATACACATTGATTTAAATAATGATAATATGACCTTCATATAACAAAAAGGGAAAAAAAGCATAAACAGTGCTTGTAGTTGAAGAAGCACACTTATTTGAGTTGTCGATATCATGGATTCTTACTGGTGTTAATGGAATGACTGTCTCCTTCAGATACACTCCTCAGACGATAGAGCTTGACCACAAACTGAAGCCCTTTATCCCTGATTTCATCCCAGCTGTGGGGGACATTGATGCTTTCCTCAAAGTGAGTGAACTTTCAGGTGTGGTTCTGGTCTGAAAGTGTCAACTGACAATTTCTTTATATGCTTTTTTTACTATTTGCGTTCTGCAGGTACCACGGGCGGATGGGAAGGCTGACAATCTGGGTCTCCTCGTTCTAGATGAGCCATGCGTTAAACAGTCAGACCCAACAGTGCTTTCCTTGTGGCTGTCAGAGAACAGCAAACAACACAATGTCGCTGTGAGTCCACACGCACACTAGAAGACTAATTAAGGCCTGGCAAGTGAAATGAGAATATGACGCACATGTCTTTCACAGGAAGTGAAAGTTAAGAGCATCGAAAACCCAGAGAAAAACCCCAAAGCCATAGACAACTGGATCGAGAGCATTACTGAGCTGCATCGGTCCAAACCTCCAGCTACCGTACACTACACAAGGCAAGAACTGACATGAAGCAACCACGAACATCTACAGAGCAGAACATCTGTTATTTTGTAACCAGTGTGGTGGAAATCCCCATACCTGACTTAAGCTAAATGAGTCGGACAACGTCTCGCCCCTTATGAACACTATCACTTGGAAATGAAAATCAGATCTCTAGTGCTCCACTAAACACAACCACTTGAGAATGGAAGTACCGGTAAGCTCTCTAGACTCTAGTCTGCTGCGTTTGAATACGCTTTAATCATGGCCGGGAGAATCTCGGACCAATTTCAGAGAATCCACCCCCAAACAAAGAGTTTATACAATAGGAGCATGAAAAATGTGATGTTTCATTACATACTTTTTCAACAATATGATTGTTCTTCATATGTATAATTCTCTGTTACTAGGTAAAAGCACATTTGGACACACATGCAGACACACTGGCATATAAATGTTAATCATGCAAGAAAAAGAAATGTAAGTTATGATTGAATAAAAATGTCCTTGACACCAGTCTTGTATATTTCTTCAGATCCATGCCGGACATCGACAGCCTGATGCAAGAGTGGCCAGCTGAATTTGAGGAGCTTTTGGGGAAGGTTAGCTTTTGAATAAAATATGTTCTGCTGTATAATCCTTCATCAAACCGTGTTCATCTTCACTTTCTGGTCTGTTCACCAGGTGAATCTCCCCACAGCAGACATTGACTGTGATTTGGCAGATTATGTTGACATTATTTGCGGTAAGTCGGTCCATTGCATGTTTTCTTGCATTCTCATCTTTGATGCTTTTGTTGGTTGTTCTAATGACTGTTCATGTACTCTCAGGAATCCTGGACATCCCTGTGTACAAGAACCGGATTCACTCACTTCACGTCCTGTTCACACTCTACTCTGAATTCAAAAACTCACAGGTTAGTTTTATATACTATATACAATATTATAGTATACTATACTATATATATATATGTTGTTCCAAACCCATAAGACTTTTGTTTATCTTCATAACACAAATGAAGATCTTTTTGATGGAATCTGAAAGCTTTCTTTCCCTCCATTGACAGCTTTGTGATGCTTCAAAAAGTTCATAAAGAGATCGTAAAACTAATCCACATGAATTGAGTGGTTTAGTCCAGAATTTCTGAAGAGACTCGATCACTTTATATGATTAACAGATTGAATTTAGTGCATTTGAAGTGCTTGAAGTGCGAGAACCAATAAGGTTCATTAAACCGCTCAATTTATATGGATTAGTTTTACAATATTTTATGAACTTTTTGAAGCGTCAAAGTGGTTGTTGCGTAGCTGTCTACGGAGGGACAGAAAGCTCAGATTTCATCTAAAATATCTTCATTTGTGTTCCGAAGTTGAATGACATGAGGGGTTGGAACGACATGAGGGTTTTCATTTTTGGGTGAACTATCCCTTTAAATAAAATGTTGAATAATTTAATCTGCAAATATTGATTAGTTTGTTTTTTGCCGTATTTGCATTATTCAGTATTTTTGTAAAAAACACAAGATTTTGAATGTTACATTTGTTTTTTAATGGTTGCTGCATTTTTTGGGGAGTTTGAACTTTTGATAACCTAATTCCCCCCCCCTGTGATCAGCACTTTAAATCTGTAGCGGAGGGCCAGAAATCGGACACACCGCCTGCTTCACGTACAGCTACTGCTGAATTAGAAAGACTCGCTTTGGACTGAAGTCTCCATCATGGCCTATTTGATTACATCCTGTTTTGTTCTAAGCTGTCATGTCACCAACTGGGTTCTGTTCTATTTCATTACGTTACACTATGAATTCTTCATATGTTTGTGTTCTCACAACAGGGTTGTGTGCTATAATTACTACAATTACATTTTAATAAAACATATTTCTTCAAACTGTAGACTGGAAATGTGTCTTCAAAATAATAAAATGTACTCCCTTTCTACACCATTGCCTAATTATTTTTACAGTTTACAATGAATTGGTCTTTTCTTGTTGACGGGTAACACATGTGAGCTGAAAAAAAGTTATCTGGAGATTTAACAAAGCAGGATGACATTTTAACCATATATATATATTTTACATTTGAATGATAAACTGAATCAGAGCAAGTTGTCCTTTATGAGTTATTGATCCGATATGCTGCGTGAAATGTACATGAAACTAGGGCTGCCCCCGACTAAAGATATTCCTAGTCGACTAACACTCCTGCATTTTAGCGATTAGTCGAATAATCGTTCATTTATGATATTAATATAAAACTTGCGTATATAGCTACAAGGAAAGGTATAGTCCAAGTTGAAGTTTAACACTTCCATATGACAGAAAATGCTAAAGCATGATATTAGCGCGTTCAAAATGAAAATGAAGCGCTTAAAACAGAATAGTAAAGCATTTAAAGTATACAGCGCGTGCACATTATATCAGACTGCCTGCGCATTTTAATAATTTATTATCAAAAAAATACAAACTGTAACAGTTACATGTGTCAGTTTTGAATAAAATAAAATTCGTTCTTTAAAATAAATTAAATAAACTTATTAGTAACTTAGGCCTAGTACAAAACAAGGCAAAAAAAAACAAAAACAAATAAATACTGTATCAAAAACGCTGTTTGGTATAAAAATAAAATACAGTGGAAAATTAATATAATTTTTATATTGTTCAAAAGGAAAATGAACAAAACCGAACAATTTAATAAATGTACGGCACATCGCACAACGCCAAAACTTAGAATAAAAAAGAAGGCGGCAAACAAATGAACAGCCTAAGTATTTGATTAAATTGTTTAGAACAACTAGGCTATATTTAAGACAAAATGTGGAACAAATAGGCTAATTTAAAGAACACTAATACAAATCAAAAATATCAGAGCAAAGCCGCAAACTGCCATTAAGACGACGGATGAGTTAACTGAAACAACAAATTGCAAACATCAGACTAATTTTTCTTACAGAATAAAAAACAACTTCTGCATTAGGCTAGGCTATATAAAAACGAATAAATAAAAATAATATTTATTTAATTTTGTACAGCCTATAGGCTACCCGTTATAAAATAAAACACCCGTTGTTGTTTTTATTTTATAGCCTAACGGATAGCAAACAGAAACACTACAAAAAGGAAATTAAGCATTCTTACCTAAGCTTTCAATTCGATTTTATTTTTTTCATATTATGTGAGAGGAACACCAGCTTGTCCACATTGTTGGGAAGAAGGGAGCTTCTCGACTTGTTCACAATGAAGCCGGCCTTTGAAAAGATGCGCTCTGATGGAGTGGATGTGGAAGCGATACAGTGGAGGCGTTTAGCTGCTTTAGCGAGCTTTGGATATCGATGTAAAAAATTTTTGCCACCTATCCAATGGTCCCGAATCAACCTTTGTTTTATTTGCCAAGTACATTTTTAGTTCATCTCTTCTGCATGCTCCTCCTCATCAATAGGCATCAGCATGGATATCTCGGGCTGCTTTTCCTTTTTCGGTTCGGGCTCACCCTCCTGCAGGGCTAAAGCCTTGTTTTTACTCGACGCGTCCGCACGAGCGCGAGTCTCCGCTGACTGCGCGCGCGCCTCTCCAAACGGTCGAGGAGAATTATACTTGACGCGCTCGCCGTTGTAGCCTACTATTCGTTGAAACTACAGGGGGCGACTCGAGTAATTGTCCTCTCTAAACCATCAGGAATCGGTGAGAAGAAGAAATATAAACACGTGACAATGTTTATTTTAGTTACCACCATAGATCTCGTTGATCTCTCGTTGCTTTGATGTCATGTCATACACTGACTGCTCATTGTGCGCAGCCCCTGATTGCGTAATTTTTTCACGTGATTTTTTTTTTTTTTTTTGCGACTAACCGACTAATGAAAATGTATTTGACCAAGCCCTCTTCATATCGACTAACATTTAGTCGACTATTTGGGGGCAGCCCTACATGAAACATACATACTAGATCATCTGAATAGGAGCAGCCCTGCCTTCTTCCTTGTTCTACACACTTTTGTTTTCCTGTTGTGGTTTACAGTGGCTATTTTTTACTCCGAGGTGACAGTTTCGAGTACGCTGAAGCGCATCATATAAGGTACATGCAGATTAGAACGGTTATATAAATGATCATTTAGCTTCAAAAAGTCTAACTTCTGACTTACGATGCCTGGATGTTACATTTATGTCTGGCTGTTTCTGTTTGCTGTATTTGGTAAGTGTGTCTGATTATTTCTCTTTTGCTGTCTGCTTTGTTGTTGTTGTTGCTATTAACGCACCAGTGTATATTATTAATGTGAAAATTCTCCATGTATAGTAGTAGTATACATGAAAGTATACATTAGAAACCTGTTTGTTTTTTGGATAAATTGTTGGATGTGCTTCTTTCACAATGTCATTTAGTCAAATGTTTAAATCTGTTTATGGATTGTAATGACTGTACATATTGATTTAACAGCAGAAGAAATTCTTGAAGTGAAGACGGGCTTATATAGACGCATTGAACTCCCTGGAATGTCACTTTATCAGAAAGAGACTGTTGAGTCAGTGGATTGGACCAAACTAAAACTAAATAAAGCGCAATTGTGTATTAAATATGTAAACAACACCACCAAATGCTACAGTGACTGCTGTGAAAATAAGGCTCAGTTCTATTTTAACAATAAAACCCTCATTCTGGAGAACGTGACAGCACAGGATGAAGGAGTCTTCATGGAAACTATAGTTAGAAGAAACGGATCTACAAAATCCCAAAACTTTACATTAATCATTCAATGTAAGTCAAGACATATCAGAATCTTAATTATTCATATGTAATTCATATTTTTAAACTGTTTGCTCATTAACACATTTTATTTCAAGACCCACCAAATGCAACAGAAGTTGTGGTCTCGCAGACCTCCAGCACATCTGTGACTCTCAAATGTGAAGTGAGCGGGTCATTTCTGCATCTGATGTGGAAGAGAGAAAGAGTCCCTATTCTAGAGAAACACAGACACTCATTCAGTGACAGAAACCAAACTCTGCACATCAGCAACATAACCAGCTCAGATTACGGGACGTACAGCTGTATTGTTTCAAATGCATATGGAGAATCAGAAAAGCACATAAATATTACCGGTGAGCAATTGATCATCCATATTTAAATCCTTAAAATGATGTCAGATTGTAATATTATATTCAAGACCAGAAATGAAACCATGCACGATTGTGAAAAGAAAGCAGCATTGCGTAATCATGTAATTTTCTGGTTTTCTTTTAAGATATTAACTCAACTGTTAACCAAGGAAATGGTTCTAAAACTCAGTCTGGTCTGATTCTGCTTTCAAGTGGATTTACACTCATGGGTATTTTGGGATTTACACTCATGTTCTACGGCCTTTACAAACACCATCACAGTAAGACTTTCACCCAATACATGAACAGTGTTCATACAAGTTGCTTCAGCAAAATAATAACTGCATGTGTATGAAACCCACAACATTCATGATTTAGGTTTACTGTGTGACTCAGATCATGAATGTAAATACCATTTAATCTCTGCAAATGTTCTCAAAAACATCAGACAAGGGGAATGAATCACAGACACATTTTCTGCTTTAAAAAAATCCCCAGCTACTCTGCAAGCTACATAAAACCTGAAATACAATTACAATTAAAGCAACCACTGTTTTAAAATTTTATTTTGTACATAATCTTTTACTGTAACTATATGTTTTTTAGGGCAAAGAGTTGAAAATGGAAGAACTACAGATGAAGGTATTGAAAATATATCAATGAGTGTATGTGTGTGTACATAATTTGTATGTTATTATTATACAACCAATTCTCATATATTATCTGTGAAATATACTTCACAGGAGATGCAGATAATGTCCTTGGAATTTATCAGGTAGGCATGAGCAATCAAATACATAATACACAGTAATAATTGCAGTCGATACATGGACAAATACAATTATTTATATTTTCCGTATCTTAAAGACCCTATGAAAATAAAAATAAAAATATTTTTTAAAGGTTTTCAGACAAACGTCTTGAAATAGCCTACATGGTCTGAACAATGTTTTAAGGTGTGGTAACAATAATAAGCGGAATAATTGTCTCCGGGCTGTTGAATTATAAGAGAAACAATGCACACCCAAGGGGTGACCACTCCGCGATTCCAATGTTAATGATAAAATTAAGCTTTTGGCAGATATTTCACATTTACAATTTTACAGTCTAATCTTGCACGGACATGTCCAATTTGTTTATCTATTAAAAATAGGACAAACATGTCCAAAAGTAAACAAACTCACATGGCTAATGCAAAGGCAAGTTCTGGATTTCCAGTAACGTTACCAGTAGCAAACTGTCATCTGATAGCTGCTTTTCACATTTATAGTAGCCTAGCCTATATCATGTTAAATGTTATACAATCCAATTACTTTAACATGAAGGTGATCTTATCAACATTACTTTGTCATTTTGTGTGAGTGACACTTTAACATTTACTTTTGTGCTTAATTTTCTCACAATTTCCATGCACTGCACCGGAAGTTGCCGTGGCCCCTGATGCTAAATGATGAATTTTATTTCACAATCATTTTATTTTATAGGGTCTTTAGGTCATAAAAAATTATTCCAGCGGAATGCTATGAATGATACATTTAGGCCTAGGTTTATATATTTTTTTAACTGGCTACCTGTTATCTTTTTTATGATTATGTTTTTAATAATACCCGTTTACGCTACTATTGGTTTACTCTGGCCACTCTTGACTCACAGGAAGTACCGGACACTGTAGAAGTGACTCCTTTGCCGTACGTCTACACAGACTTCATTGAGCCGAAAGAGCCCAACCAGGCCTCTGCTACAGCGCAACACTTTAAGGACTTTGGTTACTCTGAGGTTGGACCCGCATGCAGTGCTGAAACAGTTGTTCAGTGTTGTGATGAAGAACAGACCACAGCGTGTCCTGAGGCTGGAGAAGAATGACACATCTAATAAAAGAGACTACAGACCATGTTGAAGTTTAAACCGCGAATAACACACTTTCATCTTCATGAATCTGGTGCAGCGCAAATTACAAAGTCAGAGTCAGGGGAAAAAAATACATGTTTACATCCTGATCAACCACCAGATGGCAGCAAAAACAGCTGAAAATATAGCAATTCAACCGTATTAAAAACACACAAAGAGCAAGAATTTCTCCAGATGGCCAATGCGTCTTCGGAATAATCGTTTCAATTACATTCAATAAGCATCATTCTGAAAAAGAACAGAAGAAGCGTGTTTCCTTTCTTGCACTTGTCACTGGATAATGTACAGCATGAACACACTATAAAGACTTGATGAATACATAAAAGGACTTCATTGAAAACTCCAGTGCCTTTGCAATAAATGTCAAGGATACAGTATTTGAAGTGACACACTAGTCTGTGAGAGGTCGTAAGTTTCCATCCTACCCATTAGTGACTGTCATACATAGTGATTAGATAGATAAATGACTTTGAGAGCTATTGGGAGAGCATGGTTTGTCTTGCATGACAAACTCTGTTAAAGGTTCTGTATATCAATTAAACGGCATGTCATGGAGTCAGCGGCAGATTAATTGATGTTAAAAGGCAAATCTAGATGTCAGTAATGAGGTGCAAACTCTCACACAAAAGAGACCAAAACAGCATTTTAGAGACATCTGTCAATTACCTGAAGAGTATAAACGTCTCACCGCATCTTTCATTTACAGTTAGAGTTGAGCACCTTGATGTATACCTTAGTTTTTCCTTTAGAAAATACTTTTTTTAACAGACGTGTAGATAACTGTACAGTCTTTCTTTTTCTAAATGTGCTTAAATTGTTGCACCCATGGAGTGCTGGGAAATGATACCTACAAACAGAAGGGGGATGTAAGTCTTTAATGATTTAACTTTAATCTCCTGTGATATAAATAGAAAAAACAAAGGTTTGGGGACAGTGTTAATTAAAGATCTCCTATACAACTACAATAAGTGCAAACAGATATTTATATACAAAATTGCACATATCATTTGGGATTCAGGGGGGAAAAAATAAACAATGAGTGGAAAATATTTTGCATCGCCCATTTGGGGATAAATAAATCACAAAGCGAACCGAAAGAATCAGACTAAATGCAACGCAGGTATCAGGAACAAAACATTTGAGATTTGTGTGATAAACAGATGCACTTTGATCTGAAGGTTTAATATCAGTGATTAAGCCCTATCTGGCAACCCTGAGACAAAAAACAACCCCATTTCAGCACGTTTGACTAAGCTGAACATTCACTTGGAATTAATGGACCAAATCAGACTATGAGCACCATAAGGCTTCGGAGAGCCTCGTTCAAGTGCGTACAATCTGCAGGGTTTGGATTTTCATTAAAGCCACTGCATCAGTAATTCAGATGCACTTTTGATTACCTAATAATCATACCAATCGATTTAAAAGCAAATATTTGGCGTGAAGAGTACACAAAATCCTGTGAGATGCTTTCATGATTAAATTTAGAAAATGATATGCTACAGATGATAGAACAATCACACTGAATAAGGGGGGGGGGGGAGGGAAAAGATGTACATGTGTAGAAGAGAAAAAAATAATTTCACAGCATTTAAATTGTTCAATTTATATTCTGATAGTCACTGATGCCATCCATGGTTTACATTGTCATAATAACATATACATTATCTATTGTTATTCAAAGAAATTTCATATTACACCCTGAAGAGCTTCACTGTGATATTCAGTCCCTCTCTTCTGAAAATCCCCCTCTGTGTCCACTATCTGGTTGAACACAATCTGTGAATAATTTCTCAAATGTACAAAAGTGCTCAGTCTTCAAGAAAGCGTAAAAAATGTCTATCTGGCCCGAAAAGCCTCTTCCCTTTTTTAAGGCAAGTGGTGACCAGTAGGTCAAAAGACTCTTGCCACAGAACCGTGCTGTAACATCTCCCAATAAATATTGCAACAAATAATTCCCCCCACATTTGAAACGAGTTAATGGCTTTTGGCATTTGTAGTTTCCAAAAAATGGCGAGAGCTTTACTGTTAATGTAGAAGGACGGGAACCTCTCTCAACTAGACATGTAAAGGGGCGAGAATGACCGAAGTATGCACTGTGAATGAGTGGACAACAAGCCAAGGTCATGTCCACGAGTGTAAAGCATGCCAAAATGGAAAAAACAGAACAAACTAAAATGATTCAGAGATCTTTATACTACATTTACGTAAAAGCTTTTAAGACAGGGCCGCTTGCAGACCTTGTCCCTTTGGCCCTCGATTTCTCTGAACTGTAGTCGAGGTACTGTAAACACTTTAGAGGGTGCTCGAGGGAGGCCGCAACTGAACAACCGTTCAATGAATGATTCACAAACATCAAGCTCCTTCCTGTTATCCAGACTGAACAAAAGCTGAAACACAATTCAAATTCTCAACCAATTAAAGTTCTGAGCTCCAGGGCTTTCAGAACTCTCGGTCAGTTTAGAATTAGCAGATTCCGGAATTGGACGGATAAGGGGGCGTTTTGTTCAGGGAAAACACGCACTCATTACCTTTCATTCTCACCAGCACAACAGCAACGGCACAATATGATACACCAGTACCAGTAAAATCTCTTTTCCAAAACGATTCTTTAGACAAAGTTATATATCATCTTTATAAATATTTTTCTGTGCTGTTGTGTCCTCTATCAATATAAATAGCAAAATATAGTGTCATATTTCCTACAGCTAGTTGAATCCCCTCAGCCGTTTACACTAACTAAAGCATCTTTTAAATCACAAGAAACCTTTCCGAAAGGATCCATAAGAATGAATGTACAATTTGAACTAAATCTTTGAAGTAATATACTCAAACAAAATGGATGTCTGTACAAAACAAAATGAACAAAATAATACAAATACAAAAAACAAAAAAAAAGAAGAACACAATCAATGTGTGTGTAGTTAGCCACAGGAGTGCATAGATGCTGAGTTTGTGAAATGAGTCTGGGAGGTGTGTGAAACCAACCGATTGGGTGAAAAGTGACAAAAGCTGATATCAACATTGATTTTTCTTCTTCTCGGAGGTGGTGATGGTGTGTGGAACTCATCTGTGATGATCTGATCTACTTCTTTGTCCTTCTGAACTGAAGATTGTTTGAAGAATACTCAGCGCTAAATTTTCTTTCCTTTTTTCCTTAAATTAAAATGCTAACCAATAAATATGCAAACAAAGATGCTTCTAACACTTTGTGGTGTACATTCAGGAACATTCATATTGAAAGTGAAAAAAATGCAACATAAAATAAACAAACAAACAAGAGAAAAAAAAAATCACTGTAAGAGTTAACAATAAACATTGCCATAATAATAATTTATATTATATTACAAATTATTCCTATGTTTTTTTGCAGTCCAAGGTCCCTGCCAGGGTAAGGTGATTTTTTATAGTTTTTCTTTTGAAGGAATCCAGATGTAAGGTCCAGACTGTTCCTCTATCACCATCTTACACTGGTTATAAATGTCCTCTAGTGTTTCCCCTTGAACCAGCGCTGAGAGAGCGAGAAAGAGAAAGAGAAAGAGAGAGAAAGAGCTGACGTTAATAGATTATTATGCACTTTACGGAGCAACGCCTTTATCATTTTGCGCCACAAGAAGTGAGAAACCTCGATGACAGTTTCATAATGATCGTTTTTGAACTTAATGGATCATTAGCCACTTTATCGCTCATGAATTCTTCTTGTGTGAACGGTAAGAATAGCCATTTTACCCAGCAACACAATCTCTAACAAAGCAGAGAGAACTATGCAAAAATTACATTTCATTTTTCTCATAAGAAAAATTGTGAATCTATAAACAGTATACAGAATTATTAGCAAAGCAACACTCTTTAAATATATTTTCTTGCAGGTACAGATTAATGGAATAAAAATATAAAGATATTGTCACACGGGCTCAAAATGTCCTCAAATGAATCATTATGTCGCTAAGCTCTTTTTCATATTCCTCCATACACTCACAGGGGTCAGGCTAATGCATATTTCAAGAGAAAGCGGATGTTTCACTCAGGGGAAAGCGTCAGCTCCGTGGCTCTGCTGTCAAATATGATGGATGTAACAAGCTGCAATGGTTGGCCTCTGAGGTAATGCATATGCAACAGACTATCAGAATATGCAAATGAGGTGATATTGGACAGCCTCTGAGCGTGAAGGCGCCGCTCAGGTCCTCTCGATGGATTAGGAGCTTTACTGTTACCTGTGAAGAACTCGCCAAACTCCTGCTCCAATTTCATGGCACGGTCAAATGTCTTTTTGGCCTGTTCCTCCGTCAACCTCTTATTCATCTCCCTGAAACGCAAAGGGTTTAGAAAATGATCGATCCCTTTGAGTCTGAACGCAATGTAATTTGTATTATTTACTGAATTAATGCACCATCATAGAGCTGTGTGGTAAACTTACATTAAGGACTCCATGGATCTAGGCTTTATAAAGATGGCAATGGGGTAGAGTTGTGCTACTTGTAGTCGTTTTATGGCATTCCCAGACACGTCAAGTATGCAGTGCTTTCCCTAGAAAAGCAATAAAGACTTGCTAAATGATGGGAAGCTGAACAGTAGAGCAAGAACGCATTCAACGACACAAGGACAAGTGTTGGCCTTTAAAATGTCAAGTTAAAAGAAGTTCAGCAAGGAAATGGCCCCTAACAAATCAAGACACTACCAAAGTTCTCACGAGAACTGTACATCTCTGGAACATGTTAAACTAGCTAGGCATCCCAAATTGTAAAATCCACATTAGTAAGCAGACTTCATGGCAAATGTTGTGGATGTAAAACCATAGCAACTACTGACCCTCTCAGCCACATATTTGACAGACTGGACGCTGGTTCCGTACAGATTGTCATTGTACTGTCCAGCCTCGATGAACTTGTGCTCTTGGATGTCTTTCTCCATCTGCTCTCGTGAGTTCACAAAGTGATAATCTCTCCCATCCACTTCATAATCCCGCTTTGATCTGGTAGTATCTGAGATTGGTTTAAAAAAAAAAAATCCAGGCTTTAGTTTTATAATACTTGGGGTACTCAGTTCTACAACACATAAAAATGGGAAGTCATCAACTTTATTATCTATATACACGTTCATGAGAAATACCATAAGCTGTCGGAGTGCAGAGGGCAAATCTACTTTCACAAATACAAAATTATATCTCTAGCTATTGGGGTGACATACTAAGAGATAGAACAGCAGCAGTAAGCTAAGCAGAAATACCCGTAGATCCCACTGACTGGATGAACTGTATACTACAGGGAAAGACTGATGCTGTTACATTTTCTATATCTTGCTATTATATCTTGCTCACTGCAAACTTATAATCTCACTTACCTTCTTGATCAGAACTGTTAGCCGCTTTTTAAAAATTATGAACATAAACAAAAACGGTTAAATAAAAGTCTGAAAAACTGAAAAACAAACATAAATAAAGTGTTCAAGATGAAAAACACGAAAGAGCTCTGTGGCACTCATCAGCAAACTATGAGAATGATATAGGATCTTTATTCTCTTTTGGGTCTGAGATGAAAACCTCCACAATATTGTCAATATTTTGGACAAGCCAACAAAGCTCTTTTCCAAAAACATTATACAACTCAGGAAAATGATAAAACAAATGAAATCTCACAAAGTGTGGGTTACGAAGTGTTACTTTCAAGGTTTGCTCGAAGAACTTTTATTGGGTTTTGTATTTACTTAGACAGACCAATTATAACTTCTGAAAACATCACAATAAAGTGACCTATTTGAAATTTGTTAATCAGCAGACCTTGAAGTAAGTGATTCCATAGTCACAGCACAATGAAATGAGTTTCAGGAACAGCACAGCAATAGTTATGAGCACTGGGGGCAGTAGGGAACACCACGGACTCTTATGGTCAGGTCACTTACCTTACCATCTCATTTTGATGAATCCCACCAGTACCGCTATCAGCACAAAGGCTTAAAAACCCCCAAGACTACTGAATATAATTACAAACTACCTTGGCCAGGTTTTTTTAACCCTCCAGTTGAAATTTATAACGGCACCAGTGAGAATAACACAGTACACTATTGCTCATTTGGGCTCTTTTGAGACCGTGGTTGAGTCAGCCTCTACTGAAGGTTAATTTGTGCATTCTAAAGATGAAAAATGAATAATTAATGAAAGATCCACTAGGAGATTAGTTTATCTGATAATCTAACCACCTGGGCAAGAACCACAAGATCTCTGTAGGGTACTTACGTGGCACACATGACCCAAACTTGTCCGGGAACTCGGAAATGAGGTCATCGTTGACTCTGTCCTTCATGGGCCCCAAAATTATAACTGGTCTCGCGTAATTAACTGTTCAAAGAGATAATACAGAAGAAAAAAAACAAATTTAACATCAATCACGTAATATATTTACACTTATACAGAACTTCATACAGTCCAAGCATGAGAGACAGTGGAGAAGCACTTACTCTCTTGTCTGATGACAGGCTCATACGAGAGGATCAGTTCCTCTTGACTCCCTGGAAACAGAACAGAGAAACATACTCAGTGGGGTGGGCGGTTGTGACGGGACTCAGCTTGCTTTCTGTAGAACGCCAGTGATCGAGACACATTTGATGTGCCCTTCACCAAGGTCTCGCCTCTCAGAGTGCAGCTCGAGTGGATGTGTAAATGAGTTACTAAGCATGTAATGTCATTACGTACTTGTTGACAAGGACATTTGCTTTTAAAAATGAGAAAAATGAAAAACAGTGGCAAAATTGAGTTAGCGCTCATTTGAGAGATTAAAGGGATCGGCAGAAAGGCTTTGGGACGATGATGGACAACAGAAAAGCAATTTAATCACGGATAAGACTGACGTTTCAGACAGTGACAATACTAATTGAATATATAAGTCCAATTATGGAAACGCAGGTCCAATGTGACGCTAGTTTTGAGGTAGTCTGCGCACACAGGGACTTCAAGTTGCCAGAGTAGTTTATTTTTAGCCCTGGGACGAACAGAAGCAGGCTGCCGCAGAAACACAATATGGTTATTATCCATCGATTCAAACCCAGATAGGATGGAGTGTTATTCTGAGCCAGAGCTTAATTTCTCTCATTGGAAGTGGTAACATTAAACTATACAGAATGAATCACACATAAATCAGCTACTGTGTAGTGCTCCACTCTTACCCATAACAATTTAGATGCTGTGGAAAAGCTAGATGGCCTCTATTGTTGTAGCTATTGGCATAAACAGAATGGATTGTGTCTATATAAAGCCATACAAACACAAAGCACACTCTAAAGCTCTGTTCAACAACCTAATGAGCTGCCTACACAGGCAGAATTTGAAGGCATCAAATGTAGACTCACAACACAAAGGCTGTTCTTAAAGGTAGGCGACTTAATTTTGCTTTTAAAATTTGGTAAAAAGGGGATATATCAAATACTATTGCAAGTTGAGTCTCACATGGTTGGTTATGTAGAGTACTAAAAATCAGTCATGGTGGATAGAAGGCAGCTGCCCAGGTAGGCAGGAAAGGAAAGGACGAGTTCTATGCATTAAACAGCAGTCAAGCTAAGAGGACAGCATCTGTGAGGATTTTTAACAAGGTTATGTGGATTTGATCAATGCTGGAGCTTTTGGTGGAGACAGATTATACATCATATTGTAAGACCAGACAGTGGCCTTTGCCCCTCTGCGCCTAATATGGAGCCAGCTATCCACCTTATTTTTAACCTAAGAGCAGGCATGGCCATTTGTAACTTGACAGAGCAAGGCTTCCGGTGGGATCCACTTTCAGTTATTTTTAGCTGTTCAAAACGGCTTGTTATGCTGCTTGTTGTTGCAAACTGCTATTTCTTATTATATTATTTTAATGTTTTTTATCATAATTATAAACCCACTGGTTTGTATCGCAAATAGTTTTATCGTTTACTGCACTTTGTTATTTTTCTAGTTTTATTTTTTTTACTTAGTGGCAAATTAATCTAGTCTCATACAGTAGTTTACTTTCGTGTTGCAAAATAAGGTTGACTTAATAATTATGCTTGTACTAACATCAGATTAATGTGGTGACTTTAGAAAAAACATTGAAAGTAGTCCCTTATGCTCACCATGGCTGCGTTTATTTGATCAAATACAGTACAAACAGTGTAAAAATATTATAATATTATAAAATATGATTACAATTTAAAATGTTTTCTATTTTAATACATTTAAAATGTAATTTATTCCTGTGATGAAAAGCAGAATTTTCAGCATCATTACTCCAGTCTTCAGTTTCACATGATCCTTCAGAACTACTTCTAATATTATGATTTGATGCTCAAGAAACATTTACTATTATTATCAATGTTGAAACCAACTGAGCTGTTAAATATTTTTGTGGAAACTGTGATAAATATTTTTTATAATATTTATTGAATACAATGATGTCTTTATGGTCACATTTAATCAATTTAATGCGTTCCTTGCGAAATAAAAGTATTTCTTTCTTTCTTAAAAAAACCCCAAAACATTCATATAAAAGGGGTGATGAACTGAGAAATCAAATTTTCCTTGAGATTTTGACATATAAGAGGACATCATACAATAAGAATATCCTGAAAGTTTCAGAACTGAAAACTTCCTTGTTAGTTCAATATAAGCTTTTATTGACACCAGGCACAGCGAACGACAGGTTTTACAAAGTGGGGATCTATGATGTCAAAGTGTATCAAACACCGCCTCCGCAGAAGATCATCAACGCCTACTTCAACACTGTCTGTTTAGCCCCGCCCACCGATTTGCGCATTACATGCAATAGCTAAACAAGGCCTACGAGGTGATAATTGCTAAACCGGATCGAGCTACCAAGCAATAAACAACATGCCATTTACGAAATATTGTGTAGTGCAGTGCCTGGTTGTGGAAGAAGACAGTCGCTGCATAAGCTTTCTTCAGATTCCAATATTAGGAATGCGTGGTTAGACTTTATTAAATCAGTAAATCAGTCACAATTTCGACACAGGCTTTGCAAAAAGTCTTTTACGACACTGATCTGCCACCAACGCCACAAACATGTAAGTAACCATGTGTTTATTCTAATGCCTGATCTGTGATCAGTGATTTCTGGTGTGTAATCAAGTTCAAAAAGATTATCTCTTTCAAAATCGTTCAATACTGTTTTTGCATCAGTGACTAAACGATCACCTTCACATCGTTTCTCTTAGTAGGAGGATGAAAATAATCTTATTTATATTGCGATTAAACACAGAAAGCGATCAAAGAACGCCCACTTTCCAAATCGCCCAAGCTGTCAATCACACAGCGTGAGTTTAACTGGACACATGCCAAAACTCATTATGAAATCAATGACGGTGTTATACTGCACAACAAAGCCCTTACTGTATTTACATTGTTATTTGGTGAAAGCATTTGTGAGAGTGCAGAAATTGCGTTGCAATGATAAGATCTTTTCATTCACTCGATCAACAGACTGTCTGTCATCTGCTCAATGCTCATCACTGCAACCTTTCATGCGATGGGATAGATTTAAATATAATGCTTTAAACACTACTTTTCACGATTGGTTAATCTTGATAGCTGTAATAATAAAAAGGTAGTAAAAGCTATTTCATATGCAAGCATGTCAGCCAATCACAGCAGTGGGCGTTTACACTGAAGCCTCACAGCAGACACGCCCCTTAAAACAGAGCATTCAAATCAGAGGCTAAAATCAGGCTTGGAAAAATGCCTTTTATTTCTAAATTATGAAATATTTTAATGTACAAATCATACTAAAATTATAAGGGCACGCCAGGCAACATTATAAAATAATAAAACAATCCAGTTCATGACCCCTTTAATGAAATGTTTGTTGAAATGTAACTCTTAAATGTTTAAACTTAAAATTGCTATGGCTAAAACTGATAACTTTCTAAAATGAAACAAACTGGAAAAGATTATTTCTGACAGCACATATCATTTTTCATCAGCACGTTATCAAGTGAGTCCATTTCCAAAATAAATTAAATAAAAGCCACAAATCCTGTTTACCGGCCAAGGGGAAACAAACAAGTCATATTTCATTATGTTGACGATGGCACTCTATGGCTGTCTAGAGGAGCATCATGGAATATGACAATTATATGGCAAAACCTAATCTGTCCAATGTGACAAGCTCATCCATCCAGGCTCTGAATACACACTCGGTCTGGAAACCTGCCACTCTCAAGATGACTTCAAAACCTGACAGCTAATGTTTTGGAGCTGGACTAAAGTACTATATCTACAACATCCTGACCTAAAGTCATCATGTTACTCAGTAACTTTATTTTAACAGTACGTTCTAGTTTTTAAGAGTCTAGAAGATCATTATCAGGGCCTCGCTATAAACTCTGACAGTCTAAGTTGGTTGTATTGGACAAAATTAGACTTGAGTTTCAAGCATAAAATAAAATTAGACACAGAAGATTAAATTAGGGACCCAGTACCGAGAAAGAGAGACGAACACGTTAAACCCAAAAGAAATATCCTCTATTCTGATCAAGCTGTATTTACTTATACATAAGCTGTGAACAACATTCACTCCCCCTCTTATTATATCTTGGCACAAATACATATTAATTTATTGAGAATAATGCTAAATATTCTGTTTGACTGATGTGGATTTCCTCATTCCCTTAAACCGATATGTGAATAACTGTTTTAGCTAAAAGCTCCTGATGTGAACATAAAACACTGTCAAAAACACAAGACAACATTTGGCACAGCACTGCAGAGACATCATAAAAGACAAAAGACAAAGGACTAAAAAGTAGCCTAGATATCTATGAACAGAACTGCATATTCTGATTTGTTTTGGATCATGTCTGTAAGATAATCAGAATGTATTACTTCTATGTGTCTTTTATTGTAGCATTTTTATTTGACAAACCCACCCTAAACAAGACATACAATCAAAACAAAACTCTTCAATTAACATTTCATCATTTTAGGCGAGAATAAACGTTTTCCAGCTATGCAAGCCTAAACATCAGAGAACAGCACAACAGTCTTGACATACAAACTAAACGAACAACATTTGACAAACTATTCTCACACGTGTTACGTTCATGCAACATTTGAGCTACCACATAAACCTAAGGATGATGATGCAGGAATCCCTGAAACATCAGGACCTGTAGACCAACATACATTAGTATTCTGACATGCAGACAGGCCTGTCGCTGACGTAACAGAAAAGAACAAATCTGAACTGAAATGTTACATGTGTGGTTGGGAGAGGGGTATTGGGTCCATTCCTTAACGCACTTACTCAGTGTCTTTGCTCCGTACCCGTCCTCCCCTATTCCAGAGATGTCCTACAGCGCACAGCCGACCAGGGGGGCGGAGAAAGAGAGAGACGAAGAGAGATGAAAGAATGGGAGACAGAGAGACAGAGGGAGAGAGAGAGACAGTAAGGTTGTTGGTGGGGCGGGGAGAAACGCCAGCAGAAGAAGGAGGGCATGGGCTTCCTGGAGCTACCTACACACACCTAGACCTTTCACCTCACCCCGAGGATGTGTTCGTGTGAGCGTGTGCTGTTTTTATGTACCTACGTGTCAGAGTGCACGTGCGTTTGTGGCTACTTACTTTCCGAGTCGCTGCCGTCTTGCTCGTCGGCGTCCTTGTTCTTGTAGAAAGGGAACTTGCGTGAAAAGATGAAGTTCTTTCTACGTTTTTCACTGAATGACTGTGCGGAGAGAGAGCATGGTGCAAACAGGGGGCTCTAAACGCTGTCACAAACATGCTGACAAAAACAACACAACGACCGGAGCTCGACGTGAGGGACAGCAGCCAGGAAACAACCAGATATCAAATTGTCTCATTCTGTTTTCATGGTCAGGATCATTCATCAAATCAAGTGAGAAATTCACACATTTTAAATAGGGTTTTATTTGTACCAAAGTAATGGCATTATTTTTTTGGCTAGAGCTGAAAGCACTTGGATGGTCCTGAATAGGTGGTCTTTGTTTGTTGTGAAGGCTGATCCAAACCCTGCTGTCCATGACGTCACAGCACCTGAGCTATTCTTAGACAGCTCAAATGTATTCAAATCAAAACATGATCAGTAGAAATGAACATACAACGGAGGTAAACAATGATAAACAAAAGGCCAACTGAAGCTGGTTTAGTGCCATGCAAAGGCAAAGGGGACTTAAAAAAAAAAAAAAACTCCTATTAAAATAGTAAGCATGCAGGACTCCTGACAGGGTGACATGCTGATCAAAGGGGCAATTTGTGCTGCTTGTGTGTAGTATTATGATTTTCTGAAGGTGAATTGTTTTTTAAATGGTTATAAAATGCAGAGAAAAAACATATATGTGCCTGCCCAGTAAACAATTACCGTCTTTCAACGTTGAAATATGGTTGAAAATATGTCGGTCGGCCTTGGACTGGTTTACGACGTGATTTCAACTAAGTAGTTTTGGCCGGACTGTTTGACTACGTGTTTTCAACTGATCATCTAAAATGTTTTCAACTGATAATCTAAGACAGCTAGGATAAGTCTGTTATACATGCTAAAACAACAGAGAAAACAAACTACCAAACCATGTTCATTATTATCTCAAATACATTTAAAGAGTTTTACATATTCCGTCAAAGTTATAAAAAAAATTTAAACGTTGAAAAGTCGGACAAATTTGACGTCTTTTCAATTTTCATTTTCAACCTTCAGTGGACCGTAATTAGACCGTACAAATTACGTCTATTCAACGTCTAATAGACGACTTTTTGCTGGCTGGGTGGGGTGATTCTAAATGTGATTTTTTTTTAAACCTAATTCGGTGAACCTGAGCTCAATATGCTGCCTGATATATATTAACATAATTTTCCTGATTAATCTGTAATGGTGGAACCCATCAAGGATATGTCCACATCATATTTCACCCCAAAATTAAAATAAAAATAAAAAAATCTGTATGACTTAAATTACATCAGGTCTATTTTGGAACCATTACAATTTAAAATGTTATTGAAATGTCAAACTCCAATGTAATGCAATTTTTAATAATGTAATTATGTGATGCAACTCAATAAGACACAAATAAAGAAAAAACAGTAAATATTTACGTATATATTTATGTAACCATAATAGTATATTTTTTTAATTCTCAATTTAATAATGCTTTAATAAAAATAATTGTCAGTGTCATAGAGATTAGGTCATTTCATATGTTAATTGACAACCTATCCAGGGAATAGGATAGCTGAGAGTAAGAGGAGGGGGGGGGGACTTGTGGATCGAGAAGGCAGATACATAGGGAGTGAGACTGTGTCTGTGCCGCATCTGATAAATAAATAAGTTCTTAGCAACAAAGTCGTTGTAAGTGAGACTTATTTGACAGTCAGAATGTAATATGTTAAAGCTGCAGTCGGCAAGTCTGGCAGATTGAGAGGACTTAGCCAAAAAAATTATGTTTACAACTCTCATGCCCCTCCCCCACTACCACCGAGCACCCTCCCATCGAGTTCGCGCCATCACGCTTCGTATAATCCAAAACACCTGTGAACTTCAGGCGTGTGCATGTGATATTATAACATGTGTGAGGGGGGGGATCTGTGGCGTGTGCACAAACTGTGATTGACAGTCAGATCTCACACAGCCCTGCGCTGATTGGACCAGAAGAACCGGGAGCGGTGGATTTTTGCAAAACAAATAACAGGCTCTAGGTGGAGGTAGAAGCGTGTTTTTTTTCTAAAACCGGCTGATTTATGTTTTTTAATGAGAATGATATTTATTACAGCAATAAAATCTGCAGTATTATGTTTAATTATTATGAATAGCAATGGTTCTAAAATAGGTTTCATTTCCTTAATGCAAATACATTTTTTTTAATGATCTGTGGGTGAAATATAACCTAGACATTTCTTAATGAGATTCATACTTAAATGTTTGGTAATAAATATAATTTTAATTGAAATCCTTTTGTGTGTATTTTTGTGGTTTTTACCTATTTTAATGTATCAGTACAGTGTACGAAAGAAACCAATTGTACCCCTGATAGTGATTAAAGGGGATATTCATAACTTCCACCCTACTAATTCTCCCTATTATAAGGCATATAAACACTTCTAATCAATGCATGTTCAATCAACACTGAAATCCTATGAGTCATAAACCTGAAATGATACATACACAACTTGGTGCAACTGAACACAAAGACAAAACCACACGACAAAAATCCTCAAGTAATCCATCAGTGCCAACATCCCCACCCCTCTCCTCATCTTTAAAAGACAGAGGGAGAGGAAAACAAGAAAAAAAAGAAACAAAAGGAAGAAACTGAAATTCGCAGGACTGGCTGTGATGTTGCTATGGATACAAGTGGGAATCATAAGGCTTAAACCCTGACGGCTCTGCGGTTGGGTGCCGAACTAAAAATACATCCTTCAGTTTTATTCATTTACCTCTCTCAAATACACATACATAAGAAATATTTACTACAGATGACCTTACCATACTGATCTCATAAAAGATGAAGTACAGACAACATAATACTGAGGCTGTTTCCGTGAGCGCCTGTTGGGTTGTGCTGCAGTACTGATGCCGAGTGAGCTGTCACACTGCGGCACGAGGACAGTCTCTCACACACACTTCCATTTTGACTGACTGACTCAATAACCCACCAGCACAACTTGAAATGGAAAAGTAAATTGAAGATGACAGGGAACGAAAGAAACTAAACCGGATGGACTGAAGAGAGATGAGTGAAGAGACACGACAGGGGCTGCAGGTGAACCGTGTCTAAACTGTCAATAAATCGCTGGGCCCTTCCTGTTTATACCTGAAAACTGGGGCGAACAGAACTTCGGATGTTGGCACTGACTTGAAGTCAAATAGATTCAGAACACTTACCCCTTTAGAATCGAGGCTACCGGGTTTTGCGTTGAATTTAACCGTCTTCAGACGAGCTCTCTCTTTTCTCTCCACCCTGCCACAGGAATAGAGACATTG
This sequence comes from Phoxinus phoxinus, assembly GCF_949152265.1. Lineage (NCBI taxonomy): Eukaryota > Metazoa > Chordata > Actinopteri > Cypriniformes > Leuciscidae > Phoxinus > Phoxinus phoxinus. The sequence continues at coordinate 11,327,030 of NC_136898.1, forward strand.
AAACACTTATCTAATGTACTTACACTTTTCACAAACATATTGTAACAATTATTAGAAATGTTTACTGAGCACCAAATCAGCAGATATGAATAGAATGATTTCTGATAAAAAGTGATAGTAAAGATTGATATTGTTAGAAAAGATTTATATTTTGAATAAATGCTGTTCTTTTGAACTTTCTATTATTCACTAAATCCTGAAAAAGTATTACAGGTTCCAAAAAAATGCTAATTCTCAGCACGACTGTTTCCAACGTGGATAATAACCGAGTATCAAATCAGCATATTATAATAATTTCTGAAGGATCATGTGACACTGAAGACTGGAGTAATGATGCTGAAAATTCAGCTTTGCCTCAGAGGAATTAAATATATCTTGAAATATTAAAACAAAAATCTGTTATTTAAAAGGGTAGCAATCGTTCACAATATTTCTGTTTTTACGGCTCACGGTCTTGATGAGCGTTAAAACAAATCATTAAATCTAATCTTACCAAATCTAAATGTTTAAACGGTAGTGTACATACTGTACAATCTGAAACAACCAAAAGATTCTAATTTAGTTTTACATGAACATTTTTCACTTGATCTTTCAAACCAAACAGGATTTTGCTGCTGTACCTTGAAGACATTTTGTATGTAACAGATACAAAAATTGATAGGCAAGAATGTGATGCATTAATGTTAACGAATGATCCATTTTTACTGCTTATTATGCACAGTGTATTGAACTCTTTTATATCAGAGAAGAAAGGAAAATTCTTTCTTCCATTGTATGTTCCCTTTAAAGAGCCAACTTAAATATAGGGCAGTAGGGTAACAATTAGAAGTAGGCCTGTCACGTGTTCATTTAGTACAATTAATTATAAAAAACAATGCACTATAAATATTAAATAGAGATATATAATATAATAGCCACAAATCGCAAACAATCTTACGTAGAAAGACAAAAACAACGTAAGATTGTTTGCGATTTGTGGTTATTAAGTCTCTAATGGGACCACAATAAGTTTGGAAGTAATGATGTGGTAATAAATCAGCATTTGCCCCAGGTTTACTCTTTGTTTGTGAAGGAGATTCATCATGAAACTCACCTTCTCTTGCTGGGGATGACACCCATCTCTTCACTGTCCCCTTCTGGCGTCACTCTCCTGGCCTGCCACCACTCATCATCAGATGCATTGATGACATGGAGAATGTCTCCATATCGGAAACTGAGACCCTGACTGGGCAGACCACTATCCTTCGCCCTCTCGTAGTCAAACAGAGCCCTGGAGAGACACACACATAAAGTCAGTTTTACAGACCTGACAAATTTGCGCAACATTTCACATCCATCTGACACTTAAACAGTAACTCAAATCCGGCACTAAAGCAGCAGCGGCTGACTCCTTGGAAAACAGCGTGCATGAAATGTGCAGATACGGCTGTGAGGGGTACAATAAGTGACACGGTAGCACATATCATAGCGGTGTGTGGGTTTGTGTAGAATTATGGTATGATATGATGGATTAAAACAACAGCCGAATGCTCCGTACCATCGACATATAAATCTACAAGCGGCTGCAGTCACTTTTCTTGCCAAGCCTGGAAGGGCTTGCATCATATCATATTACAGCCAACATCATATTATATTCATATTTCTGTGGGGTACAACTAGTGTGGCATTATTCAGTCTGTTTTAAAAATGAAAGTTGAACAAATAATTAATTCAGAAAATTTCTGCCCTTTCTACCCATCACTTCCTGTCCACTTACCAAAATAAACATATGATAAAAAGCATACATAAAATCACAAACATATATACTACCGGTTCAAAGTTTGGGGTCATTATGTAAAAAAAAAAAAAAAAAAAAAAAAAAATTAAGCATCACAACTGTTTTCAACATTGATAATAAAAACATAAATGTTTTTTGAGCACCAAATCAGCATATTAGAATGATTTCTGAAGGATCATGTGACTGAAGACTGGCGTAACGATGCTGGAAATTCAGCTTTGCCATCACAGGGATAAACAATTTTATAAACTGTAATAATATTTGACAGTTTTTACTGTATTTTGATCGAATTAATGCAGTCATGGTGAGCATAAGAGACTTCTTTCAAAATTAAAACATCTTACAGACCCTAAACTTCTGAATGGTAGTGCATTAATATAGAATTTAGGTCTTTCTCAGATGCCACAAACCTTGAAATATATTCATATCAGCTACTTCACAAAACAGAAACCCTCCACTAAGAGAAAAGCACAGATATGTGAAGCCCTTTCAAAGGCGATCACAGTTTACTACGCGCTCCTGCCGTCTGAAGTGGGTGAATCACTGTGCGGCGAAAGAAGAAACCTCTCATTCATCTTTATATGAAGGAGCACTATCTGGAGAGACAAGTTAGCGTTAAAAAAAACATGATTCATGTACTCATCCTTAGAAAGAGACACAAACACAATCCACTCTATTTAAGGAGCAGATTTTACACTGATGATCCAGGCTCAAAGACCAGATAAAAGGAGGGCTGGCAAAAAAAAGAAAGAAAAAAAAAGAGAAGGGAAGCATGTGACCTGGAGTCACCTACTGATCTTTATCTTTTTGTGCTTTCGATTACATTCTCAAAATTCACCTGCGAAAATGCTCCAGGCTGTTTTGCTTATCTCTCTCCAGCAGGGCAGTGTGGATGATCAAGCAATGAAACACAGTGAATGGAAGCACTATAGCTCGAGCACATGTGTACACAAAAGAACAGACAGGCTGTCACAGTGTCCTATAGGCCTGCCCAGCTAAGTACACAATACAAGGGATAACCGCAATAATGGCCATTAAACTTGTTCCTTCAGGTGCATTTAGTCACTGCAAGCCTAGCAGAAATACTTTAATGCAGACCAGCATTCTTATTCAGTTTGGGTCAATGAGAATGAAGGTGAAAACCAAGGAGACATATTGTATGATACCTGGAGAAAATTATGTTAGCATTAGCATTTCTTCCCAACTCCAAATGCTTATAAAAATGTTATTTGTTTCACAAAATTACAGCTACTGAACGGCAATCAATAAAGAATGATACTGATGGTGTAGTTACAGCATCTACCAGCAGGGGGTAACTAAACAAAACCAAACTGAACTTTGACCCCTTGATGAAAATGTAAGCACAATACATACTGTAAAGTGGATGTCCGATAAAAACAAAAAAGGGGCATTTATCCAAGCCATTTTGCCTTTTAGAACACGCTGTTCCTAAATTAAATTCTGCAATGATACCACACGCTAAACAGCGCTACTGCACATTCAGCCATGATAAAAGCTCTCACATAAAAAGAGAGAGACAGAAAAACAAGTAACACTAGTACACTAGCCCCGGTCCTCTCTGTTCACTTCACCTCTCCTTTATACTGCCTTTTGTAAAAATGACAATACATCTGTTTTGGAAGCCTATAATGCAGATGCCACAGATGAGATGTAGACAAAACTGTTATGAAATCAAAAGACGGGCTAATGATGTCACTTCCGCTGGGTGACATTTTCCCTGCAAAATCCAAAGCTGCCAGAGAACATTCTGTTACACTTTATTTTGATGGTACACTTTAGGCATTGTACTAAATATAAGTAACTGTGCAACATGTTATCTAACTCTCATTAGAGTATTATATATTAAATATATCCTTGCTTGAATATAAATAGGTATTATACCTGTGGTTAAAATTATTTATGAAACATTAGATTATATACACTAACATTCTTTACAAGATTTCTTAATGTATTAGAAAGAGTATCTTATGCCTACCAACTAAGGATGCATTTATTTGATTAAAATTACAGTAAACAGTAACACTGAATTATTAAAATATATAATATAATAAGTGTTATTACAATTCAAAATAACTTTTCAGCAGTCAGATGTATATCTAAATGTAAAACTGAACATATTTTAAAGGTCATTCTAAAACTAAATAATAAATAATTTCTAAAGAAACATAAATAATTTCTATGCATCTTGTGCTGTTATCAATAACATCCCAAGGATGAAATCAATGAAAAAGTACACCAGCTACCCATACTGCACTGCTGTGAGCAGATAACTGCATGCCAAAATGGATGGGTTGCACATAAAGTTTGGCACATATGCTACTCTAATGGATGGAACATTTCGGCTCACAGATATAATTTAGTAAGCATACATTATTCCACATCAAACACATTCAGACAATTGATCTGCACTTCCAGCTGTATTTGAACATAAACCGCTCTAAAAGTCATGTGATGTTGCAAATAGGTCCGTTAGAGTCACTAGTTACTGGTGCAACATTATTTCTAAAAGCAAGCAATAATGCACAGTGTAATGGCGGCAAGTCCCCATTACGGATCCATTACAAAAGACAAACTGTAATGAGAGCAACGAAATGATCCGCACTGCACACGGACAAAGTATTATATTCAATGTCCTCGTTAACCCCTGCTTCATTAAAGTATAAAACATAAACACACACACACATTGGAACACATGCCTAGGGAAAAAAGCACATGTTCCCTATCATCGGCCAACAAAGACATTGCGGTTGTTATGGAAACTGCAAGCTACGTACAGTGCAGATAAATAATATTTGTATATGTTTGTATGCTGGCAGGTTCTCAGCCCATTACAGTGAATCCATCCCTCCACGGCATCATTACGGCAATGATGCTTCTCAAGACACTTCCAAAAAAAAACAGCATGTGCTAGTGCGGTCTGCAGACAAAAATTCAAATGTACTGTCACATTACACATACTGAAAAATGCTCGCTGCGGAGCATTATGTGCCCTCACGATAATAAATAGAACAAAATCATGTCTGTGAAGAATTCAGCGGTGAAATGGATTTATAAACTACCTAATGAAAGAACTAAAACATTCTGTATTACCAGAGCCGAGGCTTAGTGCTCATTTATGCTGCTGTTCATGTGGATGATGCTAGAGTTCAAGTCAATGACATTTTAGTATTATTTATATACTATTATATAATTTGTTAATATTTTGAACAAGCTTTTATTTTTCAGTAAAAGCTTTTTATTTTCAGTTTTCATTTTAACTTTAGTTTGTCATTTTGATTTGCGCTGTATTGTCTGTTTTTTTATTTATTATTTCTGTTTACCTTTTTATATTCACACACACACACACACACACACACGCACGCACGCACGCACGCACGCACGCACGCACGCACGCACGCACGCACGCACGCACGCACGCACGCACACACTTTTTATTTGTCATTAGTACTTTAAATATAAATTTTTTTGTTTTTAATCTAATATTTATATTTTATTTGAGATAAAGAAAATTATTTTCGTTTAGTTATCAATAGCTACACTGGTTTGAGTCTGGCTTAGTGCACTGAAATACTGCATGCAAGAGTGCCGAAACTGTTTAGTGAACTGAATTTTTGCCTTGTGATTTATTGTGTGGGTCTTGCAATAGAGCTGCAGGGCTGAATCTCTGTGCAATGGCAAAAAAAAAAGTCCAGGTATGTGTGTAATATTCAGTGCTCAGCAGAAAAGGACACATCCATGGGTGGTGAACCTCGTGGACAGCATTTTTTCACACCAGAAAATGTCTGTAACATAATTTGTTAAGAGTAAGTGCTGCCTCAGTCCTTGTATTTTTTTTTTAGAGTAGTATTTGCTAAGCAGTGAGATAAAAGCTGAAGCCATCAGCATGGCAAAAGGGGGGGAAAAAAGCATTACATCTACAACACACAAACTAGCAGAAAGTGTCAGAGTGCTGGCAAAGGTGCAGATAATGTGGTGCTTTTGCTTGTTACAGAGAAATGTGGTTTAAAAGCCCCCTGAGAGTAAAGTAGAGTGCTATCTGTATGTGTAGATCAGCGGCCTCATGACAATAAGAGCTTGGGCTAGTGGAATAACAGGAGCCTAGCTGACATTTGCAAGAGTGAATTACATACACTGCAGCAACTGGGGATTTTATGTGATAACTACATTTTGACAATTTCTGAAGGAAATGGGAGAGGTGTTTGTTAGTGCAAAAGTCTCCGTCACAATGTTAGGATGGACACTTACTGGTCAAAGTCAAAAGAGTCCAACTTCATGGTGGTTGTCAGGATCTTGCTACTGTATGTGTATGTAGTTTCTAGAGTTCTGAATTGAGCATTTGCAATCTTGGTTTATTAAAAAACAAAAACATACATATTAGGTCGGGACAAGAACCTGGACATACTTTCCTGCTAAACATAAACTGGATAAATAAACTAAAAACAACAACACCACATGAACATAACATCAATATTCATGGTATTATTTGCAGTGTTTTAAAAAATAAATTAATAAAAATCTATATAGCTCTCTCATTGTCGCAGTCCATAGACACAACACAGGCAACTTCTCACTAAATAAATCAAACCACGACAACTTTGCTATTTATATTCTGAAATTGACATCTGCACTGGACAAATCACACACGCACACACGCGCACGCACGCGCACACACACAGGACTTTCTTGCTTAATGAACGGGATGAGCCGATGTATATTTCTTTCTCTGATCACAGAAAGGAAGGGTGTTGTTATGGTTACATGTAAATGCTTCCGCAGAGGGACAGAGAGAACACTTTGCAGAGAAATAAGCAGCACACACACAAATATACACACACAACACATTTCCACGTTAGAGAAATTGTGATGTTGATTCATTGTGACAGAAACACTGAAACATGCTGATTGAGGAAAATCACTCAATAACTGACTCATCTGATCCTAACGGAGTCAGTGTGTGAATGGAATCAGGCATGCATTGCTTTTACATCGCCATGTGCTTTCCATTTATAGTACACAGCCAACAGCGATCACACCTCTGCATTCATCTCAGATGAACTTTAATGCACCTCAATGCTCAGCGAAGGCAAACTGGAAATGATACTTTTGTCATAATTTTCTTTTCCCCTCTACAGACCGAGCAGAGGTTTGTGGAGACTCACATATATCTCCTTCCTTCACTGCAGAATTCTAAAGGCATACAGTATACAAGTATGCATTCAAGTTTTCTTTCCTTCAGATACACTTACATTATATATTAGTCTTTGTACACAATTTTCAATACTATGTCTGACCCTCCAATTTGGAGGCGGTTTACTATTATGTAAATTACTACTGGATGAGCCAAATTGACAAATGTAAATATGGGTGCTTCACAGCAATAGTGTTGTTATTGTTCACTAAAATTGAAACTACAAAAAAATTTTTTTTGGTAATTTAAAAAATAAAAGGTGACACTAAATGAAAATATTCAAACTTAAATGAAAATTATAAATGGAAAACAAAACCCACGAGGGGGCAAAACATAGACTGGACAAGGGTGACTAAACTTGACTAGGACTATACAGATTACAAGACAACAAACAAACAGCAAATACAGAAACAGAACTTTCACTAGACAATAAGCTTGACAAACACTCACTAGGTTTCACAACGTCAAATAATGAACCGGCACAGGACAGCAAACACATGGGGATAATATAGGGAACACTAATGACGAAGACAGGTGAAACTGACTAGACAATAGTCACAAGACGAGGATAACAAGGGGGTGGGGTTACGTAACGAGACAACACAAGCACATGGCCCAAACAGGCCATGTGCTTGCACACAAAACATGGGTCTGTCATGATCCTGCCTCAAGACTAGAGAAAATCAAGGACACGAGGGCAGAATCATGACAATTGCAACTATGTATTCTGATGACAATTATACAGGGAGAGCAGAAACACATAATAACAGATATATAATTAAATACGAATGAACAAAGATTAATAAATAAATAAATATGGCTGAATATGGCTATATGGATAAATCCACTGTCCTAAGGATAGAAGTCCAGGTTTGGACTCCATGTTAGCTGAATCGCACACATTTCCCACCATATACTATGAATGCTCACAGTAAAGTGTGTTAAAAACAACAACACATGAAAAGACCATTGTTTGGTTGCTATTTAAGCCACAATAAATCATTGTGAGTGATTTAATTTATGCAGAAATATATGTTAAATCCAATGTTTCACATATTTTGTCCTGCACATGTATGCTCATGGTTGTAATGCCAATAACTTGATGATAAAAAAGTTAACAAAATCCAGTTTTCCATATGACACCGATAATACGAGCCCTACAGCATTAGTAAAACCACATAGGCCTACTTAAAAAAACAGGTGACTTTAGTGAGCTGATCTGCGCTGCAGTAAATAAATGACTCCTTATAAGGTCTGATTTCCTGTGTCTCAGCTCTTCCCAACATCTGTGTTCTGCGAACACGGCCAGCTCTACGGCCCAAATGACTGGCTCCGGCACAATAGAATTATCCAGCACCCACAGAGGGGGCCTGCGGCATTAGACTGCAGCTGGGAAGGAGATATTGAGCATCTTTTAATGCTGTGGGAGTGGTGCATGCTGTACCTCATGAGGAGAGGAGGTGTGCGTGTATAATTGCTGACAGGAGAGCTATTTATCACAATGGATCTCCACAGGTGCGCTGAAATTTTCCAGCTAACACACAATAACAAAGCCAAATCGGGGATCTACAGCTGCTTGTCGCTACCAGCTAATGAAGAGCTAATCTCTGCTCTGCTGATTGTATTGTGAAACATATCTGGGAGAACCATAGCAGCTGTTTGGCAGACTAGCCAAAGAGTGCTGACGCATGGGACGTTTGGAGTGAACCTGGAGACTGGAATATATCACGCAGGTCTTTTGATTATACTGCTCATCTTCTTAATAATTTCTTGAGCTGAAGTCAGTATTATTGAGGAGGAAACACTAAAATGTTAAGTAGTTTTTATTTATTTTTTATTATAAAATATTAAAATCTAAAAACATCATTAATATTGGACAAACATTATTAAACAATAACTACTGCTACTACTACAATAAGATTAATTTATGAGAATAAAGTCTGCAAATGAGAAATGCATAATGCAGAAATATAGACAAACAAATTCAAGTTAAATTATTCACATCAACATGATATTAAAACGTACCAGTACCCAATTTACTTTTATACTGTAATCACGCGCACGCGCACACACACTTTCCTACTGATTTTAAATATCAATAGCTCTTCCAAATGTCATGTAAAACAGTATGACTTCCTGTGCAGTGAACACATGATCCCCAATCCTGCCGTTTCTAGGATCAGAGCACACACATGAGACTTATGCTACTTTGAGTGTGTGTGTGTATGTAAGAAGAAATGTGGACGCTGATGAATTCTGACTCAACTCACTCAAATATCCCCCTGGTTCACATGCAAACCCCTGAAGTGTGTGTGTCTAACAAATATCTCGCTTCAGGCTAGAAACATGTCTCATCGCCCAGAGAGACCACACTGATGTTCACATCCATCCTACATCAGTCCAACATAACAAGAGTGCCATGGAGAGACAGTTAATGCCACTTTTACATGATCAGGGGGCTGCTGGGATATCAGTATCCAACAGCCATTTGCAACAAAAATATTTTCTTGATCTGTTTCATCTTGTTTTTCTGTAAAAATATGTAATTAGGATAAATAGGATAAAATGTCTTGAGAAGATAAATGGTGTGAGATAATACTTTTTTTCAAAGATAACATCTTGAAATAATTGTAATTAAAATGTTCAATGTTATGTGTTTGGGTATAAATGTTTGCTAGAGATTTTTTACTTTAAAACATGCCAAGAATGCCAATGGGTTAAGGAAAATATGCACTTTTGCTTTTTTTGGATAATTTCCTGAAAAACAAGAGAGAAAAAACATACCAAGAAAATGAATTCTCGCAGTTCTGAGTAAGTGTGTGAGTTTATGTTTAAATAGATAAGGTCTACCTGACATAGAGTGAGCGTTTCTGATTGGTTCTGAGGGATCCGGATCCAGAACTCATGCTGTGGTTCATCATCTGCTCTCGTAAGTCATGAATTTTGGCCTCGAAACGCCCGTATTCTGTAAACACAAACATAACCAAGCAAGCATGAACAGGATGCAAAAATACATTTAAAAAAAAAAAAAAAAAATTAAACCAAACATCAAACTACTGGCAATTCTAAAATCTAGAACAGAACGTGGCACATGCAAACAAACAGTCTCAAACCAAAGAATTAATAAAAGGTTCTCTGGAGGGAAATGCTGTCTTAGTGTCTGAGATAACCGCTTCGATCGATACGAGCAGCTACTGTAGCTGTTCTGTGCTGACTTCTAGCACAAGGTCACACAGTCGATATAGGACAGGTAGAATAAAGAGTAAGAGAGAGAGAGAGAGAGAGAGAGAGAGAGAGAGAGAGAGAGAGAGAGAGAGAGAGAGAGAGAGAGAGAGAGAGAGAGAGAGAGAGAGAGAGAGAGAGAGAGAGCTGGTAATGCTATGTATCTTCTGTGGTGCAAATGTATGATATCCGATAACATCCCACTTCAGTCTCTTTGTTATATGCAGGCTGATACTGAATCTCCACAGATTTCTGCAGAACTGAAACATTCATCATTCTGCAAAGACAATAACCAGCTGACTGTATATTATTCCATATTTATGTACTTTTTTAACATTAACATGTTAAAATTTTAACATTTTAACACAAAGCACAAATAGAAAAGCTATAATAATAAGATCCCACTCATTTTTAAAAATATATGATGATAGATTAAGCACAAATCCTCCTAAAACACTACAGATGATAACACATTTATTTGCTTGAAATAAATGACAATTTCAAACAGCAGGGCTACATTAAACTGATTAAAAGTGACTGTAAAGAAATGTTTAATATTAAAACAATAGTTGTATTTTAAATGATAGCTGTTCTTTTGAAATTGTATTAATTAAAGAATCCCGAAAAATGTGCGCACAAAAATATTAAGCCGCAAAACGGGTTTCAACATTAATAATAATAAGAAATGTTACTTGAGCCCCAAATCACCATATATGAAGGATTTCTGAAGAATCATTTGACAAATGAAGTGACATGAGTGTAAGGCTACTGAAAATTCACCTGTGCCATCGTATAAATGACACTTCAAAATATATTACAAGTTATCTTTACCAATCTTAAATTATAATAATATTTCACAGTATTTTGATAAAATAAATGCATTTTTGGTAAGTATAAGAGACATCAAAAACATGTTAAAAAAATTGATCCGACCACAAACTTTTGAATGGTAGTGCATATAAAATAATGGTACTTTACAACAAGGTAACATGAACTAATAATGAACTGCACTACAGCAAGGCCATTTCAAAATTTACTTACATTTGTTAACATTAGTTAATGCACTGTGAAGTAACACGAAAAAACAATGAACAGCTGTATTTTTTATTAACTAACGTTTACAAAGATGAACAAATACAGTAACAGCTCAAGGTTAGTTCATAGTTAATAGATCACCTAATGTTAACAAATGAAACCTTATTGTAAAGTGTTACCAAAATAATATTTCAGAGAGACGGAATATCTAATTGTTTTTTTTAGGAAGCTTTAAAACACAGATTTGCCCTCCTAACACAGACTGAAGCTCGTTCAGCAGGTAATCTAGTGCAAGGCATGGCAGTTTGTTGAGGGTGCTGCACACCTCAGCCCTGTTTCAGCAGAGAACTACATCTGCTCTAGCGGCTGCTGCTGAGACCAATGCGCGCGCGCACACACACACACACACACACACACACACACACACACACACACACACACACACACACACCATGTGCTGAACCTGAGAACTCAGCAATGCCCCAAAGCCCAGCCTGAACACCATTAGAGCAACCAGACCAGCACTGCAAAGTACCTACTACACCTGAGCAACATGTTACAGCTCATTTGGTTTTAATTTCTGCTTCCTTTTTCATCCAGTCTCTTTCGTTTTATCTTACGTTTTTAACCCATTTAATTGGTCTAAAAATGTCTTATGTAAATAACTAAACTATCCCCACTAATCAAAGGTGATTTGAGCAGCTTCTGATGTTTTAAATGAGCACAAGGGTCTTCAAAGGTTCAGCCGAGGAATACGGCTGTTTTGAGAGCCTGTCTGTCCTTTCAGGAACTCAAAGGTCAAATGACAAGTAAATTCTGTCATTAGTCTGCGGGCTAGCCGAGGAAGATCAAGGGCAATTATGGTGATGATACAATCGGTGGTTTTAAAAAGCAGTTTAAAAAAAAAGACATGCGCTTACTTATTTCCACATTCCCTCCCAATGAAATATACAGGATTTATTCACATTCAAACTCCCACCTTTGGAAACTAAGCTCTACCTCTTTCTCTGATGGCCTCAATAAGACCGAGAATCCTCTTAACAATAAAAATGACACAAAGAGATGCTTCTTCTCCAGAGGAAAAATGCAGAAGGAAAGAGAGAGAAACAGATTAAAGAGTCTCGGAGTGGTGCAAAGCTCAGACGAAGGATAAAGTAGAGAACCCAAAACAATCCCGCAGTGAGGGACGCACTCATCCCGAACAAATCCACTCAAATGAAAAGAGAAAGCTGAGCACACAAACCTTCAGGAGATGTCTTTGGAACACAGTTAGAAATATTAGATTTTTTTTTTATATAAAAAGATTGAAAAAAGTTCATACCTTGAGAACTATTCGCCAGGGAAGTTGTCGCTTTAGGCAGGACAATGGCAAAATATGCACTTGCATGCACGGTTAAAAAAAAATTGCACTTTTCAAAAGTATAACATGCATATAACCTGTCTAAACCCCAAAGACCCCACACAAACACGCTTAACAAACGCACACACACATGTGCTTGCAAGTAAACTCTCACTTAAACTGAACGAAATCAGCAACACAGTGGAGAAACTGAAAAGGTGAGTGGCTGGAAGAGAGGATGGATAAAGGATAAATGAAAGAATGAATGAATGAGAGAATAAAAAGAGAGTCTCACTCTTGAGGATGCTCGCAGACTGCAGCACCGTGAGAGATTGACCGCTCCCTACACACAAGCAAAGACTGCCACTCTACCACCTCCTCTCCCCTCTCTCTCTCTCTCACACACACACACACACTCTCTCCTCCAGATCCATTCCTATTGGCTAGAACTCGAGAGTGGGCGGTGTTGAGTGTCTAAGAGCCCCTCCTCCCCCTGAAGCAGTCCAGATCAAAAGCCATGCTGGATTTTCTCTCTTGATGTCGGCTTTGTGTTTTCAATCTGCAGCGTATTAGCTCGCTTAAAGGTAAACAAGCCACAAATCCAGCAAATATTTCAGCTTTAACTGTCCTTCAAAACGTGCGGATTCCACAAGCATTTGAAAGGAATTTGCGCACATAAGCAGCAGGCTTGTGAAAAGCACATGTGAATGAAGAAATCAAATGATTTTTGGCTGCTGACCGGGGTCAGATGGAAAGGTAATACAGCAGGATACACACTTACAGTACGCAGATGTGAAGGGAGAATTTCACAATTCTTAATTGTTTTCTTAATTATAAATAAAAAAGTCACAAATGAGACAAATAGACACACTACAGTATATGAATGATAGATCTACAAAATTAAATCATTTTAAAATTGAAATATTGTCAAAAAAATATACTACCATTCAAAAGGTTGGGGTGGTGATATCTTTTCTTAAATTATAATTTTATTGAGGAATGATTCAATTGATCAAAAGGGACATTTGAATAATTCCTAAAATAAATGTTTTTGAAAGAAGCCTCTTCTCACCACTACTTTTTTAACATACTTTATACATAATATATATTTAATATAATTTTATTTATTTTGAATATTGTAGTTTCTTTCTCAGGAGGAAGCAGATCGAAGCAAAAGTCTCTTTCAAGGAGATGTGTTTGTTTTTTTGCTTTGTTTAATTTTTATGTGGGCTAAATCTAAATCTCTGAGCTCCTGTTCGCAACCGGATTCAACTGTAATACACAAAAATGGCACCTTCCGCTGCACATCGAACCTTCTAGACAGATGAAAAGATTTCTAACTCTGTCTGCCTCAGACGTCTCAAGCGGAGAAATCCGAGGAAGATTACAGGCTGTTAGCGATGATGGATAACCACATGTCCAGAGACAGAGATAAGACACTGTACAGCAGTCATAAACTCAGAGATTCTGAGCATGGCACGGATATATTCAAACATGCATGTAAAAACCGTTTCAAACAGGTGCATTCAAAACATGTCTTGATTCTGCTCATATGGCTGTGTTTACCATTATGAGCGCTGGTTTAGCTTGCATGCAGTCAGACACATCCAGGCTGACAGCCGCCCTTGTGCATCACTCATACATACACGTTTGTGTCAGTCTGGAGTGAGGTGCTTTCAGTTAATAGAGGACAGCTGTAGTCTCATTAGCTGCTGTGCAGTGACTCCAACATGCCAAATACAGCTCCACCCGCAGCAGGGGAAAAGAGCATCACTGCGCCAGCAGGTACAATCACAATGTGTGAGCTGCAAAACTGGCAGTGTGACGTTTCAGGGAAGTAGAGACTGTAAATTAAGCCAACATCATGTGTAATGTCAGCACACATCTGTGAACTAGCTTTTAGCTCAAATAATTCTACTGTATCTAGCAACTGCAGTGCTGAGATAAGAATACAATGGTGAGTGATGCTTGCAATGATGACAGTCCATTGTCAATACCATAGAGAGCACTACTCACACAAAGTCATTTTCAAACCAACCAAGCAGCTTTCTGTTGTCCACTTCAATGTCACATGACCAACATGAGTGGAATCTGCGTGGTGAACTTTGGTAAACTCTTGATCACTTAATTAATTCCAAAATATATGATTATGAATGCAATGACTAAATGGTTAAGCGCTTTCTTTATAATGTTTTTTTTTATGGGAAAACGCTTAACGAGAAATTGTGCATTGCGATTATATTCTGGGTTCATCAGCTTGCCTGAACATAATATGCATCATCAGTAAGATGTATACTGAATTTGGTCTTTTAATTTGACTGCCTTTCCACATTAGTACTTAGTACAAAAAAACTGGCAGTCAATGGAGAAAGCCCTCCAGGTTGGCGTATCGCCAAGCACTGGTAAATGTGACTGTCCCTTAAGAGTGATAGAGTGGTATGAAGGTGTATGCAGACATGAGTGAGTTTGTGTGTAAAAAGCAGTCATGTACGTTTAAATGCAAAAAATGTGCATGTTCTCCAGAGAATCTCCCAATACAGCAGCTCAGCCAAAGAAACTAAGCCACAGGATATCTGGGATCAGGGCCAAGCAGTGGCTAAACGCTGGCAAATGTCCACCTCACAGCCCATTACAGGAATATATCCTCGCAAACAATCCAAAGGGAGTTCTGAAAATCAGTCCAAAACCAAAAAAGTAAAAAAACAAAACAAAAAGAACATTTAAAATTAGATTTTTGTATTTTCTGAAAGAAAATGAAAGAATTGATGCTTACCCCGTGCAAAACAATGAGAGGGTGTTCTGGGTGGTTGCCAAAACATTGCTATGTGGTTGCTAGGGTGTTCTGAGTGGTGTTAATGTGTTACTAGGGTTTTCGAAAAACATACGTGGTTCTCTATATGATATTTTGGTCTCTATTTATGGCTCGGGTTCCCCCTTCAAAGTATTTAGGATCATTTTTTTCGCTCGCCAGGTGAAAATTGTAATCCTGATTACTCAGAAACACACTGCTGCACAATTTGATGTATAATTCATGTCCGAGACGAGTTACGAACTGAAGATAATGGACATTGCCATAAAATGACTGACAACACAACTAAGTGTATTCCTCACAGGAAGAGAGATAACCTTGTTTGACCTGCTTCTCAGAAGGTTAAACTAATTATTATTATTTATTAATTTTTACAGTCCATGGATGGCAAAACAACCAGAATCTGCTTATAAATATTATAAATCATGTTGGGGCAACAAAATTCTTCTCTCTGAATGTTGCCCTTTAAATTAGTAGCACCAACATTTTTTTTTACTGTGTTACAATCTGTCAGTACAATAAAATGATAGCTATGTGGAAGATTCATTCTCTGTGGAAGTTCTTCAGATGCTTGGGCTTCATTAGAAAGAATGAGATGGAGAAGAGCAGAGGTTAGTCATAAATCAGACAGGACACACAATATTACGGTAAAATATTCATTTATAGAGCTCTGGCTATCCAGCTAAATGATTAATGGCCTGTTAGCTACAGACTGCAATCTCTTTCACACACAACGAGTAGATATTAGGATTTTTGATGGAAACCAGCTTTATCAGAGGGACGTTACATTGATGCAGACAGCAGATTTCATTAATAGTTGTTGATGCATCAAAACAGTCAGGTTTATAAAAAAATATATCTGTAATGTAGAGTATATATGTAGAGTAGTTGTTCTATCTATCTATCTATCTATCTATCTATCTATCTATCTATCTATCTATCTATCTATCTATCTATCTATCCATCCATCCATCCATCCATCCATCCATCCATCCATCTATCTATCCATCTATCTATCTATCTATCTATCTATCTATCTATCTATCTATCTATCTATCTATCTATCATTAAGCATCATTTGTTTTGTAACCACTGTTCCCCAAGTCTAAGCAAATTTAGTGTGGTTTATAAAACACAATATGCTTAAAAACGGTTTGCTAATGTGCTAAGAACAATATACTTATTTAAAGATACATTCTCTGAAAATATTTGTATTGTATACACTATAATTTTTGTATTGGGAAAACATACTGACATAAGAATTTTTTTTTTTTGGAGTGTAACTCTAATTTGCTTTATATAAAAACAACAGAAGTCTATGGTATGCGCTAATTTAGACAGCTAGGTAAACGTGTGTGTGTGTGTGTGTGTGTCCAGAGTCTTGGCCCGTCATTGGCTGTCTGTTGAGTTTAGTGTATGCACACTGGTGATGTCAGTTTGTGACAAAAAGTGGCCTCAATCCTGTCTCCCAGAATGCCCCACACACACACACACACACACACACACACACACACACACACACACACACACACACACACACACACACACACACACACACACACACACACACACACACACACACACACACACACACACACACACACACACACACACACACACACACACACACACACACACACACGGAAATGTCAGTTCTGAAAAACCTTTTCAAGGCTTATTGTTCTCTGTTTCAAAATGCCAGCTGAAACATCCAGTGTGTTCTGAGAGCATATGTTTTTCAGTCAGCTAGCACTGAGGGACAGCCATTAAAGTATTTCTGTAGTGATGGTGCGAAAAGGTAGAAACTAAATACCACAATCCATTCATTCTCTGATGGAAGAAGATGGTCTGTCGGTCAGTATGTGGATCTGTGTGTGAGTTTCAGTAACCTATTAGTGCACTCTGACCTGAAATTACCAAGGTGCAGGGAGTGTTTGCTGTACCTGAGAGCACTTTGATAAAATCACATGTAATTATGTTTCCCAGAGATGGTACACACAAGCTAGCTAATGCTGTCTGACCACGCTTAAATTATCTGCCTACCATCTCTCTAGTCGTTTTGTCTACATTTATGGAGGATATATACTGTAACCCTTGTATCTGAGGTCATATCAAAAATAAAATGTTTCTAAATTGTATTGTAGCAAAAATAAAAAGTGTTTGATTTATTAAATATCAAAATAAATATAAAATATAAAAATACATAATGTTTATTAAAACCAAGCTATAAAATGTGTTGCTTCCCAAAGCATATGTGGCTCTGCAAAAAAAAAAAAAAAGTAACTTTCACATAAAAGTCTTGAAAGCAGCGCAGATTTTTTTTTTTTTAAAGCTGCAGTCCGCAGTTTTTCCTCTATACTCTCATTCCTGCATAATAATCAAGGATCTGTGCTGCCGTACCAGCAGGCGCAATGATATTACAAACTTAGTGCAGGTCATGTTGGAGGTTACCGAGCTGGGGACTATTTTCAGTTGCTGCGTAATATCAATCCGCCTGCTGCACCCATGGTACGGCAGCACAGTTCCTTGATTATTACGCAGGAATGAGAGTATAGTTCCTAGTCATCGCAACTTTTCATTTTCTGTTGGTCTTAGTACACGATGTAACTACAGAAGAGTCAAGTTTTAAACAGGAAAAATATCGAAACTCTTTGGTCATTTTTTTTTGAGAGAGATGCTAACGGTCTAATCAGATTCAATGATCTATGCTAAGCTATGCTAAAAGTGCTACCGCCAGACCCGGAGATCGGCTGAATGGATTCGAAAACGGAATCCATTCTCTAGGAGAGTTGGAAAATGAGCCTATTTCCAAAAAAAGTGGTGTTTTCCTTTAAGCAATTCAGGCTTAGATTTTCTTCATTTTAAAACTAAAGTTTCTGGAATAAGAGTCTACTTCATGTTTTGATTTGACAGACTAAGAACCTCAATCACAGCTTGACTATGATTTTGCTTGATGATCAATCCATATTCAGTATTCATGGAACTGTATGTTTTTTTGTGTGTTGCTACACAGCGAGGATGCAATGGCTCGGGAAGTTGTTGATGAAAAGGACCCCTGGAAAGCCCATCTCAGCAGTCCCACAACACCCCTGCAGAAAGTGCAAGCTTGCATTTACCACTGCACCTTAATGAGCTCTACCTCCCCAGAATCGATCCCAAGAGCATCAGGGGAATTAGATCGAGCCACGGAGAAAAGATCCGCCTGGTCGGAACCACGGCTCTATGACTAAATAATCATAATGCTGACTATCTAGAACTTGTGAAAGCACCCCCGAAACGTATTGTGAAAGCCCACAAAACGTCTATACTAAACAGTTTTGCTTAGAGCATGGCTATATTGCAAACGGAGGAAATTGCCATTAGAATAAAATATTAATGGCAAGAGAATCAATTCTTGTTGATTAACAAAGGCTTGGTCGGCAAAAGATCAACATTATCCCACTCAGCCAAAATTCAGGAAATAATGCAAGGGGGCTTGATGGGAGTTCAGGAATAAAATGTCAATAGTCGCTGTGACTAGAACGCTGCTCTAGAAACCTCTGATGACTCTGTCTCTTGCTGCCATTTGAATAAAAAAAGCATCCTCACCTCCTCCATCTGCTAAAGTTGTCCTCAAGTCCTAATTTATGAACGGGGAATCCTATGCACTTGCCAAACTGATTGCCCCAGAGCACTTCCGCCCCTCTAAGCTCTTGGCAGACAGAGATCGTCACCTTAACTATGTCTCTCCTCCACATATTTAACTGCTCTACATAGGATCTCATTCAGTGATATATGCTGGATGGGTGTCAGATGCTAGAATGTCATTAGCCAGATTCCCTACAGTCATCAGAATGGCAGGAATCTTAACACAAATAATGTATTAGTCTTCAGTATGATTATAGTTGGCGTCTGATGTCTTAAAGTGAAATAATATAAATGCAATTTTATATTAGAAACATGTTTTAATGTGAAAATAGAACATCACGTGTCAGTGATATGCCGTGTGTTTATTTTTTAATGTAACAGGACACTCCATCATGTGTACATGTAGCAATCATTACTTCTCATTTAATAATACATGCATTAATACATACCTTGGCCCCAAAAAGTATCTAGACAATAAAGTCACACTTAAAACTAAATGTTATTGCATTAAATACAAAATACTTAATTTTTATACATTCTTTTATTTTTAAGTGTGGCGTAAGTGTCCAAATAATTTTGGTGCCACAGTTGTGTGACAATTGATAAAATAGACTACGTTTCTGTACTAATATGCTGAAACATATTAGTATAGAAAATTGCCATAGTAGTTTGTGTTTGTAAGTGGGCTTACAAGCCGCCATTCTGTGAGCATGATCTGTGTGTTGTGGAAAGGATGTGTTGGCTTCAGCAGGGGGTAACAGGTAGTTTGGGAGAGGAAAAGGTCAAAGGAGGAGAGGAGTAGAGACAGTGAGCAGAGCAGTAAACAAGCATGGCTGCTGACCCGAACCCGAACTTAATTTAGCTTCTGGTAAAGACCATATAACTTCCTGTAAAATACCAAATTTTTGTGGCTTTAAGTGTCCATGTGATTGCATAAAATATATGATAAAATATAACTTCAATACGCAATGTCAACAATAAAATAAAATAATAATGCAACTACATCTTCTAGTAACTGTGCAAAATGATAATACTCAGTGTTTCATATTGAATCGTGTAATTCAAATGAATCAGCCCCTGCTTTGCTTGGTTATAATCACTAAACAACCGTCCAAGAAATTTGACTATTTTTTACTATCAAAAGTGACAGAAATCTTTTGTAACATTATAAAAGTCTTTGCTATTTTAAAGACAGTGCTGTTCTTTTCAACTTTCTGTTCATCAGGGAATCCTAAAAATCTATCATGGTTTCCACAATATTATTCAAATGTCTTGATCTCTCAGTATTAATATCTAGATGTGTATGTACTGTATAGCAGCCGTCTGGTGTTGGACGGGCGGGTTAGAGCCAAGAACAAACACAACAGGAGCCGAGGAGTTTATCAAGTGAGGCAGCAGGCAGGGGTAACACAGGATGCACACAGGATTATCAGGAGAGCAAGGTCTCTCTCTGTCCCTTCCCCTGAATGAGAGGCCCATGGTCAAAGCCGCCACTGGGGCAAGAATGAGACCACGTTCTTCAGCTAGACTGCAGAGAGTTAGACAACCTGAGCTCTTAACCTAGACCATCAGATCGAAGTGCTCCAACTGTCCTGGAGTTCCCAAAGCCTCATGGGAAGGCAAAACAAAGGAACTGAAAAAAAAAAAAATCTGCATTTTCGTTGTGGTCTAGCTCTGTGCAGTCTGTCTGTGTGGTACTGCTTTTGACCCAGGTGCTGATCACATGGCACAAACCTGCAGTTGGAGGCGGGGCCTGGCGTGGGGAGCACAGGGCAAGTTCTGACGGGTGAAAAAAGAGAGGACATATCAGTACACACCTGACCACACTGCCACATCTGTCTCTCTCACCTTATCACAGACTGTACGAGCACACACACCTGTAGCTCATGCTATACACACCTCATATACCGATTCCTATATCATGGAGAATATGATAACTTGTATTTTTGTATAGCCACAATTTAAAGATGAAATGTGTCATTTCTTGTGCACCTAGTGACAACAATTGGAATTGTGCTGCAGGAATGAGTCCTAAAACCCAGAGCATTCCATCATCCCAAAGTCAATGTGAGATACATTTTATTGGTTAAATGACTGAAATAAGGTGTGTGGTTAACAAAGATAAAATATTTTCACATAAGCGAGTGAACGCAAAGTTTCTCAGGGGAACGCAAATGTTTTGCGAGTGAACGCAAGGTTTCTCGGGGGAACGCAAAAGCATTGAATTATAATTTTCCTCCCATCTCATATTTTTTCCAGCACCATGTCCCTTTAGGGGCTCCGTATGTTTCAGTTGGCCTCTGCTGGTTGATGACACAACTACAGTACACCATCTGCTTCTACAAAGCCTTTTTCTCTATTATTATATATATTTTAAAATTAGTATATTCCAAGAAATAATAAAATAAAATAATTTGCAAGTAACATACATAACACTAATATTGAATCTTTTATAATAGAGTTTATTGAAGAGTGAAAAAGACTTACACTACTGTTCAAAAGTTTGGGTTGGTAAGATTTTTGTAATGTTTTTGGAAAAAAGTCTATTATGCTCACCAAGGCATTTCTATGATTGAAATACATAAAAACAGTATCATTGTGATATTTTATTACAATTTCATAACTGTAATTTAACTTAATTTAAATTTCAGTGTTACATGGTCCTCCATAAATAATTATTGGAATGTGCTGATTTGCTGCTCAAAAAACATTTCTTATTATCACAATGAAATCAGTTGCGTTGTATTATATTTTTGTGGAAACCGTGATTTTTTTAGTGTGGAATTTGTGAACCATACAAAGGTTTTAGTTTCGTAGTTGTCTAAGCACATCAAATTAGCATTAAAGGAAGTATTGTCACATCGGAATAAAAACAACACACTTCACCTTTAAATAAGATAAGCCAGTGAAAACATTCTCAGATCCGAGACTATGGTGATGCATCCAACCCCATCTGAATGGGTCACTGGAGTCCAGAGCAGCCAAACCCCCTAATTGACACTTATCAAACATGGCACCTCAACACTCCGAGGGCACATGCGCTATTCTGTAACAGTCAGGAGGAATAACGTGCGCACCGGATTGTGCTTGGCCCAAAAACGTCTGGGTGAGTTGTGTTTCTGTCCTGCCTGCAGCTAAAGGTGACCTCTGCACCCTGATTGGCTCCATGAGTAAGAATCATGTGACCTTCATCGACAGTGTTTGGTCAGGAGAAGCTGACGGACACTTACCCTCGGGCCGGTATTGGGCGATGATGGTTACCGTCTGCCCCGCTCCTTTCAGTGCAGCTGCAGCTTGTTCATGAGTGGCACCTCGCAGATCGATTCCATTAACCTAAAATCAATCACAACAAAGGTTGTTACATTATTAGCATCTAACTGTCTAATGATGTTTCATCAATAACACTCACTTGAAACATTAACTAAATGATCAACAATGCTAAAATGACTTTTTGACAATTTATTATCCCTGACAATACATTATAAGTGTACATAAAGTATTAAATACAAGCTAATTCATCACCTGACGTATATTAATGTCTCAAATTGTAAGCATTAAATGGGCAGCAATACTGTCACTATTATTAAAGCTCTCTGGCGAGTTCATATTTAAATTGCCTGAGTTTCAGAAAATGTGGTATGTTGCTGCAGGAAAGCCTGGAGAGATCTGGCACTAGAAACGCCTGCTGTGATCCAGATGCACGGTTCTCCGGTTCAGGAAAAGCCTACAGTAGCAGATCAGTGGGTGGCAGGACCCTGTAAGCCAGAGTCTGCAACAACTGGACCACTAAGTAATCAGTGTTCCTCCAAAAATATGAGTTTGCCTAAGCTGTCTGCATCATCAACTCTGTTTATGAGCCAAATTGAGCCATTGAAAGTCCAAGGTCAAGCAAGTTGGGACCGGCTGAGGGCAGGAAACCGCTGTAAACCTGGAGCAGGTGTTGCAGGCAAACTGCACTCATTTTTCCTCATTAAAAAGTGTTTGTGAAAAATAGGTACTAAATTATGTTCACTCCCATGAAGGCTCCTGTCAAATAAGTAGCCTAATAAAAGCTGTTTTGTTGGGGTAGACATGTCGAGATCACATTACCAAGCAAACGCTATTTGTTTCATTCTGGTTTCCCCACATTACTGGACACTTTCAGTTGTGGAATAAATTAACCATGGCTGACAAGTGTTGTAGTCATTATGTAACAACTTGTTAGGAACTTACATTTTTAAGCATTCAACAGTTTCAAAGTTCAAGTTTGAGGTACTAGACACTACAATTCAAAAGTTTGGGGTGGGCAAGGTTTTTAAATGTTTTTTTAAAGAAGTCACTAAAATAAATGCTCAACAAGGCAAAAATATAGTAAAAACAGTAATATTGTGACATATACAACTAAAAATATTAAAATGTAATTTATTCCTGTGATGGCAAAGCTGAATTTTCAGCATCATTTCTCCAGCCTTCAGTGTCACATGATCCTCCAGAAGTCATTCTAATATGCTGATTTGCTGCTAAATATCTTCTTAAAAGCAATGTTGAAAACAGTTGTGGGGCTTAATATTTTTATTAAAACCATTATATATTTTTTTCTTGAATCTTTATTAATAGAAAGTAAAAAAACAGAACAGAAAATATGAATAAAAAGAAAGTTCAAAAGAACAATTAATTTTGAAATAGAAATCATTTATAACATTCTAAAAAAATAATAATGGTAGAGTATTACTGTGTGTAATTTATGTTTTAAAACAAATTGGGAAAGTATCTTCATGTAATATTAAATACAGAACTTATCTCTGTTCTGAAAATGCGAAATGCCAACTCTCTTTCGATGTAATAAAATATCCTATAACTATGGAGTCAAAATAGGGCCATATATATCTGCAAAATAAAACAATGTTTCGCAAAAAAAAAAAATGTTTTGCAAAAAAAAAAAATGTTTTGCAAAAAAAAAAAAATGTTTTACAAAAAAAATATATGTTTTGCAAAAAAAAAAAATGTTTTGCAAATAAAAATAGAGTATTGAGAAAAAAAATGCTTTTTTGCAAGTAAAATAAAATAATTGCAAAAGAAAAGTTAACCACTGAGAGAAAAAATAAAGTTTAGCAAAGTAAAACTTCAGCAGCATTGACTGCAACACATATTTCCCTTTGCGCCGCTCCTTTAAATCCGCGTTTCTGTCATCCGTGCCTCTGCGGTGCACGCTTTCCTTTGCGCTTCCTTTTTCTTTGCGCCTCGCTTTGTGTCCCTGATTTGACGTGGGGGGTGGGGTCAAGAGGTTGTGGTGTGTACAAGGGACGAAGGCGCGTCCTTCTCGCCTACGTCATCAGCGCGAGCCCCAGACCGAGTGGATCGATCGAAATGGTGGAGCAGTAGTGATGGGATTTATGGCTCTTTGAGGGGATCCGTTCCTTTCAAAGAGCCGTTCAAAAGAACGGCTCTTTTTAAATATTTAGTCAGTTTTAAGAAGCCAGCTTGGGAGCATCTTAGTTTATCCTCACTGGGAGGAATGATGAGGTGAGATTTGTAGTCAAATAATTAAAACTCAGATATCACACACCAATAGTTGAATTATTCTGAAATATTGATTATTACCTCATTTGTCATGTGTGGACTATATTCCATTGCACAACATCCCTCTGCTTAGGAAGTGACATCACTATTTTGGATTTACCTTTAGTACAAAGTGTGTGTATGTGTAAAGCTATGTTGACTTATGTTATTCATACAATACCTAACGTTACTCACAAATAAACATCAAAAACAAAGCCGGCTGCAATGAATTTCTGTGCAAAACAGCTTTTACTACAAACACTTCCACACAAGAACATTTTGATAAAAAACAAAAGATATTTAAAGTTTTAAATATATACTGTAGATGAAATTAGAATAAATAAAATGGAAATGTCTACATACAATCCACTATTACTACTGTAAACTTTGCAAATAGGACATCACCCGATGATCGATGATGTAACTTATATGGTTATGTATGATCAACTCTGGAAATATTCCTTCATTCAAAAAACGTAATTTGATTTAAGGATGGAGATTGCACAGGAAAGTAAAGTGAGTGAGTGAAAGCAATTGGGACATTGCTTAATTTGTATTATCTTATTGGTGTCGTGCTACAGACATAATTTAAATATTATGCAGGAAACAGAAATCCGATCAGTTATCCAGATACATTTGTTAATATGAACAAATGTAAACGCACGGTGTCCTGATTGGCTAATGATCCGATCTGCTTGATCAGATCATGGTGATCGCATGTTAATGCCAAGTGTAACAGCCTTTGTGTGCATCTGTGTGAAACACGCATAGGAAAAAAAGAACGACAAAGAACGGCTCCCCTCCAGCCGCGACTCGGCTCCCATCGTTCATGTTTATGAGCCGTTCAAAAGAATCGGTTCGTTCGCGAACGTCACAACTCTACGGAGCAGAGACATGCGGGTGATGGATCACAGGTATGTATTATTGATAGCTTTCTTATTATTATTATTAGACTCCTATATTATTAATAACAGATACTTCAGACCGGCTAGAGGGTGGTATTTAGCAGTATCTGTTATTAATAATATAGGAGTCTAATAATAATAATAAGAAAGCTATCAATAATACATACCTGTGATCCATCACCCATCCGCCATTTCGATCGATCCACTCGGTCTGGGGCTCGCGCTGATGACGTAGGCGAGAAGGACGCGCCTTCGTCCCTTGTACACACCCCAACCTCTTGACCCCACCCCCCACGTCAAATCAGGGACACAAAGCGAGGCGCAAAGAAAAAGGAAGCGCAAAGGAAAGCGTGCACCGCAGAGGCACGGATGACAGAAACGCGGATTTAAAGGAGCGGCGCAAAGGGAAATATGTGTTGCAGTCAATGCTGCTGAAGTTTTACTTTGCTAAACTTTATTTTTTCTCTCAGTGGTTAACTTTTCTTTTGCAATTATTTTATTTTACTTGCAAAAAAAACATTTTTTTTTCTCAATACTCTATTTTTATTTGCAAAACATTTTTTTTTTTTTGCAAAACATTTTTTTTTTTTTGCAAAACATTTTTTTTTTTTGCAAAACATTTTTTTTTTTGCAGATATATATGGCCCTATTTTGACTCCATATATAACCCTTTCTCAATGCCTGAAAAACACAACACATTGTGATTTCTTGTTTAAGCTATTCAAAAGCGCTTTTCTTTTTTTAGTCAGTTAAATTAAAATACAGTCACGTATTTTCATGATTAAGACTAATTAAAGCGGTTTCCTATCATTTATAGTTAATAGCCAATGGAATCTCTTTGGGATCCAAGGGGGGCCGGTCTCTGCAGGGGAACAGGATCTTGTGCGACAGCAGGTTTAGGACTACAAACAGAAGACCCAACATGAGAGCAGAGTGCAGTGGGAGGGGCAGACGAGGTGTGTGTGTGTGAGATGTGGCGTGTGTATGCCAGTCTCAGTGCCCCTGCAGCGTGTCCTAATGCTCATTTAACAGTATGAACTCAGAAGGTACACCACAGCTATTCTTAGACTCCAAATCAGGCCAGCACTCCATTATCTCTTCCTTCCCCTCTCAATTTCTCTCCTCTCCCTTGTTCTTTCTTGCTTTCTAATCAGTGTCCTAAGAAGGCAGACTGTGATTGCTCTCAGCTCAAGTGGCAGCGACAGTAATTGCGGGGATCTGGATGGAGGGGTCTGATTACGACCGGCGAGTTCTGATGAAGCTCTGATAAACATAAATGATGAGATCAGCGACGGGAAATCAGCTTGGAGAGCTTGGAGAGCGGATCGCTGATCTGAATTGTTTCAATGAGAGCTGTAATTGCGCGGCCAATTAACACACCGCCAAAAAAAGTTACGGCACTGAATCTGTGCCAAAAACTCAGTGCTGAAATTATAATGGGAAAAAAGAAATCTGGTACCGGGGGAGTTTTGAGTAGTGACTAGACAAAAAAAGAAAATAAATAAAATAAAAGTTATTGGCACAAGTTTTTTTTAGAGTTCACAGAATGATGTGATGGCGCCATCTCCTGTTCAGCACAGGGGCTGCACTACTCCGTGGGAATTGTATTTACCAATTGAATAGTATACATGATGTTTGTTCAAATAAAAAAAGAATCAGTATTTCATAAAAATTAAGAAACATTCATATTACCCCATAAAACATTTAGGTCTGTTAAAACAATAATACGCATGACTAGGGGACCCTAATGTAAAAGTTAAAGAAACAAGGTCATTTAAAAACCTAGATTTATCAACTACTAATTTAAATTTTAAGGGGGATCATGTGTCCTCCTAAATGTTTATATAGTGGTTAGAGCTTTGTTTTTAACAAAAAAAGTAAATATGACATCTATTCATGACCTTTGAGGCAGATATTTGAACCGTAATAAATGTTAAACCCAATAAATTACTGATAATGTACTTACAATGTACTTTGTGATGATCATTGTGATCATAGTTTCTGTTTTGCGCTCATATATATGATAAGCCCTTCTATATTTGTGTATTTTCGTGCGTCCACTTACGGATAGGATCTGGTCTCCTCTCCGCAGCTCTCCGCTGAGGTCTGCTGGCCCTCCTGCGAGTATGAAGGAGACAAAAATGCCTTCTCCATCTTCTCCTCCAACGATGTTGAAGCCCAGCCCGGTCGAGCCCTTGTGCAGAATGATCTTCCTGGGCTCCCTGTACACACAGTTCAGGTAATACATCAGATCAGAGTCCGTAGGGCTCAGCATCTCCACTGACACACGCTGCGCTCCTTTGTAAATATACACATGCAAACTATGGGTGCGCACACACACGTATCCACACACTTGAGTCGGTCCAAACGGTCTACAATGTAGTCAAGCACAAGAGCTGACACCTATTGGGGACTGCTCCACTTATGTGCTATTTGTCCCATTTCCGCCCGGTTTCCTAGAAACGGAGAAGACGCACAGCCTCTCTCTCTCTCACACTCACACTCACACACACACACACACACACACACACACACACACACACACACACACACACACACACACACACACACACACACACACACACACACACACACACACACACACACACTTTCCTATCATTATGAGGACTTTCCAAAGACAATGATTTTTATACTGTACAAACTGTATATTCTATCCCTTGACCCTAAACCACACATTTTTACAATGTTTTTACAAAGTTATGTTTATGTATACACACAATCTTATATTTTAAACATAAAATATAATAAATAAATAAAATATGATAAACTATTTTTTTTAAATACAATAATAAAGTTATATTATCAGCTTAACAATACACACATAGTGTAGAATGTAGCACATAGTATATAATTTAAAATACATATATATATATACAAATATTCAAATCATTCTTATTTTATGTCACAACATTTCTTTATTCTTTTAATTTTCTTTTAAGGATGTGAAAACCGAGCTGTGCTGAAAAACGCATTATAGGTTGTGATAAAATGTTCCCAAAAAGTCTGATCCACTTAGCCTGGGCCCATTCAGTTAGTCATAGGATCCTGACAGTTGGGGCATCATCCTGTCAAGTGTGACCAATCAAACCAAGAGATATCTTGAGCTGTGACACTTCTGTCAGATACACTTGAAATGTGAAGATAAACAATCTCCTGAGTTTACAGATGATAATGCAAAGAGACGACACCAGAGATGGAGCTATTTTAAAACAGAAGGCTAATCCGCTATCGCTGTGTTCAATCTGACCTAGTTGTGAGGAGGAGAGTCAGGCCCTTCCTTCCTTCCTCTCTCTCTCTCTCTCTCTCTCTCTCTCTCTCTCTCTCTGTGCGTCTGTTTGGCTCGCCTCAGATGATGCTCTTCAGGCCATAAACACAAACTAAGCCAAAATGCATCACATGAAATGTGAAAACACACTTTTTGGGCATAATCGTTATATTTATGAGCTTTTTTTCTGACTGGCTGCAGTATGAAGAAGAAACATAAACAACAGCATTATTTAAAACCCAGCAGAAGGCTCTGCCAATCGGTTGCATCAGGAGTTGATCAAACAAACATGTAATAAGTAAGTGGTAATCCTGATTGTGCCAGTAATCCTGCTTTTCAGCAAATCAGTTACGACTGCCCGGCCAATGGTACACAACCTAATTAATACTCATGAGTCACACTGGATACCACCCCTCTCAGGAAGACATTCTGGAACACAAGGCCGTAACCATGTTTTGAACATATTTGTGAAGTAATCCATTTAAAGTATTTGCAAATAACATTTTAATCAAAAATATGCACACATTCACTCTTGTTTGTATATCTATTTTGTCAAAAAAGTTTCTTGTCTCTTAACATTCAGTTCTGAATAACATCAACATTTAAATTATAGCATGTTTTCAATTCAATATAGCAAAATTACATTCAAAAGTTGAGTAGTTTGCATCACTATGTTACTGTAGGGTCGTTAAACATATCCATCGTAAAACAGTCGTCAAATATTAAACGTTTAGCTACTTACATCTTGCCACGCACACACTCTTTCACAGTAAAAACTAAAAGTGTTGTGTTGTAACTCACACTCGTCTTCAGTGAATAGTAAGCCCTGCTTTCTTTGATCTGATTGGCCATAATTTTAACATTGACGGGCCCTGTTAGACCGCTGAGGCAGACCAGCCTAAACATTTTACTTTTTAAACAGTCTGTCATCCTAACAACAAACAGAGTGTACGTATTTTTGACAGAATTAAGAAATATACACTTACACTAGCATTTTTGGTGGCTTTTAACTCAACTAGTGCAAATTTCATCACATATTCATAATCTTATGATTGGTCTGATGCTACAGAAATGGAGCTCACATGTTTAGTAGTAGGCTATCCATTAGATATAATAATGCCGCCCATTGTGCCATTAATGAATGAGTGCCACTATGAGCCAAAAATATATGACATGCAAAGACCTCAAGCAAAGAACAGTTCCAATTCTCTTTGCACTTTGTAATACAATCAATGGGTGCTTCTCAATATCCCTCCTCGTCTCCTCGCTCCTCCATCCTCCATCCTATGACCCGGAAACCGATCGAGCTCAGCCATCGTGAAGGACATCTCAATTCTCGAATTGCACCACGAGGGGGCGAGGATGGAGGAGTGAGGAGGCCTCCAGAGGAGTTATGAGCAAGGATCCTTTGCGGAAGAGTTTTATCGACTAAACGTAACGCACAAATCAATTCTCCTCCCCCTTCACATCGGTCACAATCATTTTAATTGATACTTTACCTTTGCAGTTTATATAAACCACACCTCTCATATATTTCAACAGGGTATATAGCTTTATTATTATTTATTATTTATTTTTATTTATTATGAAAGTGCAGATCACTGCTGATCAAGTCTTCCAATGTATAAAAAAGCTTTCATTCGAGTCTTCCGTCCTCACTTTCTTTTCTTGCAGCCTTCCCTCACATCCTACAGGGTCTGGAGCTGAGACGCGAGGAAAGGGAACGAGGATGCACAAATAAGAATTGAGAAGCATCCAATATGTGAACATGGGGGGGAAAGGTGATCTACACCAGTCGATTTTTTACCACTAGATGGCACCCTATTCCATTTTATTTCAACCACATAATTAATTGAAAACAGAATCTACCCTGAATCCCAACAGCATGCTTCCGCAGAAAGTAGAATCGAGTCATTCTGTGCTGCAAATACGGCACAGAAAAGATGTGCTGACAGGCTTTTAACACGAGTCACAGAAGTGGCATATATGCTGATCGATAATTGTCTTGCACAGCTTACAGAAGACAATGACATGACAACAACGTTTAAGGTGGCTCTGATTTTATTAATCTTAGTCAGTGGTTCATTTAATGGAGAAATTGGGGGGGGGGGGGGGGGATAGGATAGAAATAATATAATTCTAAAATTATGAATTAAAAAAATTGGATAAAAATATAAAAATGAAGGTCGGTATGAAACAGAAGTTGATAAAGATATTTTTAAAACAAAAGTTATTTTAATAAAACTACATGAGCACGTGAATTTATTAAAAGATGATGTTCACTGATAAATAATTTATAATAAACTGCAATATTTCATGAAAAATACGATTTTGATGGTAATTTGCATAATAGCCCATATTTAGTTTTTTTTTGGGGGGGACAGGTAATCAGTTGTTTTACCTTAAAGCTTAAAAGAAATGCTTGAGCCTGCATTATTCCAGCTTATACAAACATAAATCACAAGCATCTGTGACAGCTGATCTGAAGTCTGAGGACTCGCGCTGATGCTAATGATATGCTGATCAGGAGGTATCTGACACTGCATATAGATTTATTTTGAGTAACGGCTGGCTCAGAGGTGGGTTGAGTGTGTGCAGCGCCCCGCCGGCTGTAACCATCCTCATTAAACTCTCTCAATCTTTTCTCTTCACTCGCATTTCTATCCTCCAAACTTCTCTTTCTCTTGCTCTCTCTCTCACCCTCCCAGCTGCAAAACACTGATAGAGCTCCTGTCTGTCTCCCCCAACACCTCAGTCCCAGATTACAAACAGCCACTGTTTATCATTTCAAGTTCAGAGCCAAATGGGAAAACAAACCAAATAGATTACACTCGTTTTCCATTCACAATACCTGAGGAGGAGAGGGGCGGACTGGCATTTCATATGCAGCCCCTCACACACATCTCTACCCACAATCATTTGTTCACTGTCATCCTGTGTTATTCTCCCTCCCTTCTCACTCCAAACATTCTTCCAGCGTAAGAGCGTTCTGAATATGGAAATGTGTCATAAGCCTCATCCACGTGAAATATAAGCTGTCATTTCTAATGGGCTGGCATGCTACGCTGTTGTCGACTGGCAAAATAACCATTGCCTTTCAAATTCAACCCCAATGAAGGAAAAGAATTGCAGAGTACCCATATAATGACCCTCAGCCTTGAAGAAACGAGATGAAAGCTAAAAGCTGCATATTTCAGCACTCGACAAAGCAAGAAACCCCTTAATGGATTTTTGCTCTTTAACATTTTCTTTCCATTTCTAGATGGTTGGTAACTTCACTTGAAACAAATTCTAGGTTTGTCAGTCAAACTGTGTGTGTTGTAAAGAACATTAATCCCATTACATGGCATCTGTTGGACACAACTATCAGGCCGTCAACAACACTGGAGCTAAATATGGTTGTCACTTTTCTTCTGGGCTTAATCTTGTTAAGCCTCAAGCCTATATCTATCTATCTATCGATCCATCATTCATCTATATCCATTTATTGATCCATCCATCCATAATTTCCTCTATCTACACTGTAAAAAATAAAATTACCATTTGTCCAGCATACTTTGCTTTTTGAGTCATATATATTAGGAATTGTGAATAACTGTGAATCTACATAAAAATACAGTTTCTCAACTATTTATTTTTTACAGTGTACCCATCGATCTATCCATCCATCTATTGATCCATTTAAATCCATCCATCAATCAATCAATCAATCAATCAATCAATCAATCAATCAATCAATCTATCTATCTATCTATACATCCATCTATTGATCCATTCAAATCCATCCATCAATCAATAAATCAATCAATCAATCAATCTATCTATACATCCATCTATTAATCCATCCATCCATTGAATCATCCATCTATCTATTGATCTATCTATCCATCAGTTCATTCATTCATCCTTCTATTGGTCTATCCATCAATCCATCCATCTGTTGATTCCTCCATCCATCTGTTGATTCCTCCATCCATCTATTATCCATCCATCCATCTATCCATCCATCCATCTATCCATCCATCCATCCATCCATCCATCCATCCATCCATCCATCCATCCATCCATCCATCCATCCATCCATCCATCCATCCATCCATCCATCCATCCTTCCATCCATCCATCCATCCATCTATTGATCCATTCATCCATTGATTCCTCCATTTATCTATTGATCTATTCATTCATTCATTCATCCATCCATCCTGTTCAACAGCTATGACCTCCGAAATACCCATGAATATCTTATGACCTTTGTTTGGGCTTCTCTCAGGCTTCAACACTGTGGTGCCAATCTATAAATGCCGCAGATCGAACAACACCCTCAAACATATCCGATACCTCTCGACGCAATCAATAGGCTTTCATCAGATTCTCAGATTCAGAGAACACTCACAGAGCAATTTAGCTGTTGAGTAGAAATGTTAAGACGTGTATTGATACACGCACCTCCCCGCCGTCCTCAAAAACGCTCTCTCAGCGAGAGAACTGGATGGCCTTTTCACTTCTTAGCTCAATGGAGTCTCCAGATAGCAGGCTCTTCTGCACCTTAGACTATTAGAATCACAGCGGTAAACTCCAATACACTCAGCAGATCCAATCGAATCTTGTCTGCTTCATTTTCTGTCCCTTTTAAAGCGCAGGTTGGCCCCGCTAGGGAAGTTTAAAGGATGACGCAACAGTAAACACTGAACTTTTGTTTTTAAAAAGCTTCAATGTTTTCTCCCGAGGGAAAATGGAAAATGCTCGGTATATCATGAAAACAACAAGTGTTACAAAGCTGGCAGAAACTGTACCCCTGATCAATGTGAGATGCGTCTGTATTGCCATCAGTGAGAGGGAAGATGGAGGTTTGGTAAAGAGGGTTTCATTATTTGTTGGTTCACTAAAGTGCATGTCCCACAATGCATTGCAAAGGACATATAAGGAATAAAGAACGGACAATGGATGCACTTTTGCCACAATGTAAACAGCTTTTCTGAGAGTCTATCATTTTGTTTCTAAGTAAACAGACAAAGAGTGCATTAAATACGGCAAGCAGCAAAATAATTAAATTATTTTTTTTACCACAAGATCTGTACGTGTTCTTAGTTTTTTTTTTTTGCTCTTTTTTTGTACGTTTATTTTGGATACTAGAGTTTTGCCAGAGCAAATACTACAAAAAAAAAAAAAAAATATATATTTTTAAACATGAATTAAGTTTTGTTAAATAGTTAAATAATTCAATGGATTTATTAATTGAAAAATAGACATATCAAAATTCATAGGCAAAACTTAATAATCTTTAGGGTTTGTTGGTTAGTTCAAATCTCTTATCCTAGGCTGTCTTAACAAACAGCACTGATAAATTGAGGTAGTTTAATCTTCACATCCTCACTGATAGTATAAGTTATGAATAAAAGATGAAAGAATTTGTATTCTTCTCGTACAATACTAATATACATAAACAACACCTGAAATGGTTATAGATTTCAGACATTTGTTATTTGCATTAACCAGAAGCATATTTCAAAAATCTGTCAGCAAACTAGATTAAGCTAGTTTATCCTGCTCTAACAGGAACACAAGTCATACAAATTAGAAGTAACAAAATCTTGTGGGAACTGTGATTTATGGTCGATGTCATTGCAAATTTGTCCACATCAGCAAAACACAATTAGTATGCACCCTTTGCTTTTAGCCCCAAACTAATTATTAATCATCATACAAACAAAACTATCACTTCAAATCAGTGAGCAGCCGGTGTAGGGGACACAGCCCCCATGGAACGCATATGGTGCAAAGCTACAGAAGTGCCCGGAAACCAAGAGCGATTCTGCCAAACGGCTTCATCCATTTGATCCGAATTGAGTGATATGAAGGAATCTCCCTCCTGACTGATGATTCAGAGATGACAGGATCTGGAGGAATACTCTCTGGGAACCATGCTTGAGGTTGTTGATTAAGATCACATTAATGTTTGTGTACAGTTGCCAAGTGGATACACATTAAGAAAACATCAAAGACATTAGAATTCTAGTCGAATCAAAGGGTATGACTACACTGAACAAGAAATAATCTGCTTGGGAGGATCATTTTGCAAATTGCATACCGGTATCTCCCGGTGATGCCTAAAGAGTTCAGTGATACCTGGAAAAACTCGGATTTGACATCTGCCAGCTCATGGACCACATTTCTACATCCAGAGTTTTGAGCCAATAACTTAAGCCATGAATGGCACAGAAATGGCACAAGGGCATAACCACAGCTTTTTAACAACCCGTCGCATCATACATTCCTAGAACGCCACATGATTTTTTTACTGGCAGCTGTCAGGAGTTACTCAAACAAGGCTAATCTGAAGTAACGGCACTCTTAGGCTGAGTATGTTGGTGTTTGTGCATCATAAAATGATAACTGTTCCCGTTTTGGTAAGATACTGACAATCACATGCTCGGTCACACAGAACTGGCCATTTTCACAGAACTCCTGCGCTTTCCCTTGAAAAGCATCATCAAAAACCTGGCAGACCTTGAACATGAGAGACAGCGATCCATTAATCACAGATGTTAACGCTGGCATTTTCATGAATGCTTTTTTCGCAAGTCCTGAGGATTTAAGCGATGCATTAGGTGTTAGCGGTGGCGTTCTGAAATGCAAATCAATTCAAATCCCAGAGAAGCCAATTAGACGGCGCTTTATAATTCATAGAGTAATGAACTAAAAAATTAAAATCAAAACAAACCGGTAAACAAAGCACACCCACGCTGAGGGCATTATGCGCAGGATTTGGATAACAGCGAAACATTACTCAGCCATTGTGCCAGAGAGTCTCTTAGTCCCGAAGAGCATTTCCTCCGCGGCCAAACCCCCTGTTTACACTCCGTTCATCTCCCGACTATTACATTTATAAGCCTAGTCATTTAATCAGCGAGAGCAGAGATATTGCGTTATTGCTAATAAAGTTTTATATCCAATTAACGATACAAGCTGCTGCCTGGACCTAAAGTGAAATCAGTTAGGCAGGAAATAAGGAAGATAAAATCAATCCACTCGGAGTTATGATGCACTAATGTTGAATGGATGCCACAGGCACAAAAAAACTGCGAATGACAGTGGCCAAGCTCTGACCTTCATGGGGAAGCTGTCAATAAGCAATACAGTCTAACAAATGAAAGTACAGACAAATTGACAGTGGCTGGGAAAGGAAGGAAGTAAGTGGACAGCTGCAGCAGAGATGTGATTCAGTTATATTGTTGTCACGGGTAACTGCCATGGTAACTACCAATCTCCACACTCGTGTCCTCTACGTGCACTTTGCATTATTGGAATAAAAATGAATGAGAATTATGCAAAGCTGTTAGAGCAGCTCATTTACAGTACTCACTGCCATCATTTTTTCATTAAAGCCAACATGAAATGGCATTCGCAACCTGTTTTTTCCGTTATCAGACAAACACTCTCATTCATGTTTGGAGTCAATAAGTAAGATTTTTTTGTTTTTAAAGAATTTTTTTAACAGGGATGCATTAAAAGTTTCAGTAAAGACATTTATAATGTCAGAAGATTTCTATTTCAAATACTGTATATGCTGTTCTTTTGAAGTTTCAATTCATTAAAGACTCCTAAAAGAAGGTTGGTTTTCACAAAAATATTAACTTTTTCAACAATGATAATAGTAAGAAATGTTCCATGACCACCAAATGATTCCTGAAAGATCTTGTGACACTGAAGACTTGAGTAATTTAATTTAGATTTATTTTTTGGAGCTTCTCTCAAAATATGATTCTTACAAAACTTGAACCTCGTTCACTGAATCAAACCTCTGCAGATTTATTAAAAAAGACTAAACTAGTACATGATGGGCGGGGCATGCAGGTGACTTTAAAATGGGGCGGGGCATGCAAGCCAGCCTAAATTAGGGTGTGGTCATGCAGGTGAGATGTGGCCACAGAATGTTAATTGACGTCCCATGCAGAGCGCTGTGCTCAGTACCTGGTGATCTCGGAGTCAGGGAGCAGGCCTACGTGATAGTGAGGGAAGTGGGGGATTGAGTGCATGGGGCTTTTATCAAACTCCACGGGGGAGTAGAGACGGGGAGAGGGGGCGCGGTCACTCAGTTTGTTCACAGTGCTGTAAACTGGCTCTGGAGGCCTGGTGTGGGAGAGAAAGAGAGAGGCAGAGAGCAGAGCAGCAAGGGTTAGTGCGCTGAAGTAGATCGATAGATGATAGTGACAAACCGATATAGCATATACAGACCGATATAGCACCCAGTATTAAATATTTTCTGTATTTTTTTTTCTCGGTTTCCAGTATATCAATATTTTAAAATGACAAATTTACATGAGAAACAAAATTGGAAATAATATTAAGACTTGATTTCAGAAAATATGTCCTAAATTCAGTGTTTTCATTTAATTAAAGTGGTGGTATAATGCCCCTTTATACAAGATGTGAAATAAGTCTCTGATGTCCCCAGGGTGGGTATGTGAAAGTTTTGCTAAAAATACCCCATAGATAATTTTTTATAGCATGTTAAAATTGTCATTTTTTGAGGGTGAGCAAAAATTAGTCGTTTTGTGTCACTTTAAATGCAAATGAGCTGCTGCTCCCGGCACAGAGGGCGGAGCTTCAACAGCTTGTTCTTAGCAGAGTGATATAGAGCCCTTTGTTGCAAGGTGGGGTTTATGTAAATTTTGGGGTTTGTGATGTCACTAACCCGGGAGGAAGCTTGAGTAGTCCCTATAAGTTGTTTGTTGTAGTCCTTAAAAAAGGATTTCTGTAAAAGAAAATATCTCCCTTTGCTTTGAACTTTGTAACTTTGCAGTTGTTTATGCTCAAACAGCAACATTACACACTAACTAAGGTTAGAAAAGCGAAATCATAAATCAACCACCCCTTTAAAAAAAAAAAAACATTATCTTGAAATGTTTTTATTCTAGTTTTTAAACTCTTTAGATATTTGTTCTCGAAAACAAGACAAAATACTGACATTCTGATACTCTGAACAGTCTTCTGTGAAAAATGCATTTTCTTTAATTATTAAATTATTTTGAGTAGATATTATTAAAAAAATAAGTGGAAAACTGACCAATTTAGTGTATATTGTATTATATCTCTTATGCTACTAAAATGTGCAATTTTACTCTAGATATTGGTGTCACTATCAGCCATTATAAAACCCATATCGGTCGACCACTAACAGAGAGAGAGAGAAAGAAAGAGAAAGATAGACAGAGAAAGAGAGAGAAAGGGTGAGAAACATGGCAGTGGAAGTGTGTTAAAGAAGTAAGGAAGGAACTGCAACTAGTTAGTTCAACATTTGTAAGTACATTAGCTTTGATACACATGTTTCAATTTAAAAAATTGACCATTTCAATTTCACCATCCTAATCTTCAATCAGCCCTCAGATCTTCAAAATTTCCCCAAAATTAATTAATGTTCAGTGTTAATACTGTCATGGCAGTTTAAAGAGACTCCACAGTTGACTGACATCCAGAGATGTCTTGCTTTATCTTTCATTCCTTTTATGAATTCCCTCTTTCTGAATCACTTTTGGACTCTCAGAATTACAGATCTGACTGTCGCTGTTTTATTTTATACAAACAATCCAAAGTCTCAAAACAGAAAAGGGTGCAGGAAGTGAGAGTGTGTGCATTAAGGAAACAACTGAACATTCAGGACCCAAACGACGGCTCACTTAAGTCGCTCACCTCAACTGGAAGTGCTGGGAATCAAACCTGTGACCTTCCATCTCATCTAACGAGGGATTTCTGATCAGAAACAGACAATAGGTTAGCATGAAGACAGTTTTTTAATGAAACTAAAATGTGTAAAATGTTCAAATGTGTATTCAAAACAGCTAAAACGTATTCAGTACTTGTTACGTGTAGCATGCAGAAACAAAACAGAGACACCAACAGAATTCCGGTCAAAACCAAATATGACAACACAACAAGCCCCATTATACAATACAATACAACTGGGTTTGACACACAAACATACCTAATCAACCACTCAAAATATTTCAATGTAAAACCAGATACACTACTACTGTTCAAAAGTTTGAGCTCCATAAGAAATTAAACTTTTATTCAGCAAGGGAACATTAAATTGATCT
This sequence comes from Phoxinus phoxinus, assembly GCF_949152265.1. NCBI lineage: Eukaryota > Metazoa > Chordata > Actinopteri > Cypriniformes > Leuciscidae > Phoxinus > Phoxinus phoxinus. The sequence goes on from NC_136898.1 coordinate 11,365,877, forward strand.
AAAGTGACAGTAAAGACATTTATAATAAAAATAAAAAATCTATTTTAAAATAAATGCTGTTCTTTTCAAACTTCTGTTCAAGAACCGTGAAAAAAAATCCAAGTTTCCACAACCATATTAAAGCAGTGCAAATGTTTTCAACATTGACATTAACAATAATGAGAAATGTTTCTTGAGCACCAACTAAACATTGGTGTACTGACACAAACGGTCTACTGAAAAATTAGAGATGCCATTCCTGGATATACACCTAATCCATTATTTTGCTACTTTTATTGACATACATTTTCAGGAATGGAATCGGTACATGACACAGATTGGATTCGAACGTGAATTGCCCACATGAGCAGCAAGGCTCAATGCGTCTGGAACATGTGCGCTAATCACTAGGACCTAAAATATCCTGCAAGTTTCACTGAGCTAATTTGTAGCATCTGGTTTCGGGTGAGAGAGAGCGAGATCGTATTGCAGATGCAAAGCTACATTAGACATACTGAAGATAATGCGAGCGGAATGTTTTTGCGACAGCCTCCTCACTGGACCGCTTTCTCTCCTCGCTCTGCATCATGTGATGCTAGCTTGTGACTTGTCCTAAACAGAGATGACTAACAGACACTCCTTTACCATCCATTCATTCAACCCCCCTTGTATCTTTATCATTTTATATTTAGAACAGTTCTCATTGTATCTTCTACTCCTCGGTGTGTCTTGCCTATCTCTCAGTCTCTCTCTGCGTCTGGCTTCAGCACATTTCTCCACATCTGCAATACTTCCCTTCTCCTTGCCCTTAATACAGGGTCACAGAGGGATAAATAAAACCATGACAAAACCCTTATTATCAACCACGGCACAAACCCTCTGGCCCTTCACACTGACAGCGGGGCACAGAGATAGAGATAGAATTAGGAACAGGCTAGCGCCACCCACTTTCGCTACGTATAGAGAACCACAAACTTAATGTGAATGACTTAAGTAGCAAGTGTATGGATAAATATCAATGATGGTTTATATTTTGATGGTCCTGAAACAATATCTCACATACTACATTAATTTGTTCTGCTGGTTAGCCCTGCACATTGTGAAATCTCACTAGTCTAAAATCCAGCTCCTCGTAACTGTGCATTAAACATCAACACCTGAAATGTTTCATTCTATGTAGACCGATAAATGGCTCAATTTATGGGTGGGTTTAGGACCAGGGAGCCCACTAGGGGGCCTCAGCTAACTCACAAGTGGGTTGCAATATGTCTAAAAAAATATTAAAGTAATATACACTACCATTCAAAAGTTTAGGGCGGCCTTAGAATCGAAAAGGTTGAGAAACACTGCTTTAAGGTAAAGGTTAAAACTATGATTGTACAATGGTTGACCGTCTTTTAATGAAAAAGAAGGATTGTGATGCAGGAACGTGTCCTACTTTGGTACATCGCATTGTGCATTCCTACACATACACATAACCATGCACAACAGTTCCTCAGATTTAAACTGGTCCTTAAAGGGATAGTTCACTCAAAAATGAAAATTCTGTCATCGTTTACTCACCCTCAAGTTGTTTCAAACCTGAATGAATTTCTTTCTTCTGCTGAACACAAAAGAAGATATTTTGAAGAATGTGGGTAACCAAACAGTTGATGACCTCTCATTGACTTCCGTATTATGGGAAAAAATACTATAAAAGTCAATGGGGCCCATCAACTGTTTGGTTACCGAGATTCTTAAAAATATCTTCTTTTGTGTTCGGCAGAAGAAAGAAATTCATACAGGTTTGAAACAAGTTGAGGGTGATTTTTTGGGGGTGAACTCTCCTTTTAAGGTCAGCGACCACACAGCAGTTTGCTGAACTATATAATTCATAAGAACTTCCTGACTACACATCTAATAATTATGAATGTCCTGTTCATTAAAGGTGAGCTTAGTAATAATTGAGTACTGACCCATGGTAACACTGCTGAGTGTGTATGTACATGATGTGGGTATGGAATGCTCTACTTCTGAAGCTGTATTATTCATGATGATTGAACGACTAGGCTGTGTGTGTGTGTGTGTGTGTGTGTGTGTATATAGCTTCGCTGTCCTAAAGCATCACAGATGTAAAGTATTTGCAACTGTTTTTAACATTTGGTGTATATTATGGTGTGTGTGTGGAATTGTATGCTCCCATAATGCAATGGGGGTCTTATGCTGTGCTTCACCGATTATTGTAACAAACTCCTACACACACTACATCTGCACACTCCATTGCCCCTAAACCAAGATGACACACACATGCACAAAATCATGTTCATCCTCCCCACTTGAACATCTGCCAAATGTCACAACTAATTAATTATTCAACTTGTAAGCCATAACATAAGTTCAGATTTATTATGCAAATCCACATGAAACGCCCCATTCTGTATTTCAATCGCAATCCCGAGCCTCTGAACTTAAAATACGATATTAGCGGCCACAGCATTCTGCCATTCCATATTATAATCTTCATCCAGACCTTTGATTTTGACCTCAGAGTGCTCAATTCTCCTGTGGAAAACACAGTGAAGATGAAGGGGGCTGAACTTCCAGATGGGCTTATGCTTCCTCAAACACAAGGACCACGTAAACCTCTTACCCCCGGCAAAGAGGAGGGGTTTTAATCTCACTCACCTCAAAGAAAGGTCACACCCTTTGTTAGATACGCATGTTTGCATGCACGTTTAGCATTCATGGAGAAACTGGGAATTTTTCACTGCAGGGTGCCAATAACTGTGTCCCACAGTGGGAGACATTAACAACACCGTCCGTTAAAAGTAAAACATTGTTGAGATATTATACTGGCGGGTTGAACTTGGGGATTTATTTAGTAATGACTTTCCCCTGGGGTTAGATGAAGCTTATTATGGTGAACATGGCCATAAGCCAATAAGGCTAGTGGAATTCTGGGATTCTGGTTTAGATACAACACGTTCAACGCGTGTGCGAGAAGCAACGGCCCCAAATTCTGTCAAGCAACCATCGCTAGACACTCATGTCTAGCGATGGTTGCTTGACAGCATTTGGGGCTGTTGCCTCACGGACACGTGTTGGACGTGTTGTAGCTAAACCAGAATCCCAGAATTTCCATTAGAACTGCCATCAAAAGCCTCAGAGGCCCAAAACAACCACAGGGCCCATGAACACATCAAGAAGCCAGCCGGCAGAAAGAGGGCATGACAAGATAATCAAAACCGAAAGTCTGTTGTGACTTTTTTTGCTATTCTGAATTCAAAGTTCTTAGGGACTTCGACAAGTCCACAGATTCAGTTCTGACTGTGTGCTTTAGTTTTCTTTTCCAGAAAACTCCAGGGATGATGTTCAGTATTCACATCACTCTGAGGTTCAGGTTGCATTGCAGTGAACCAAACACATTCCCAGCCCTGCTGTCTTGAACATATGTCTCCCAAAACACCCTTAAAAGCAAGCCAGCGCACAAAAACAAGCGCATGCTGTCGACACACACTGATATCATCACAGATTTATGAATTTGAATCATAATCATTCTGCTCTTATTTGGTATTAAATCATGCGCCATGAGTGGTTGCTAAGGTGTTCTACATGATTGCTAGGGTGTTTTAGGTGGTTTCTTATTGACTCAAATAAAAAATAAAAAGCCCACTCAAGTCTCTATGATACTCTGAACAAACCCAGGATCATTTGAAAAATGTGCCTGTCTCGACATTTTTGCAAAATGATATTTCATTGCTTCTTGCACGATTCACGTCATTTTCAAAATGAAATGTTAATGGTGCTAAAACAGATGAACGTGAATCTGGCAACCTTTTATAACGTTGTTTGTTGTACGCATTGCGGCAGTTCAGAAATGAAAATGGCACTAAAAGGTTAAATCTCTTTTAGTTTTCTCTAAATCTCGATAGTCTTGACAAAAGCAAAGGTGAGATAAAATGAGTTGAGCTCTTTTATCATGACTTGTGTAACACGGGAGTCGTACCCGAGTGCTCCACATCACAATTGCAATGAATTATATCGGGTGAACTACCGAGCAAGTTTACTACATCAGAAAAGCCATACATATTGAGCTGATTATGTGATGTACACATCAAAATGTATTCGCTTACAAATCATGCAGGATGGTAAACATGTCATAACATAGTACAAAAATGTAGATAGAGCCTAGGTTATTCTGTACATTCACAACAAACATGGACCACTAAAAATCCAGGAACATAAAACAGTACAGAACTAACAGGATGGGAGGGAGTAAGGATGGGACAGTAAATCCCAAAACAATCCCATCACTAGATGTGATGTCGCTGCTTGATTGTCTTTCGGATTTTCCACAGGACACATGGGGGAAGGGGGCTACACAGTCTACCTGTGGGCAGTGGCATCTGGTAGAGAGGGAGGGAATTACCGTAGGAAGGAAAAACCATCCAACCTGTTAATGTCCTCTTCCCCCAGCAAGTGCTTGGGCAGGGGGGAATATCGGCCGGGGGAGATGGGCGGAAGACTGGACTTATATTCCAGAGTGCCGTTATTACCGGGGGAAGAGATATGATTTTCCATTGCGGGTGAGAATGCTGTAGAGACACATAAAGAGAGAAAGAGTATATTACAGTATACATTGGTTAATCACAATGCCAATCAATATAACAACCAATAAATCCATAGCTTGAATGACTAAAAAAGAAACATTTCCACATTACTTAAAACAATTCTAAAGCATTAAGCGTATGTATTACATAATGAAGTGTGAAATGTGGTAAGAATAACTCACAGTGTGTGATATCAGGCGGCCCATAGGGGTCTGAGAGATAGACACTAGTGGGTTTCCCAACCTTCAGGTACACTACATCTGACGTGTTCTTCAATATGGCCACTGCTTCTTCATGGGTCACCTCTTCAAGAGTGTAGTTATTCACCTGGACGAAAGAGAAAACAAGCAGGAAGTGTTAAGAGGGCAATCCAGAGTTACGTAAACAGTTACGCTCTAGTGGTCAATGGCGAATCAGCGCTGCCAAATGTGTCCTGCCCAGTGGATTACACAGAGCACTGATCTTGCTAATTAAATCAAACTCAGTCTTAAAGAGTTTAAAACCCCCCCTGGATTAAAACCAATAGAGTTTGACACTGACACTAGAGCGAAACTTCAGGAATGTAATCACCCAACTATGGATGCAGCTCGTTCCCAAACATCTCTGAGGGCTGCTTCTATGCGTTTGGTCAGCGATTTAACTAATTGAAACTATTAAATGAAAATTAAAACTAAAATTACAAAAAAAAATGTGAATTTAAATTTAAACTAATGAAATCAAATAAACGAATAAAATAAATATCAGAGGTCAATGAGACCTACCATAAGCAGTCTGTCTCCAACTTGCAACCGTCCGTCCTTCTGCGCAGCGCCCCCATCAATGATTTTAGTGACATAAATGCTGTTATCACCGGGGATGTGCTGGTTTCCCACACCACCTGCAATACTGAAGCCGAGCCCTATGGGATTTTAAGAAAAGGACTGTACTCAAAACTCTCTTGGAGCAAAAAGTATAAACTTTCCTTAAGCACAATCTAGTTCCTTAGATTCCTAGAGGAGAAAACAAGTGTTGTACAATGTGTTAATGGTGTTTTGGATTCAGAGTGTCTATGGTGCCCGAAGCTCTTCCTCCAAATTTGTGCAAGTGCTGATGTGTGTGTGTGTGCGTGTGTGTGTGTGTGATGCGTCTTCCTCTATGCACTCTGAATAATGCATCAAAGCAGTGTCTTTCTCAGGATATATTTCTGTTTATTGCTCCACCCAAACAACAACCAACAAAGAGTACGTGATAACTCTCAGGCTCAGTGGAGTTTCAAATCTTGATTTGTTTTCGCACCCTAGATGTGAATGTGTACATGAGTAATAGTCTATTTTCTTTTATAACAGCAGAAAAAAAAACAGCAACCAGTAGCGGCTTCTGACCGTAAATTTAGGTAGGGCAGATTATGGATCTTCACGCTAGTATATGATGAACATTTTGTAAGCTTTATAATCTAATTGCTGAACATGCAGACACACTTTTGGCAGAGGTCTAGTGTCCTTGCATTATTCAGCCTGAGGGTGGCGCTCTAATTTTGATTGACAGGCTTTAAGTACACACAACATCTTAGAATTGCCTTAATGTAGTATTTATTGCCTCAGAATGTTGTTTTAAAATTTTACGAGTTGGGGAGGAATTCCGGTGAGGAAAAGAAAGCCATTTTTATTCTCAGAACAAACATAAAACAAACAGGCACTCTCTGCCTCGCATAATATCATGATATAAAATATAAATATATACAATTTTAATATATCCCGCTCACTTTACGACTTAAAGTAATCTAGAAAATCCGAAGAATTTTTGTTGCAGAATGCTGAACACACTTAAAATGTATTATTGATTCAGTTAATATAGAGGTCTATGTTTTGGATGAATATTTTGGTGGGACACTGCCCCACCTTCCCTTACAGATAAACAATACTAAAATAAAAATAGTCTTTTTTTTTGTAGAGCAGTCGACAATTGTGACACATCCCTAATGTAAACGGTGACAAACCGTTTAGGTAACAGTTGGGTTTTAAGGTAATTGTAAATTTGAAACCTTTTGGTCCTTTTATGAGTTTGATTTCGGTGACGGTCTCCAGCATCGGTCTCCTCCTGCGCACATAGAGCCTCACGATCGATCCGGCCGCTTTCAGAGCCTCTACTGCCTTACTGTGAGACACCTCAGAGACATCTGATTCGTTCACACGCAAAATACAGTCATTCACTCTGCGGAGACAAATAAAAGCAAGAAGTTAGTTTTCTGGAGTCCTCGGTGTGTAGTGAGCCTCCTGCAGAGAGTTCCAGATCATGGCAGCCTGTGGTCCAAGGACAGCCGCCTCCTGGGGCATGCTCACATAGAGCAGCTGAGACCCAGCAAACACAAGAACACACACTGAAACTAAACCATGAACACACATATGTATATGCTATATATGCAACAGTCACTATACAGCTGAAAATGTTCCACAGCTCAATTATAAAATATAAAAAAAACTGAAATATTGTGAAATGTAATATGTAATAAAACACTTGATTGTCAAACATTTTAATTGTGTGTAATACACTATATATATATTTTTTTATAAAAATGTAAATAAATTCGAACTAAGCATCTATATTTTGTTGAACATTTTGTACAGTTTTAATGGTTTTTCCCCTGTCACTGATCCCTGTCCAACTCTATAAAGCCGGATCATACATGTGCTACATCCAATCTAGAATCTTTGATGCAGCTTCCTGTTTCTTAGCTCCACACATCTTTAAAGCCTGAATGATTTATCTGGAGCCCGTTCAGCTTCCAACACTCCCAAAGTCAAACAAGGGCAGCTTAAAAAACAAAAAAAACAAAAAACCTACACAATGTAATTGCTTCTTTAAATGGCGTTCACCTCCAACTCACCATAAATCTATCACAGCTTATTGGTGAACGTTCAAAGTGTCTTACTCTTTTGAAAAAGAGAGAATGCAGCATATGGGGTGGATGGGAAAGGGGAATGGAAAGACGTTTGCAGAATATAGAACGCTGAAGTGGCGCAACTTGCCAGGTGAGAAGCAGCAAGAGGAGGATTGGTGATGCTCAAAGCCCTGACAGACCTGACTGAGAGACAGAGGATAAAAGAAAACAGCCAAGTCATGGAGCAGAGAAGGGTGAAAGGCTCAGAAGGGGCTGTCGCATGCAGCTGCTGTTCGGGGCGCCGCACACACATGCATACAAAACACGGGAAGATCTGCTATCTCTCCAACACAATCTAATTACGCTTCCCTATGATAAAACAACCCTCTCAACCAACTACTGATCGGCCCTTACATGAATCTCAAACAAACTCAGCCAGGAATAGAAACTTTACATGCTCACCAATATCAATCAAACCTTCAACCTGTTCAGAAATAGCTAGAGGAACATCTTATTTCTCAAAGAATGCTCTTTCATAGCTCAGGAGACTTAAAGGGATAGTTCACCCAAAAATTTACATTTTGTCATTAATTACTCACCCTCATGTCATTCCAAACCCGCAACACTTTCATTCATCTTCAGAACACAAATGAAGATATTTTTGATGAAATCTGAGAGCTTTCTGTCCCTCCATCCAAAGACAGCAACGCAATTACCAATTCGATGTTTCAAAAAGTTCATTAAGGGATCGTAAAACTAATCCATATCAATTGAGCGGTTTAGTCCAATATTTTCAGAGGAGACTCAATCGCTTTATATGATGAACAGACTGAATTTAGGCTTCAAAAAGATCTTCATCTGTGTTCCGAAGATGAACAAAAGTCTTAAGGGTTTGGAACGGCATGAGGGTGAGTAGTTAATGACAGAATTTTAATTTTTGGGTGAACTATCCCTTTAATTGAGTTCTGAAATATTATTGTATAATCAAACTACAACTAAAATTCCTTGGGAGACATAAAAATAGAAACAAATGAGATAATTGTTGACAAACAGCAAGCATGTAGTTTTGTAAAACGAATGCAGGCATTGCTCGGCAGAATTTGAGAAGACTTTTGAAAAATCTGAGCAAGGGTTGAGATATTGTTGCGGTCCTGTTTTTCCTGAGATAACAAGGGCCTTTTTGTCAGTATAAAACTATGAGAAGCAGGAGCAAATATGCTCTCCATTTAAAGGGATAGTTCACCCAAAAATGAACATTCTGTCATCATTTACTCACCCTCATGTTGTTACAACCTGCATGCCTTTTTTCTTTTGTGGAACACAAAATAATATATTTTTTTAAAGAATGTTGATAGCCAAATAGTATTGTTGCCTATTGATTATCGTTGTATGGACAAAAATCAAAACAAAAAAACCCGGCATTTCTAAAAAAATATCTTGTTCCTCAAAGTCATGCAGTAAATAATGACATAACTTAATTTATTTTGGCTTTAACTATCCCTTTAATTTCATTATACTCATTTACAACTTTTCCTTCCTTAATGGTTTTCATGAAAATATCATGTTCGTTTAAAAAGTAATGCTCACAAAATCAGAAAAATATAAATTTTCTTTTCTTTCTTTTTTTACATAAAATGTATAATGCATACTTGTTTGTTTTTACCCTGTAGAAGATTGACATTATCCAAAAGTGATTTGGTCAGGTCTATTCGTTATATCCACACAATTCACCTCAGACCTCGCAGATGGTAAATTTTTTAAAGTACCTCGCGGTCAGAGTGTGTGGCAGTCAGCAGAAAACTTCAGGTACTTGAGCTCTCCAGAGAGACATTAGGACTGTGATGAACAGCCCGGGTTCAATCATTTACAGCCGGGAGAGGGAAAGAGAGGGGAAGGAAAGAGAGCAAGGGGAGGAATAGAGAAAGAGATTGCTCTACGAAGCCAGAGCAATAAGCGAGATCATTATGTCTTGAAAAAGAAAATTGCCTAGTGATCTACTAAATTTATCTTCATCTTAGTAAGAAACAGTTTTATTTCCTCTGACAATCCATCAATACATTACAAATGTTCAATTCACCATGAAACTGTCCACTCATTAACACTTCTGAACATATAATCCTGTTTGCATTAAACACACTAAAAATAAAGATTCCAAAAGGGTTTTATTCACAGCAATGCCATAGAAGAATCATTTCATGTTCCCCCAAAGAACCGTTCAGTGTTCAGTAAATTTTTTCCACTATTACATAAAGAACCTTTTATGCAATGGAAAGGTTTCATGAATCTTAAAGGACCTTCAAGAAAATACAGATGCCAATAAAGAGCCTTTATTATTTTAAGAATATGTATTATATTTTTAGAGTACAAATTTGAGTTTGTATTAAGAGAATGTGTACAGGGTTTCTGCAGGTTATATGAAAGTACATTTAAGACTTTTTAAAAACCCTTTTTAAGACCAAGTAAAGAAAATTTAAGGAATAAGTAGAAGATAACTCAATATGTCAATGTGTTCTTTAAACGCAAATAGGGAGCATTGAGTTATATTAGCAACACTTCCAACAGATTTCTAATACTTTTATTTTATTTTGACAAAAAAGCATGAATCTATCTGCTCCCAACCACAAGAACGGAAATAACTTTTACTGTACCTTCTGCAAAAAAAGTGATGTTCTCCCTTAATAGATTTGTCTTGTTTTCCAGTGTATGTGTCTAAATATTCTTAAATCAAAATGCATTTACTGGAGATACAATATGACATAAAAATTTGAAGTATTGATCAAAAAGAAGTGAGTTTATGATTAAAATTAGAACACATATCTGCCAGTGGGCTCAAAAAAAGAATCTTAATTCAAAGGGCAAGTTTTCATAACTCATTGACACAGACATTTCGTTCTTGTTTTAGTCATAAACTCAATTTTATTAAAATTTTCAAACTTTATTTTACATTTGCATCTTAAGTAAATGTATCTTGATTTAAAGATGTTTAGATATTAGTATTGAAATACAGGGCAAAAATACTGTGATGATATAAAAATGTTTTGCAATGCATGCAACATTTAATACTTTCTTTTTATGACTTTTTCAGACCCGCAGAAACTCTGTATGTAGTGTCAATTTTGATTTTATATGAACATCAAGCCTTGAATGGTACGCAACAAATGCATGCACACAAGTGTGTTACGAAACACAGACCCACCTGAGCCTGCCGTCTTCAGCCGCCGCTCCCCCAGGAATGATCTTCGTGATGAAGATCCCGGGATCATCACCGATGTGAGGGTTATCTGTTCCACCCGCTATACTAAACCCCAACCCTGAGTTTCCCTGAGGAGAAACACACACAGGAATATGAAAGATGTAAAGGCCTTTTATTAGTCTTTTGCCTCAGTGAAAAGAGCCTGAATAACAGAACCAAAACAGACTGAACAGAAAAGAGACGCGTAACGTTATTTTTGTAAGAGGTGCACTTTGCTACCCATGACTCATCAGTGTTTACAGTTTGGCACGGCAATTGCCTCTGAGCAGCGCAAACTCACAAATCAAAACCCGTCGCAACCGTGGGCTAGAGCCACTTTTAAAATCTCTGAGACATAAATAGACTTACAGGCTAATATTTTGAAATGACGTGTTTATGATGGAACTCTCCAGGGCGCTGCCTCAGGTTAACACACAGGCTTTTAAGCTTCAAAGTGGATTGTGAGGAGAATTAATCTTTGCTGAGATCTTCCCTGGCTATTTTAAGAGTTTGGATCTGCTTTATAGAATAGCAAATGTAAAGTCAAGGTAAATACGAAAAGGCAATACTAGGATATGTGAGTGAGAGAAAGAGATAAGTGACAATAACAGATCTGTGCCCGGTTGCATAAAGCACCTTAAGTGAAATTTTCCCTTAAGTTCGCCCTTATGTTTCCCTTAAACCTAAGGGTGTTGCAGAAAAATACCCTTAAGTGTTACTTAACTGTTTTTTTAAGTGAAACGTCATAAACACTTAGAATTTCCCTTAAATGCTTTTTTTCACTTAAATAATCCCTTAAAAAGCGTTAAGTGTTGCATAAAACCCCTTAACGGTCATTTCCCTAAGTATAACTTAAGGTTTGGAAATCGTAACCTTAAGAGTAACGCGGACAAAAAATAAGACGACATGGCTGAATTTATGGAACCAGCTGAAGATAATTATGTGCCAAGAAGAATTTTTAGGGATAGGGAGAACCCTATTGTTGCATGAATACCGTTTTGATCGACGCGCAATATTTGACATCACTAACAAACTAGACGGCGACCTTGACCGTGTCACAGATCGCAACCACTCTACCTGCGGTGTTACAACTGCTTATAGCACTGCGTTTTTTTGCAACTGGGAGTTTTCAGACGATATGGGAGATGTTTTCCACGTTCATAAATCGTCTGTCAGCAGAGTGGTTCACCGGGTTGCGGGGGCTATTTCCCGCTTGTGTTAGTGTTTTGCGTATCTATGGCAACAACAGACTTTTATAACGTGAATCCAGGATCGCTGTCGTGAAACACTTAAATGTTTCCCTTACCTAAGAGAATCGTTTAAGAGATTATATGCAACACCCTTAAGTTATTCTCTTAGGTAAGGGGAAATCGCCCCTTAAGTGTCATACTTAAGGGAAAAACTTAAGGTGCTTTATGCAACCGGGCACTGGCCCTTGCAGCAGAGTTATCGCTTAAGTTTGCATCCAATTTTCCAACATGTAATCTCAGTTGAGTCTGCAGAGAGCCTCGAACATACACTCTCCGCCTCACGGCTCCAGGGTCGGACAAATCTGTGTTCCCTCTGGTCTAGTTGACCTTTGCTATTGTCCGTGCTCTGTGTCTAGTCATGTGGATCCGATTGCAGCTGCCAGAATGTCATCTGCAGCCGTCTAATTCTCTCTCTCTTTCTCTCACACTGCCTCCACTGTGCACCCCAGGCTTTCACTTGTAAATAAAGCACATACAGTGGCCCAATTAAGAGGCTTCAGTGATATCTGTGTGAATTAAATCTTCAGTATTACTTTCTATCGAGCTTGTATATATAATGCACTACAACGGCATTCTTAATGAACAACAATGCATTTATAAATATGTACGTATAAATGGAAATGTAATATATTAGTGTAGAAATAAATAAATTAATTTTGAGAAATTTTGATAACTACATATGTTCATGGTTAAAGAGTAAGATCAGCATTTAATTTGTAGTTAAATTAAATTTAGCATGTGATTAAAAGTGCAAATATAGATTATAATAAATATAAATCAATCATTATACTTAATTACATTGATCTACAAAAGTATTAATTATAATAATTATTAGAATATAATAATTCATAAAAAATATATTCATTATATATATATAATAATATTACATATATATTACATATATATTATATATATATATATATATATATATTACATATATATATATATATATTACATACATATAAAAATGACAAAATGTAACTAATTATTTATTTAACTATTTTGTTATATTTTGTAATAATTAATGTTACACAAAAAAAGATTTGCGAGATATAAACTCGCAATTCTGACTTTTTTCCCTCGCAATTGCGAGTTTATACCTCACAATTCTGATGTTTTTTTTCTTTTTATTTGTGAAATAAATAGCCGCAATTACTTTTTTTGTTATTCCGTGGCTTCTTTTTTATCAATGTTAAAAACAGTTGCACTGCCTAATATATTACCGTATATATATTATTTTAATTATTTGTTTATAGAATTACAAGAGCAGGCGTTTATTTATAATATAAATCTTATGTACCATTATGTACTTATGTCTTTACTGCCATTTGATCAATTTAATGCATCCCTCCTGAATAAAAATATTAATTAAAAATCGTATTGAATAATAGTTACATAATAATAAAAAATAATAAAAAGTTTTAGATTTGAATTGACAGGTTGATATTTTGGTCAGGCAAATTCCCTTCCCGAGAGCATTCCCACACAATGACTAGACAAGTTATTACTAATCACAGGCTAAACTCGTACCGTGATTGGTCATGTTTTATGTTTACACGTTTCAAGATCATGCTCACAAGCCAAGCTGTGAATGATTGGATTACCAGGCGGAAGAATCCACGCGAGCATAAAATATGACATGTGCCTAATATGTGCCTACGGTTACAGCATGTATCTATGGATGTGAGAAAGAGACAGACACTTACCCGCTCTAATGTAATCTCTTCAAATTCATATTCAATTTCTGTCCCATTTACCTATTGGAGGGAAAAAAAATAAAATCCCATTAGATGTGTTTGCAAATGCAATTCAAAAAGGGCATTAATCATTTAACCGTCACACTAACTGTGATGCCACAATATCATCCTCAAACTGCAGCAGGCAAATGATGTGGAAAGAGGTTCATAACAGTTCAAAACATTATGTGATAGCTAAAGGACTGAATTAAACCCGCTGTGATTGCTAAAGTGATGCTACATACATTACCTTGAAAGGATAAGTCAAATAAACTCTGAAAAACATCAGCATTCATCTCATTCTCCTTGACTGAAATAGGACCGGGGCTTTCATACATCTTCAGCAGACATTGAGCCTCATATCTATTCAGCTCACCGCGTCAGCCGTAATTGTCTAAATCTGAGTCCGGACACTAAAATCCATAATCATTTACCTGCTCGTACAATGGGACCAGGCCTCTGAGGCAGACATGCTGGCTCAAGCAGCCCTTTAGAGATGAATTCATACTGAACGCACATTGAAAGACATCTAATCCAATTTCAAGTTCAATTTCAAATGAGGGTCATGTTTGTGCTCGATTGGAGACGTTCATCTTAATTATTCTTTAATAAGTGAATTTAAAATAATGGCCGCATGACACAATAAGAGCTTTTGAAAACCAGTATGTCTGCTCTCACATTCATAATTTGAGCATATACACAACAAACATGCTCCACATTTGACAGCTTCAAGGACCTGTCTGAGGTCAGGTCAGTAAAATGCCATTTTAAGAAAGACCATTTTAGATGCTTTTAGAGTTTTAAAGGCTGACAAATAATTACAAAGAATCGACAATGTCCACTGTATTATTAGACACCATTATTATCTTACAAATGTCCCTGATATAATTGTTCATGATTCATGAACATTATTATACTTAACATTATATCATAAAAATCCTAAAACTATTATAAAATGTCTTATATATTTGCTTAATTGGCTATATTTTGTGACAATGATTTTTATGTAATATATTATTATTATATTATGAATATCCACTACCATTCAAAAGTACAAATACAGTAAAACAGTAATATTGTGAAATATTATTAAAATTGTATACAACTAGCAGAAATGCATAACCTTTTATCTAATAAATGCATTTCTGTAAACCCAATTTGTGTATGTTTTAACAACTAAGGAATGATATAACATTATTCGGTGGTAACCAACATCATTTCACAGGTGCTGTCGAGAGCTTGTCGTGAACAAGGACATTTAATGAAGTGCCTCGATAATAAGGCAGCCTTGGCCTTTACAGCGAGTGTCCATGTTTCACATTTTGACTTTTTTTTTAAACTGGGGGGAGTATTTCAGACAGCTGGAGAAAGAGAAACAGTCATTCATGGCTAATTGAAACCCAGTGAACAAGCTCATTTATGCCTCAGCCACCTCAGCTGTTCAACAGAGAGAAAGAGAGAGAGAGGCATAGCTAAATACTGTCTCACTGCTCTCCTCAGAGCAACATGACCTTTCATTTACAGCATCAGTTAGAAGCCTCTAGACTACACCTGCTCTTAAACATGAGGACCAAACAGATGTCAAGAGCGCAGAGCTGAACGCAGTCTCTCACTCCACAACATTTCTCAAATGAATTCATTTGTTGAATTCTGGCTGACGTTCTTCAGTCATGCGGGAAGATGCGGTAACATATTTGATCAGCTGGTCCAGAGTTGGCACCAGGATGAATTTTGGATGGGATGCAAATATGTACTCTAAAATTATGCTAAAATGGGTGTTTTTGTTCTATCATCAAAAGACAGATAGCACATATACAGTAGATAGGGGTGGGCGATATACCGGTAGAGATTTTGGACTGTCGTCTCTATCGCGGCCATGGTCACGTGAAGTTGCTGTGCTGCGCGGCCAATAAAGCTTATCGTTTGCATGTGTTTTAAGCACTGCGGTTTAAAAACAGTTTACTTGAAACCTCTATGCGCGCGCTCTCCGAGAGACTGTTTCTGAGCGCTGTCTGATAGAGCGTGTGAGAACTGAACACGGAGTGCTTTTTGCCGCCTAATTGGGCTTGAACGGTTAAATACACATGTGTCAAAATATCCATGTCTTTGCAAGTAAACAGTCATTTATGTCTTAAGTGAACGTAAACAGTGAACAGTAACAGTTATGAGTTCAAATGAACGCAAGAGTATATTGGATCCGTGTAGTCGCTCTTAAAGTGACAGCATCCAAATTTACAGTACCTGCTGTCATTGTTAGGGTTAGTTCACCCAAAAATGAAAATTCTGTCAGTAATTAATCACCCTTATGTTGCTCCAACCCCATAAGACTTTCGTTCATCTTCGGAACACAAATTAAGATATTTTTTTATTAAATCTGAGAGCTGGATAAATACTAGGCTTTTATGGGATTGAAACTTGCCGGCCCATATCGTTTGTAAAGAGCCTACGTTTTGATTTTGGTCATATCGCCCACCCTTAAATATAGACATTAAATATACATTTTAAATAAAATAAAATGGACAGTCTCAAGTTTAAATTCCCAAGGAGTTTACTTTAAGAAACCAAGTAATATAGAAATTCGTGTCAGTGGAAGCAGACTTTACTAGCACGAGGATCCATCAGAAAACACTACCAGCCACGACGAATGCCTACAGTATATCCCACGTGACATGATCCACAACAGCTCAAATAGCTTTACCATTAAAACTGGTCAAAATCCTATATCAGATGTGGCCATTTTGTTAATTGTCAGAGCCAGAATGTTATTTATTACCAGTGTACACAAGTTCCTCTGTTTGGTGCTACGCTTCTCCACAGTTTCATCAGCGAGAGCTCTTCAGAACACCCTGCATCCATCGCTCTCAAAGCACACAGAGCTGAACATGGCTACAAACACAATCACAGAGATAATTGATGGATGTGATAATTGACAGATGTGCATGAGAAACCAATAAGACTGAGTAAATGAGATCATTAACAACGGCAGTGCTCATCAGAACAGAACAAACCCCCTTATCAGCCGACTTAAGACACTGATAATCATACGCACTTCATTTGGAGAACTTTTCTTTAGGTCAAGACAAACATGGCCTTTCCATCTTCCCCCTGAAGAAATGACCCAATTACTGAGTTTTGAGTGGCATTAGCATTCTGAGCCGCATGGTGTTGCAAATGTGAGACGCTGGGGACCGAGGGTGAGTGCAGCTGCAGAGGGGAGTTCACGATGCAGCGTCCGGGGCGTAAAAAGCTCACATTAAACTGGTGAGTCACTGCAAATGTGGCGACACACAAACCCGCGAATGTACGACGCGCTTGAATGCGTTCATCCACACAGCTTGTGCAAACGACACAGAGCGGGTCATGTTTCCATGACGACTGTTTGACTATATTGCAGGAACTGGGCACTTCAAGCTGAAGCTTTCCCTTTAGAGCTCTGGCCGATGGGACGGCATATTATTTACGCCCATCGCGGTGATTAAACACGAAATATCCCTCAGGCTGCGACTCAATAAGACTCGCTTTCCTCAGTACACACCCATGTGCACTAATTAGCACTATGAACTAACCACTGTTATTCCTGACAGCTAATGGAAACAAAGATGCTGTTAAAAGTAGGCAGAAGGGGTCATTTTGCTGAAGCTAGGTAGAAGTTATTCAACAGCTACACAGACTGAGCACGCTCACAATAATGCTCTATTAATCCTGTCGCCCCCTTGATTATCTTTAACGCTAATTCTAACTGAGCTTTGTTCCCACTACAGTTACAAAGTGAGCACAGTGGAGGCTTCATAATTAACAGTACTTAGCCAGATTTCTCGCCAGGTCTTAAACTATAGGCAACAGCGGGTTAAGATTGAAACTGTAGTGCATGTGTCAAAATTAGCGAGCTGCCTTTCAGTCTATTGCCTATATAGTCATCTACTGTACTTTCTAAGGCAGCATAACCATCATGGAACACACAAAAGACTAATCTTTCAATAGAGTTTTACAATAACATGTTGCTAAGCTACCTATGCAATAGTCTAAAAAGCACACAAAATACATAATACATGCAAATACTGAGCTTACAGTACATGAGATAATTATTTTTGGTATTAAATAAAAGATAATTTACCAACAAGGATGCATTTATTTAAATCACAAATGCAGTAATAAAATGTGTAATATTATTACAATATAACACGTTTTCTATTTTAATATATTTAAAAATGTAATTTATTCCTGTGATGGCAAAGCTGAATTTTCAGCAGACATTAATTACTCTAGTCTTCAGTCACATGAAATCATTGTTGTATTGAAGTTGCAAATAAAACAAAGAGTGCGTTTTACAAGAAAATACTAATTCAGTTCTTCTTCTTCAAAATGTCATGTTTAATTCAACGTGTTACTTGCCATTTCTTTGTAATTAATTGTGAAATTTACTAGCAATTTCTGAGTGAAAGTTGTTTCTACACTTTTTCGACCATGCTGATTTGGTGCTCAAGAAACGTTAATTATTATATCAGTGATGAAAACAGCTGCACTGCTTAATATTTATGTGGAAATCGTGATACTTTTTAAAAATGATTTGATGAATAGAAAGTTCAAAAGAACAGTAGTTTAAAAACAGAACTATTTAGTAACATTATAAATGCCTTCAGTGTCAATACTATTTTAACCAATGTAATGCATCCTTGCTGGAAAAAAAGTATTAATTTCTTTAAAAAAAACTTTTAGAATGGTAATTAGATATGTACAGTATAATAATAATAAAAAAAGCTTGCCTTAGATTTTGACCAAACCTGTTTATCTGTATCTTAAGCATAACTGTGCATCTTTATACATTATAGTCTACCTAACACCTATAATTTTGACAACCAGAAGATTTTGGAAAGACATCCAGCATTATAACATAGTCTAGGCCTATATGTTTTGTGTTTGCATCAAAATAAATATTTCATCTTCTCTGACAAAGGTCTACTGCTCTCCTTTATATTTTTGGCAGTTTCACACACTCTTGCTTTTTTCAACATCTTTCAGAAGCATCAACAGATGAAAGTGACATTTCTAATTTTTTTCCATGAAAATCTGTCTTTTAAGCTAGATTTTTCAACTAGCCTTGACACTTCCTTGATAAACATCACAAAGCCCACATAGAATTGAACCTGAGGCAAATCTGCACACTAAAGCAACTGAGGTTCCTTTTAATAAAGTGAACAGATGACACTGTACTGGGTGAGTGAATGTGTGTGTGCGCAGGATAAATATATGCCATGAATACATGCATAATGAGCTTGATTCGGTCCTTTCCCGCTGGGTTTACTGCAGCACACCTTTCTTTTTCTCTGGGGAAGTATGGAGTCTTTATATCTCCTCAACAGCGACTCAATCCAATGGATCAACCCAATCTCACATGAAACGTAACTACTTTATGAGGTGCAATTTCATAGGAAAACGTATGATGTGAATCAATTATGAAAATGTAAAATTTTTATTAAAAAAATGAGGGTCCACCCCTACCCCATCCCTAAACACAACCGTCACTGGGGCGTAAGCAGATCGTACAAAATTGTATGACTGCAATCGTACGAATTCATACAAATTAGCCAAAACGTAAGATAGTTATGAAAGAAATTGTAATGGATGGATCACACAGGCCTCCAATACCTCCAATCACAGCAACACATTTTAACGCTAGTTCTGTTATCGATCTACTACCCCTCCCACAACTCAGATAATTCAAAGATTATGCACATAAATCTAAAACGCAGCATACGTTAAATCCCAGCATTTTAAGTTTCCATTTTCAAGTTTCCAGCATCCATATTGTAGTAATGATAAAATAAAGTTCTCAACAAAAAATGGGTCAGTGAATTCATTCTACTTTAGAGATTTACATTTTGAGAGCACAGAACATGCACACACCCGCACGCACGCACGCAGACACACACACACACAGTGTTTATAGGCTAAACTCAGAGTGAACACCTGCTCTACTGGAGCAATCCATCATAGTGTTTTCTTTTCCCAGAACTCCATCTTCACTCTCTTGTTCACTCGTATTAGGATATTAGAAGTTATTAGAACACAGATTGATGTTTAAAACAGCTGATAATCATCATAATCTCAGACGTACTCCAACACAAGTCCACAGCAGGCTTTAAATTGAGAACAGCAGAAAAAAAGAGGGAAAAGCAATTAAACCGTCTTAACAGCATTAAGAGTGTTGCTGGATTCAGGATGTCACGGTCGATCTCGCATTGTTGATGGAAGTATGGCGCTTTGACTAAAACACGGCACATCCACAGTCATCTGGATATGCCTTGATATTAATATTTCATTACTGAGATGCCGGCAGAGAAACGAGAATCAAATTAGATTATCCTCGGTGAACGTGAAGGGTGTGTGTAAGAGCCATGTGGAACGGAGGAGATTCTTTTAATGAAACAGAGGAAGAATAGTGAGATATTTCTCATGATATCTTTCTGATGTAATGGAGGAAGATAATCTTTTTAACCTCCATTAATCTCATTGCCGTTTAGGAGAAACAATTGAGTGGTTAAAGATATATTATTTGTGATTTATCTTTCCTATAACAAACAAGCTGAAGCAAAAAAAATTATTAAAAAAAGAGCGTTTTAGGTTGTTCATAAATGGATTGCTGTTTCTGGACACGGTCAAATTACAACACTGCAATAGTAAAAAACACATTATTTTGGAGTTTGCAGGAAACAGACAAAACCTTCCTCTACCGACTCAAGGTCAAGCGGTGTTGTTAACGTGTTTGTGTGCGCGCTCTTTGCGCTTCGTGCCGAGTACTTATCGCTCTGTGTTAGTGTCTGATTCAACACTACTTTCCCTCTCTGTGTTCTTTCACTCAATCCCATCACCTGTTCTATCATGTGCTCAATGTTTTCTCCTCCTGCATTTATCTAGCTCTTTAGTTCTGATTCAAAATGAAAAGCGTTGTGCTGCCAAACCATTTTTACTCTGAAATTGATAATAAATTTCACTATTAATTACAAAGAAACGGCAAGTATCACAATTAATTAAATATTACATTTTGAAGCAGAAAAACTGAAATAGCATTTTTTTTGTAAAACATACTCCAATAATGTTGTATCTACAACTTCAAAAAATTAAGAATACTAAATGGAATCTCATAATTGACTGATTTGGAATGCTCTACATACTGTAGGTGGCTTCATGTGAAGCACATTGTATTCTCCAATTGGGTTTGACAGAACTGTCCTCTAATATACATAAAAATACAAAACACAGAAATATTGGATATAAATGCCTTTTATAACATGCACTGTTCACACTTTTCAGATTTGCATACTCAGCTTTCTGGGATCATTTTATTGTACGTGCCTTCATTGTAATGCTGCCTGGGTAGGCAACACATAAGGTTTTGGAACAAAGCTTCAACTCTATATAGTCTACTATCATATTTGATACACACATTTCTAAGGCCTCTAACATGATCAAAACTGTGTGATTACTAAAGCATACTAAAAAAGTTCACCTTCAGGTCGTGGTGCACGTGTCTTTTTGCTGTCATAAAATTATTATTGGGAGATATAGAATAGGGGTGAGCCACGTGATCGTATGCCATGTGAAGATATTTCCCGTCAAGTTAAAAAGCTTTCTTGCGATATCAAGATGACGAGTTGAGTTTGTGGCAAAACCTTTTACAGTGCTTGCAGGGCTGCCAACATTTCAAAATGCATCTGCATTGTTTTGCATTTTGTGACTTTCATTCAAATATGTTTTTGTCATTGAAGATTTCTTAAAAGCAGTGTTAAAATATAGGCTCATCTCATTCTAGTGAACCCAAAATTGTGCATTGTCACACCCTAAATATATTAGGATAATTTATATTTATTCAGCATGCTCACTTTTGGGCCATATAAATACCACTGCACCAAATAGCAATTTCCCTCTTTGAATGTGAGCTCAATACCGATATCATATACAGGTATGAGTCATAAAACCTTGATCAACAACATGTTGAGTAACATATGTATGTATGTTTCTGAGTATTATTTCATACACTAGGCTTTACAGGGTTAATTTCTCTAAACCAGTGGTTCTCAACTTTTTTGACTTGAAGACCCCCCATTGCCCAATTCAACCCCTCCCTCCCTCCCTATATTTGCAGTGTAATTCTGCTGCAACTAAATGATTGTAATATATTGTTATTTTATTGATTTATTGTAAATACTTTAAGTAATCCTAGTCTGCCCTGTCTCATTGGTTGTCAACCATTACTCAAAACCAACTGTTTATTTGAGCCAAGACCTGTTTCAAACCATTCATCAAATCTCTCTCATACATCTGTAGCAACATTGACATCCGGACAGGTGCTTATCAAATTTAGTGAATCGTGATTTCTTGCAAACACTTCATTCGTTGTGTGAACAAACAAGAGGTCTCTGTCTCTTTCTCCATTACACACACACAAAGAGACACGTAACACGACACCCCAAAAATTCCAAGGAACACACGTGACAGAACACCCACGTCTCCAGAGAGATACGCACACACACACAAGAGACTTTTCTTCAAACGAATCATATTTAAAACATTACCAAATGTATTATGTGTTGCCATTTATATGTCACGACAGTTTTGGGATTTAATGTAAGTTTTAAGGTGTATTAATCAAAATCTAAATGCTTCTAATCTGTATATCTTATGTAACTTCGTTATCATATAATCCAACCTGAATGTGTTTGATACCATTTTAAATCTTGAGACCTAACGGAGTTGAATCTCGATAATAGACTGCAATGATATGATTATTACTAGATGAATCCTTTTTAGTCATAGAAATGACTAAGGCAAAGCCCTGTCATAAACTACACAGACTGGGGTCTTCTGGCAGGACAAAGAAGATTCTCCCGCTCCCAGATCACTGAAGGTGATTGGACAACGCGCCGAACGAAGGAGTGACCCATACAGTCTTTAAAGGAAAGAGCAAAGCTCTTTCTGCTCTCTCTGCTCTCGCGTCCTGCCTTCGTCTGCTCATCATGTGAAATCTTCGGACCTGAACTCCTTCAGGAGTTCCCTCCTTTTATTTGCTTTATCTCAGTCTTTTGTTTAATTTTCAAATTCCACTGTGTTCGTTTCCACCTACGAGTCAAACGAACGAAGCCTGAATTCCTTCAGCAACTTCCCTTCCAAAGAGGCGCCTTCTTCGAAACTCCCGCGAACAGCTTGCTCTGGCAACAAGCACGCGCGCCTCAGCACGAGCGCGCGCACTCTGCTCCGAGAACACGTGCAGGCTGGACACAGCTCGTGCACACAAACGAACCTTTTGCAAGTATATCAAACTCTAACGAGTTTTAATGTTTTAAGGTGTTTCGATTGATGGCTCTCTCAATGGTCTGTGATTTTAGCTGTTCTATGGCCACTCGTGACCATTCTCTCTCTCTCTCTCTCTCTCTCTCTCTACAACCTCCACGCGTGCGTCGGCACGGCGCGCCCCTCCTCAGAAATCTCTCTCTCTCAACTTCTCTCTCTTATCCGCTATTCGTGTCTTGTATTGTTTACTGTAAATTATGTACATAGATATAATCGGTGTATAATCAATATGTGTAATCCGTTATATTCTGTAGTTTGCATTTATTAAAACAATATATTCAAGACTGTGTCTGTGAAAAAAACGCTTGTAAAACCACAAACGTCAATGAGATTAAAAGATCCAAGAGCTGCCAGAGCTCTTATTATTTACTAGTTTTAATTTTATAAACACAGGAAAATTAATGTTCACGGCCAGAAAATTAATGTTTCTTGGAGGTTATAAGGAGATAGCTTTACTGAGAGGTTGATGGGTGATCTTTGATGGTTTTTGCAGGACAAACACCTATTTGATCATTACATGAATTTCCCTTAAAGGTTATCTCATAATCGAAATTAAATAAGATTATTGATATCTGAATGAGGAATTATAAGACGTTGTGATCAATTATTCATATATTCGTATAATCTAGACATTTTCAATTTCGATAATTTAATGTAAAGTAATATGCAGAATATTAATCATATTCATGATTAGTTATTAAAATTCCCTATAGATCATTTGAGCTAATTCATACGGACCAAGAGTCCGAGGCATATAGATTACATTTTGGTGGAGAATGCGGGCACTCTCAAACTTTGTGTTTTACGAGCAAATCAGTTTCAGTCGGTCTATATTGTGTATTAATGTAACGCACGCGCTCCCATTGAGGAAACAAGCGCGCCCTAGTAAGGCAAAAACCACGCGCGCTCACTGAAGGACTGTTAGAAGGCACGAAGCCGATCTCAGTCAAAGCAAATTGACCCCTGCTAAGATATGTTTAACATTTTCAGCCCTTGTTAATTGCTAAAATAAACTTCGATGTATTATATTAATATTGTTTCGGTAAAGAGAACAGAATCTCTGTACATGTCTCGGACTGTACATTCTTAATATTGTGTTACCCACGCGCGCGCTCCAGCGAGAGTCCACGCGGTTCAGTGAGGAAACGCGCGCGCCCAAATGCGAACCCACGCGCGCTCACTGAAGAACTGACTGGCGCCGAGCCAGCTCAGCTCAAGCATATTAACAGACGCTGGAAGTGGCAATACCGGTAAATGTCCTAGAGAAAAGAATCTCTGTTCAGCCTGTAATTAATATTGCTTTAGCCCGCTTGAAATCAAACGAGTTTCTTTGTTCACGCGGTAGATTGGAACAGAGCGAGTCTCCTCCGTTTCGATAATAGGCCTAATAATAATATTAGATCGTTAAAATAACGATAACTCCTGGTCGAAAATTGGATTAGCTACCCATTTTGTAAACCTAAGACATTTTTAAATCATAAGTGCTATTGTGGTTAAATGTTTACGGGAACCCAACAACAGATGATAATTCCTGTTTTCCACATTTGAGTAATAAAGTGCAGTGAAGAAGTCCTGACACGTTCTCTCTTGTGCAGTATAGCACCCGAAGATCTGTAGAGATCTTGTTTCCTTTGTGATTTTATTGCAGAAAATCAGCACGTGACTGAGCTGAACGCTCTGAGCTCTTTAGAGTCACATTTAAAATTGGTTGTAATTCCGCGGACTAAACACCAGAGGTCCTTTTAGGTGTTCAAGTCTCAAAATACGTGCCCCAACGACGTCACCCTGCGTGAGCACCGCCTCCCACTGACGTCAGCCTGCATGAGCGCGACTACGCCATCTCGTGGCCGTTTCAGATAATGCTCTCGTACTGCTAAATTCAAGTGTTCTATGATGAATAGTGAATTAGCTTATGTCTAAATTCTCAATAATTATTGGCATTTCCAGCTTTGCTCGTGCGAATATTATTTTGTGTTAGACAATTTTCCTGCTTGTGACTGGTACATTTACTTTGAGTTTGGTTCAAACAAGAGGTGAATTAAAACTTAAATTAAATCCCAGCCCAGCCATTGAGAGCCCATAGAGGGAAGTCCGCCACCCAGTGGCCGCCTCCCGCTAAAGCGGTTCATTCAACTCGCTTCTCTGTTTCCAATTCTGTGTGAATTGCTTTATTTCTGTTTTCTCGTCTGATTATTTTATAATAATTACTGATACTTTAATGCATCTAAGTTATTATTCGATATCATTCTGAGTTCTCAATTCCCTTACACGCTTATCTAAATTCGAGTTAAATCAGATTTAAATTTTGGATTTAAATCTTGTTTGGCTGGCAGCCACTGTCATCCACTAGAAGGAAACAGCGCCACCGCGTGGCCTTGTGGATACTAAGTCGGTGCCACTCTTTTTCCCCTTTCACTCTTTTGAAGTGTGTACTTATTTCATCTTTCCCTTCTGATTATTTCATAGTAATTACTGATGCCTTAACGTCATCTGGATTATTATAAAATATCACTCTGATTTTTACATTTCTGCACAGGCTTATTTAAATTCGAATTTAAACCAGTTGAATTTAATTTGAATGAGTTTGTCTGTTCAAACAGGGTGACCGCTGAGAGGAGGTACGCCCCTTTTGTGGGACAGACCCACTACTGCGGCCTGTCTCTTCTTCTGGGGTCATCCTGACTTTTCATTATTTTATTTTATTAAAAAAAATTTTTTATTATTAATTTTTTTTTTTTCAAAAAAAAAAAAATTATTACTTTTATTCCTAATTTTCTTATCTCTCTTTTAGGTTAGGTTATTCTGATAATCACCAACGTTATCATAATTCCCTTTTTGTTTTACCATTATTTCAAAGCCTTTGCCTTTATTTCTACATAGATAATTACTAAACTTGGTTAAACAAGAAAGCCTTAATTGACTTTAACTTTCACCTGTTTACCCCTTTTTGTGTGTTTATGTGTAGTTCTCCCTAGGGCGCTGTGGTGATTTGACAGTCATCTCTGGTTGGTTTCCAGCGAGCGGGGTCACCTGGTCGTCACGACCGACACCGGCCGTGCGTGAGTCTCGGACTCCTCTGTCTCTTACCATTGGGGTGGCACGCAACTGCTACATCAGCAATTTAGCACTCCAAGGGTAAAGTCAACCACGCCAGCTGACACACAAGGCAATTTCGGGACAAGTACCTGAACCAGGGCCTGCTGCAGGGGCCGGGTTCCGGGGAAAACCCCATTTTTGTCGTGCTGTCTGGCAGTTGACACCTTGGCGTTGCCAGGTTGTGTTTAAGGTCGCAAGTTGTTTGAGAAGGTCGCACCGTGGTACACAGAGTAACAGAGGGCCCGGGTCCACTGCGGTCGAGTGTTTGGGACCGTCAAGAAGGTTGACCGCGCCGCCGGCTCCCACCTGAGTGACCTCATTTCACCCCAGGCAAACTAAATGAGGTAAAACCCATACACTTAGTATAAGCCACAGAATACTAGATATTCCCCGGTCATTTAAGTGTTTGGCCTATATCCCTTTTATCCAAGCCTCACCATCTTCCTAGGTTTTCTACCCCGATAGCCCCCACTCACCTGTAGGCCCTATCGTAAACTCTGGCAGTGGTAATAGGCTTAGGCCTCCTTATTCTCTCTAACACATACCGTGTTACTATTGTTTGATCTTATTTCACTTTGATCTGTTCTATCCTTTGTTCTGTTGTGATTTGTTTCTTTCATTTCACCTAGAAACAGTAACCTGAGAGAGCCATCAAGGAAGCTAAGCAGTAGAGTGACTACCAGCAGCCGGGGCCACCACGTGACCCGCCAGGCTACTGCTCGTCACAACCTCTAGTGCAGGTCCTCAGACGACCCAAGTTAATTGGCTCCGCGAACTAACTGTTGGCATCAGTTAGCCCCAAAATTCTCATAAAACGGCATAGCCGTATGATCATAGCGTTAACCTTAAAACGAACTTGCATTGGTCTCTTTGTGTGTGTGTTCTGTGTTCTCTCTCGCCCACAGTGTGCCAAGGTCACGGCCGTCCAGTATGGCTGCCCAGTGGGACGAACTCGAGTTGTGGTTGAGAGCCATGACGACCGACTTCCTGCCCGGAGACGCCGCTGACGCAGAGCCCCTGAGCCGAGAACAGCTGGACACCGACCTGGTCAAACTGATGACCCACGATCCGACACAGAGCTACAACTACAAGGACTGGGCCAAGATCGTCGGAAGCCTCGCACACAAACTCGTCGCCCAGGCACGGCTCAGCGAAAAGAGCCACATCAACCTGGAGCAGGAAGCAGCAGCGCTAAAGCTTCAAGCAGAGGAGGCCCGGAGGAACCAGGCCCACACCCAAAGTCATCTTGACCAGCTTCTTCTCCAGACCGTGAAAGAGAACGACACAGATCCAGAGCTACAGAAAGAAGTAGAAAGACTTCGAAAGGCCCTGCAAGATCTTCGCCTCGACACAGACCAAAGAGAACAGTCGGAGAATGAAACCTGTAAAGAACTCGACGAAAGACTCCAACAAAGTGACACTCTCCTCGAGAGAGCAAAGACTGAACTAAGAGACAAAAACGCTAAAGCCACAGCCTGTGAAAAACACTTACAGGTGGCCAGAGCTGAAATCCATGAGCTTACTCTGCAGAGACATGATCTCAGAGACGAACTTGACATTGTTCACAGAGAACTGAGACATTCTTACAGACTTAATAGTGACCGGGTAGGGGAAACACACACCACAAAGTTTCCCCTGACCAGCCGGTACACACCAGCCAGCCAACAAAAACCCCTGTCAGCAGAAAGGGGGGGGCCCTCACAGAGAACACTCACCGCTAATCGCGGCACGGCTCCCAAAGCTGAAGGGGGCGGAGCTGAAAAGGGTCAGAATCCCCTCCAGACGGATTGGGCCCCCAACCACAGCTCTTCCCCCACGAACTCTGACAAGTTGGCCAGAAACATCCCCACGTTCACTCCAAACCTTGCAGGAGGCCATGATGTACATGCTTACCTTCAAGACATTGACTTTCACCTGCAAACTGTCGCCAACGTGACAGCTCGGGACAAGTTTTTCCTGCTCAGAATTACTTCCAGCCGTGACGTGCGCAGCTTCCTAGACCGTCAACCAGAGACTGTTAAAAGGGACTACCAGCAGCTGCGACAAGCTTTGATCCGTGAATTCTCTGATCCAGAATCAGAACAAGGGGTCTTCACCGCCATGGACGTCAAACAGGCCCGACCTGAACACCCACAGACCTACTACGGCCGACTCCGACACGCCTACTTCGGAGCACGAAACGAGCCCGGTATGGAAGAAGATGTCAACTTCAGGACGCTGTTCCTCCGAAATCTGCATCCCACAGTGAGTCACCACTTAGGCGTTCTGGCCTGTCCACGTAGCATGTCCACCCAACAGCTACGTGACTTGGTCCACAAAGCTTACACCAAGCAAAAGACTATTTCCAAAAGGACTGTAAAAGACCCCACAACCTACTCTGTCTCTGAGCACTGCTCAGAGCTAGACACAGAAGGCGCCCAACAGCACCACAGTCACAGACTGTACCACAGAGAGTCAAGACCGTTCCAAGCCAGCAGAGGGCAGCACAACCGTGACGGTGCTCATCCAAAGCATCGGAGCGAGCGCTCTAAGAGGTTCTGGGACCTGCATCACCCGCCGTCCAGAACTCCAAGCCCAGAAAGCCAGCCCTGGAACCCCTCTCGACATGCTACTGGTAAGCCCAAGCCTCATCGCACACCAGAAAAACACAGTGCAGCCACGTCGGAGACAGCAGAGATCGTGAGGATGCTGAAAGAGTTTCTTCACAAGAAACATCGCAAGAGAGACAAGGACGAACCAGACATCTTATGTCTAAGCATAAGAACTGAAACCAACACCCTGTCTGACTGCCATCTGCCTGAGCCAAGCACCACGAACACTGCTCGTCCCCCACAGACTACAGAGCTAGCTGTCACACCACAAAGTGACAGCTCCGCTCCAGCACCACAGCTGACAGCTGCACACACTACACGAAACAGCACAACACATCACACCTGGGACCAACATCACAAAGTCCCAGGAAGTGCTGTTCCGGCTAGCTGCCCCCGCAGCAAGCCACACGTCCCTCCCGGGGACAACCCACCAGACATTGTTATCAAATCGCAACCCATGAACTTTGCTGTTACATCACCAAATAGCAGCTCCACTCACTCACTCATTGTTGCATCACAAACTGACAACACCTACCATTCGCTCCGGCTGACAACAACAGCCCCGGTGCCACAGTTTCTGGGAAACCTTCTTGAAAGGGGGGTGACCAGGAAACCCTACCTAGCCTGCACTTTGGAGAAGGAAGTGAAACTTGAAGCCTTGATAGACACAGGAGCAGACCTCACTGTGATCTCATCTCAACTTTTCAAAAGACTCAAAGTCGAAGCTAAGAGACAGAATCGAACTTTTGAATCCCACACTTGTGAGCTAAATGTGCATTCATACAGCCAAAATAGCATCCGGCTCGAACAGCTAACTCTAATCCACCTGTCAATAGGTTTTATGTCGCTGACTCACCCTGTGTACGTTTCACCAATGAACACTCATCCACTCATCATTGGCAAAGACCTGCTGGATCGTTTCGAGCCCTTACTGGACTTCAAAAAGCGAACTCTTTGGGCCCAAGTGCCAGAACCTCTCCCCATCCAGTCACACAGGCCACCCGAGCCAGACTGTCAGATCACAGAGGTCACGAGACTTTCCACAGAGCCAGACTGTCAGGTCACACAGTTCATGGGAACTCCCACAGCCAGTCACAACGACACAGACTTAGCAACAGGTCAAGTTTCAAGTTCGCTACCCTGCACCTTCCAGCCCACAAAAGACTTTAACAAATGCTGCGCCAAGGTCAAGACTGACCTGCAGCCACATGACCAAACTCATGCCCGCGCCAAGCCTGGCGCACTAAACGGAAAGCGGTGGTCACACCCGACCCACCCACCCGCCCTCACTTTTGCAACGACTACACACTGCATAAGACTTTTACAGGCTACACGGCCTAACACAATCCCGCTTCCGCGGGCTCCGCTGTCTGCAACACCCAACATAGCGGACATGCGGGCTTCTGACACCACAACAAAGACTTTGCGTTGCCACCACTTATACCCCTCCTGCCACCCTTGCACGCCGTCTGAGCTCACTGACAGCCAGTGCCTCAAACCGCTGCATAACATGCACACGCTGCATACGCACAACATTACGGGTTCTGCACCTGTTGACATCACAGCGCAAAAGCTTGTGGTGAACAGGTGCAAAAGGGGGGTCATGCCAATGTTTATCTATGATGCATCATGTGCGGCACAACACAACACCAGAGTCACTGACGAGACATTGAAGCAAGCGACCGGCTGGCAGAAAGATGTGACAAAACATGGGCCAAGGCGAGCTAAACCTAGCTGCCACCCACAAAGCAAAAGAACTGCCCTGTCCAACCAAAGACAACCCTTGTTTGCCTCTTCCTTCCCTTTCTCTCTCTCTCTCTCTGTCATCTGTACCAGGTTGCTGCTGTGGGTCGTCATGCTGTGCTGTCAGCCATCCAGAGGACAGCTGCCACCGAGAGAACAACTGAGACTCCTGATCACCGACTGCGGAACCTGCACTCAGCCAGTGTATGGTCGACTCACCCAGTCCCGCCCGGTCTACAGAGCACATTACCCCAGCACCGCAGCCCCATACATCTGGGCAAGTGCCCAACGGACAGAGGACTCCCTCCCTCACGCCAAAGCCAAGGTCGAACATCTGCTCAACCAACTGGAGAAAGTGACTGCCACGCAATCAGGACTCCTAAGCACCAACCACCGATCCGAACGGTTCCTGGGAGCGTTCCTCGGAGCCGTAGCTGCCGCCAGAACTCTTTTTAACATTGGTATGTCCAGTGTCAACGCAGCGAACCAGACGGTGAACTCAATGAAACCGCTGTTTAATATCTTCCAGAAAGACTTTGCCCAGACTCCGCTGTTTACAGCACTAACGACAGACATGCTGTGGGAGGTTAGCTCCTCCACTGACAGCCTAGCCACAGGTGCAATCCCACCGTACCTGAAACTCTTAAGCCTTGTGCGAACTGTGCTGGCTTCCAGCATCACCACGCCAGCTGACCCTTTTCAAACACACCTTGCTTACTCGCTGGGTTGCGCCACCCCACTTCACGTCAACCCCGAGCAGAGAGAAGTGGGTTTTCTCCTAAACCTACCCATCATCGAGTCAAACCAAACCTCCAGGCTCAAAGACATTGTCAACAGCGGGTCCTGGAAAAGCAGGACCCAGTTCAAGATATGCACTCCAGACGCGGTGGCCTACCCCGACAGCGACACCCTGCTGTACCCGGCCCCAAACCTGCACGGGTGCACCTTGACCAAAGACTTTCACTATCTCTGCCCTAGCAAGCCCTTCCTCAGAGACAACACTGAAGGAATCTGCGAGTTGCAACCCCTGGTCAGCCACACACGCTGCCCTGCTGAAGCTAAGCCTCGCACACAAGTCACAGAAACACAAGCAAAGATTGTAGGTGAACGATGGCTGGCTAACACACCTGCGCACCCAGCCACTGTCACTCACGAACAGCATGATACAACCAGCCGTGTCAACCTGCTCAACCCGAGTATGCCGACTCAAGTACTGACAGGTGCCATCTCACACCTCGGTAACCTGTCATGGTACCATCTTCCGAGCAAAGAGTACCAGACAGCACTGGAACTCCCATCCTTTAAGAACTACAACGTCACCCTAGATCCAGAAGGAGATCTCTGGTTTGAGAAAAGGGGGTCCCAACTCACGAACATTGCTCCTGTCAACACAGCCCTCCAAGCATGGGCAACCGCCCAGCCTGAATACCTCACCTGTGTCCAAACCTGGACCGCAGCGGATACTGTCGTATCTTTCCAAGGTCACCGACCACGCACTGACACTCGTCTTGGCCTTCACCCTGTGCCAGACTCAACGAGATGTGAAAATCCACAGCCAAGCTCACAAAGCCGTGTCGGCGGTTTCTCACAGAACCCCACACCATCGACCACCTCAACCTCATGTGGGCTGAGCCATCAGTCTAGCAAACCACCTGTCATCCATTGTGCTAAGTTGTTGTTCGATGAAGTCCATCCTCTGACTTAATCGAACAAAAAGGGGGATATGTAGCAACATTGACATCCGGACAGGTGCTTATCAAATTTAGTGAATCGTGATTTCTTGCAAACACTTCATTCGTTGTGTGAACAAACAAGAGGTCTCTGTCTCTTTCTCCATTACACACACACAAAGAGACACGTAACACGACACCCCAAAAATTCCAAGGAACACACGTGACAGAACACCCACGTCTCCAGAGAGATACGCACACACACACAAGAGACTTTTCTTCAAACGAATCATATTTAAAACATTACCAAATGTATTATGTGTTGCCATTTATATGTCACGACAGTTTTGGGATTTAATGTAAGTTTTAAGGTGTATTAATCAAAATCTAAATGCTTCTAATCTGTATATCTTATGTAACTTCGTTATCATATAATCCAACCTGAATGTGTTTGATACCATTTTAAATCTTGAGACCTAACGGAGTTGAATCTCGATAATAGACTGCAATGATATGATTATTACTAGATGAATCCTTTTTAGTCATAGAAATGACTAAGGCAAAGCCCTGTCATAAACTACACAGACTGGGGTCTTCTGGCAGGACAAAGAAGATTCTCCCGCTCCCAGATCACTGAAGGTGATTGGACAACGCGCCGAACGAAGGAGTGACCCATACAGTCTTTAAAGGAAAGAGCAAAGCTCTTTCTGCTCTCTCTGCTCTCGCGTCCTGCCTTCGTCTGCTCATCATGTGAAATCTTCGGACCTGAACTCCTTCAGGAGTTCCCTCCTTTTATTTGCTTTATCTCAGTCTTTTGTTTAATTTTCAAATTCCACTGTGTTCGTTTCCACCTACGAGTCAAACGAACGAAGCCTGAATTCCTTCAGCAACTTCCCTTCCAAAGAGGCGCCTTCTTCGAAACTCCCGCGAACAGCTTGCTCTGGCAACAAGCACGCGCGCCTCAGCACGAGCGCGCGCACTCTGCTCCGAGAACACGTGCAGGCTGGACACAGCTCGTGCACACAAACGAACCTTTTGCAAGTATATCAAACTCTAACGAGTTTTAATGTTTTAAGGTGTTTCGATTGATGGCTCTCTCAATGGTCTGTGATTTTAGCTGTTCTATGGCCACTCGTGACCATTCTCTCTCTCTCTCTCTCTCTCTCTACAACCTCCACGCGTGCGTCGGCACGGCGCGCCCCTCCTCAGAAATCTCTCTCTCTCAACTTCTCTCTCTTATCCGCTATTCGTGTCTTGTATTGTTTACTGTAAATTATGTACATAGATATAATCGGTGTATAATCAATATGTGTAATCCGTTATATTCTGTAGTTTGCATTTATTAAAACAATATATTCAAGACTGTGTCTGTGAAAAAAACGCTTGTAAAACCACAAACGTCAATGAGATTAAAAGATCCAAGAGCTGCCAGAGCTCTTATTATTTACTAGTTTTAATTTTATAAACACAGGAAAATTAATGTTCACGGCCAGAAAATTAATGTTTCTTGGAGGTTATAAGGAGATAGCTTTACTGAGAGGTTGATGGGTGATCTTTGATGGTTTTTGCAGGACAAACACCTATTTGATCATTACATGAATTTCCCTTAAAGGTTATCTCATAATCGAAATTAAATAAGATTATTGATATCTGAATGAGGAATTATAAGACGTTGTGATCAATTATTCATATATTCGTATAATCTAGACATTTTCAATTTCGATAATTTAATGTAAAGTAATATGCAGAATATTAATCATATTCATGATTAGTTATTAAAATTCCCTATAGATCATTTGAGCTAATTAATACGGACCAAGAGTCCGAGGCATATAGATTACACATCCCACCCAAAACGCAGTCGACGCTGAACATTAATATTTCAAGCCCATAAAAGAAAAGCTTTGTGAAAAGCCAGTGCTAATCTAAACCCACAGCTAATCGCTGGCCTCCTTATCTGGCTTATTTATGAAAAGTCATCAATATGTTGATCCTATTTGCACAGCGTGAAGAGTGATAAATGACACTAAATTCATGAATAGCAAAAAAATAAAAAGGATGTCAAATTTATTCGCCACTCACTCTGCGTGGGCAGTGAACTCATCAAGTGGGCGATTGGCGATGTCACGGCTGTGCATAATGTCATGAACATGCAATAAATAAATGAAAAATCAAAACTCACGTATGGTACAGATTCCAAAGTGTCCGTGTTGACAATAATTGGGGCAGGACTTGCCTGTGAAAAGAAAGGGAGGGAGAGAGATGGATGGAGAGGAAAACAGAAAGAGAGAGATAAAGATCAGAGTGGATTGGATGCGTGAACTGGCCTAGTTTTTAAGGGATACATCAGAGCATGATGGGAACCGCTGAGCTCACAGATGCCATGATGAAGAACTCAACTTCAAAACAACAGTCGGCAGCAACACCCCACAGTAAATGGAACACAACATATTTACATACACACACACACACAGATCGATTAGATGAATGATGAAAAATAAAACATGGCATAATTTTGCATGTGATCATGAGGGGGACATTTTTTATGACATGAATGTTGAAATTGTTTATGTTTCTCTCTCTTTCTCTCTGGTGCTGTTTAGATAATTTCTGATGACCACACAGTCAACGAATCTCTCCCACACAGCACTGAGACCAGAAATCTTAGTGGGTGGACCTCTATTCTGTGCCTTTTCTCTAATTTCATTGACTGTTGTGAAGTGTAACCCCGTCATTAGCCTTTATTAGAAAAGATTTGCTCATTTTACACAGCTGCACAATTCACTGTACAATAGCGATATCTGCACACACAGTTAGGCTAATTTACCTTAATAGTGATGTCTGTGGCCCTGGAGGCAGGAATAAATCATGTGAATTACTGCAGACCACAAAACCGAACAAATATTTTGTTTTACTTTATTTAAAGGAACAAAAACGCACAAAAAGTATTCTCATCACTTTATAACATAAAGGTTGAACTACTGTAGTCACATGGAGTATTTTAACGATGTTTTACCACCTTTCTGGGCCTTAAGAGTTGCAATGACGTTGCTGTCAATGGAGGGTCAGAAAGCTCTCAGATTTCATTAAAAATATCTTCATTTGTGTCCTGAAGATGAGCGAAGGTCTTATGGGTTTGGAACGACATGAGGGAGTAATTAATGACAGAATTTTCATTTTTGGGTGAACTATCCCTTTAAGAAATATGATGATACTGTATGCAGATATGATTATGCATTTTTTTTTATTTCCAAACTATTACTATTTGAATGTACAATCAATTCGGGTGGACCAGTGCTACGTTTGCACTTATACGACCCCATCCATGCTTCCATACACAAACAAATACACACTGATGTTAATATCTTAAATGTGAACATTAACAGCTTAAATATATGAATAAAATAAAAAAATCACTTAAAAGGCTTAATCCCAGTTACTACTAGGTAAACCGCAGGACAACTTTCATTTAGACAAATGTCCTCATGAAGTGTAATGGCTGCTAAGTGATAATCCAAAGTATTACTCTGAATATGATGTCAGATACCACTTCTTCCAGAATGAGTCCGATACCCATTCTTTTATTTTTAGTACTTGCCGATACCGAGTACTGATACCGGTTTTGTAATTTAATATTGTGCAGAGAAACCAAAAGAATGAATCAAATTAGTTGGCTGAGCAAATAGATATTTCCTTCAGTTATTTTCATTCCTAATTACGTCTGTTAAAATGTATTGTAGGAGCTACTGTTACTTTCACTGTTCATATTATTGCTCTATCATATTTTGTTACATTTTGTTACATGTTCTTTTCAACTGTTTACATTCACTTAAGACATAACCAACAAGGTTTCACAAGGACACTTGCCTATACGGGCGTTTTGACTTAATTTTGTGTGAATTTGTCTTCATGAAAGAGAACTCGTTTAATAGGCTATTCGCGCACTATCTGTGAGGCAGCATTCTGGGCGCACGCGTCGGATGTTTGCCAACAGAAAACTTATTGAAAACATCATGTGATTACTGTTTCTTGGATATTCCCATATCAGAGCAAACTACAAACTTTCCAGTGATGACTGTGAAAAATGGATGTGCGCTTGACAAGCTTGTGCCGCTGCGTGCTCAAAACACGTTTTGTACAAATATTTCATTTGTTTACCAGTCTATTAATTCGATACATTTACTTCACAGACATCCTTCGCTAATATATCCATTTTGCTCTCTGTTTGCTCTGTTGTCACCAGTGTTTCTTTGTCACAAGCCGTGTTCTGTACATGCAGAGTGGTTTCGCAGGATCCCAAATGTCAACTATTACTCAGTATATTGCCATTTAAATGCTTGGAGTAAGTAAGATTTAGTATGCATGTATTTACTGATTTATTATTATTAGAAAACATATTTGATTATGAAAATGAATCCTTTTATTCGGCAAGGATGATTTAAATAAATAAAAAAGTTACAGTAAAGCAATTTATAATGTTACAAAATATTTTTCAAAAACAGTGCTGTTATTTTATACTGTCTATGCATAATAAAATCTTGATAAAAAGTATCACAGTTTCCACAAAAATATTAAGTAGCACAACCGTTTTCAACATTGATAATAATAGTACATTCTTGAGCAGCAAATCAGCATATTAGAATGATTTCTGAAGGATCATGTGAGACTGAAGACTTGAGAAATGATGCTGAAAATTCAGCTTTGCCAACACAGGAATTACCGTAATTACATTTTTACAGTCATTTTAAATTGTAATAGTACTTCACATTTCTCTTACTGTATTTTTGATCAAATAAATGCAGCCTTGGTGAGCATAAAAGACTTCTTTCAAACATATTAAAAATATTGAAAAATCTAAAACTGTCTAGTGAAATCTGCATTTGAATTCCATCGTGACTTGATTCTGACACACATTTTCTCATTCTTTCACTAATAGGGGGAGGGGAGCGGGGATCAACGTCCTTCAACTGAGCACTTTAAATAGAATATGAGTTCAACAAAAGCTAATACTGCATATCTGAAAAGCTAATAATGCATATCTGATTATGTCATATGATTGTCATATGATTTGCCTGCATGACTGAATCTTTTTTTTTCTTTGTTCTTTTCTTTTACAGTTTTTTTTTTTTTTAATTTAATGACAAAGTTACTGAGGAATGAGTGGAGGACACGTTTCTGGAAGCAGTCAAACCTGCATCATTTACATTAGTCCTACAGTTCAACATGTCTAATTGAAGTTAAATGTCAAACACACTTCACAACTTTCCATTATTCTATGCTACACAAAAGCCATTTGTAAGTCGAAGCAAGTAAACACACTAGCACTATGACACTCAAAACATCGCTCTGTGGTTGGAAAATCCCAACCAGCCCATCACAGCAACACTTGCTCAACCAATGGCTTGAGTTTGGGGTGGGGCTATCTGTTTTTCTGACCAATTGAAGATTTTCCTGTGCTTTAGGAAACCTGATTGAAAACAGTCATTATTTTTGTAATTCTGTTTGTCACCAATAGAGGCACACCACCTTTAACAATAATGAAAGGTGGGCTAGCACACTCCACAAACTCATTCAGCTGGAGGTTTATCACAGACACATTAGCATTCAGAGATGGCCTACTACACAAATCCCCAGGGAGATACAGCCGGCCTGTAGCGGCGACTAAAGATCGATCGACAGCAAAGATTGAGGCTGTCCCTGCTTACTGCGCACTGACTCTAATTACATTAATACATCTCCCGCTTTGAGAGCTACAGCCTCAATCACACCGGGACCGGAGAACCAGAGAGATGTGTTGGAAAGCACACAACAGAGAGGAAAAACCTCATTAAAAGCTTGAGCTTTACCACTGAGGTTTGAGACACAAAGTCAGCTCGAGTTCACACTAAACAATGTGTTTGTTTTTGTAAAGCATGGCATATAATAATCGGAAAATATTTCTTTCTTTCTTTTTTTAAATGGAAATGTTTATTGAACCTTAAAAAAAGTATGATTTCTTAAAAAAATCTAGCATACAAAGTTTGCATTATTTTATTTTGTTGATTATTGGGTTTGATACATCAGGCTTTTATGGCTCATGCAGTATGATATAGGGAAAATATCAAGCTCACATCCGGGGAGGAAAAAAACATCTCAGAGGACCCAAATAAGCAAAAATACCCTTCGGCAGTTGCTGAAATTTATATGACCAAACAGATGAAGATGAAGATGAAAATCTGAAAGCTTATAATGTAAATGGCATATAAATATCAGTTGTCACTCTATGGCTTTCAAAAATGTCTTAAGATGATGTTTAAATGCTTAATTTTAAGGCTTTTAGCAGGTTTTTCAGCAAAGTTCTGATCATGTTAATAATTTAGAAGCCTCAAATATGACACAATAGGTTTAATAGGGTTAAGAAGATCCCACATTTTGTCAAGGCAGGATCAACAACAGAAATGTGCCATCTACTGTAGCTGGAGATATTATCTACTGATGAGGTCCATCACGGCATAGTAGACAAACATTAAAGAGATTAAAAGATAATTGCAGCGTTATCTCAAAATATGACAGTTTAACGGTCGGAAATAAAAAAGCAAACAGAACGTAAATGAGCAAAAGCTAGGTTTAATATCTCCCTGGATGACAAAGAGCAATATTGGCCAATTTCAGAAAGTGAGTCATAAAGAGGCCGTCCCCAGAGACACATACACGCAGAAAGATGACTCCAATTTTCAACTAGGATGACATTGCTAAACTACTAGTCATAAGCGTGAAGATAGCTTTTGCATTTTGCAGATTTAAGTTAATATTAAATGATCTTGAATATTATGTTGATAATTCTGAGCTCTGCAATGCCAAATCCCAATTTTAATTCAAACCCATCATTGTTAAAACATTACATGCTCCTGCTAGGTGGTACAATAAATAAACATGACTGCATTCATCAATATGCAAATTATATGCAGATTTATTTTAGATTAACACCAGACATCAAGTTCAGCACTCTGTCTGACAGTATAATATTAACTCTATGGATGTGGGTGTCTATGAACTTTTCTACAGAGATAAATATAAAAACAGCACATCCGGAAATTAATTTGGGTACCTTGGCTTGAATAATTAATGCTGAAGATCAAAGACAAAATCAAGAATCGCTGAGTCATTCTGTCTTTATGAGGCTTTGCTGTATTTGATGACCTCATACTGAAACTGAATGTGGCTCGGAGTAATTAAAGGTTATCCGATGGTGTTATAAGTTATCTGTTCTTTCCACCTAAACACAGTCACTTAGTTGAACATCAAATAGGACCGAAAATGGCAATGCTTTATCAGAAGTGTTGTGCATGCAAAATTGCTCTTTGAGGAATAGAGAATGAGGTCATGACAGCTAACTGTGATACAGAGTCTTCTATATGGAAGTTTCCCAAATCATTGAGTGAATTTATTTGCGCACGCATCTTTATCGGCAACAGGGGCAGTGGGTTGCTGGACTAACGTGTCTCATGTCAATAGTGCTAATGTAGACTAGACTGTGGGAAGCTGACGAGAGTAAAGACGGTGAAAAGGGACCAGTGCTAAATGTACACAGGCAACATCTACTCTCGATGTAAATGCGTACTAGCACTTAGTTAAAACCCTGGCCGGGCGAAACAGACAGATTTGAATAAATCTTAGTAGAAAAAGCTTTTCAATGTGCACACAGACTCTTTGTTGATGTGTTCATTAATTCACTCACAATCGCTGGAAGTGGATGCTGCCTGTTTCAAGCATTATCCGTGTGTAAGTGCTCGCAAACACATGGATACAGAGCACGACCGGCCTCTTTCAGCCAGCGCTCACGTGGCCCAGCCCAGCACAAGAGGTGAGGGCGTTACATAATCAGCTTCACACACAGCTCTCAATAAACATTAGGGGATAAAAAATGATTTGTGTGTTAAAAATGCGACAGCATGTTATAGAATGAAACAGCATATCATAGAATATCATGATGTTTTTAAGGCTAAAGATGCAAGAAATAGATAATATGCGGTGTCTGAAGTGTGTGTGTGTGTGTGTGTGTGTGTGTGTGTGTGTGTGTGTGTGTGTGTGTGTGTGTGTATGACGTAGGGCAGACCAGCTTTGCAGTGTTTGGTAAAGAGAGCACGAACACAAACATCTTATGGGCTTATTGTGGAGCCAAACTGGGGCAGACTTTCTGCTTTAAGCATCTTCGTGCCTCTGCAGAGTTGGGGAAAAGTCTCGGTACACAGAAGTGTCTGTTTTCAGCGTATCAGCATTTTAGGGCAGGTAACACAAGATCAAGAAAGTGCTCGGGTTGAAACTCAGTTTATGCCACTTTATGTAACTTAAAACAATACGTCAGACTTCTCGAATACTTTTTTCAGCTAGTGTGAGTGTTTTGAGAAGTGTTTAACACGTTGTGTGCTGCACTGTAAAAAATGTGGCTGCGATTAGTTAAAATTTGTTGAGATAACTTAAATATCCAACTTAACCAAACTAAACTAAAGTTAACTAAACTTAATATTTTAAGTCAAGCTTGAACACATACTTTTTAAAGTTGAAACAATGTTGGATTTTAAGTTGTGCTAAATAATCGCAGCAATTTTTTTTTACAGTGTGTGGCACATTGCAAATGTTTATGAGATCCAGACCACTGATCAGAAAGCCATATCGCCTCAAAAATGTGTGTGAAGTGCATTGCTACTCAGGCAAAACATGAGTAATACAGCGTGACGTACCTAGGGACCCCATCAACACTGAGGTTAATTGTGTGTTAATATAAGCAAAATGGAATAATTACGGTTGTCCTTATGAGTGATACCAATTCACCTTAGATGTTAAAATTGTACCTTGGTGAATAAAATACCAAGAGGGATGAATGTAAACTTCAATTAAACTACTCTTCAGACATTCCTAATTTGATTTACGATATATCAAATTACCAAATGAAAAATACCCTTTAGTGAAACAAAGAAACCAGTCATGAGCATTTAAAAATATAACTGCATGAAGATTAATTACTACAGTATGCTGACCATTTTGCTCTTAGAAAACTGTTTAACAGAAATGGGTATTTGCATACCGCAGAAGAGCAAACAACTGCAAATTAATCCAACTAGTAATTGTTTTTTTGCTTAACCAAACGTCAGGATGACGATAAAAAATGATTGGTATGCAGATGTGTTATGTGCTGCTCAGAGAGGTCCCGCAAAGGCGTTCAGACACTCTGCTCTTGTCCCACTTTACCACTCTCAATAATTCAGGCCACAGAAACTATACATAGTGCTACCACACAGTCAATAATGCACAAGAAGAAAAAAAGTCAACAACAACAGCCTTAAAAGAGCTGAAAACCACACAGACACCAACTCAAAGAAGCATCCACGAGCAGCAGACATGGGACCCCGTATAAACACCAATACAACAGGGTTTTTATTTTAATGCTTACATTTTTATTTATAACTACTTTACTAAATAAAAAAAATAATAGTAATAATACCATTCATCAATTTGGGGTCATTTTTAAAGACATTATTAATATTTTTATTCAGCAAGGATGAAATTGATCAAAAAGACATGTATAGACAAGTATGATGTTACAACTTCTATTTCATGTAAATTATTTCTACTCATCACAGAATCCGAAAGAAACAAAAAATGTCCACAACAATATTAAGCAGCACATTCACAACTGTTTTTAACATTAATAATGATGAGAAATGAATCCGCATATAAGAATGTTTTCTGAAGTATCATGACACTGAAGACGAGTAATGATGCAGAAAATTCAGCTTTGCCATCACATGAATAAATTACATTTTTAAAAGTATTGGTTAAAAGTGTCTATTGGTGACTTTCTGAACGGAAAACGACCAGAGAGAGATCTAGCCATGTCCAGTCAACAGTTTGAGCTGAAAGGTGATTGAAAACCACTCTCAGCTTGCACACACAACGTCCCCTAAGCCCTATACATCACACCGGACTGCCAGAGAGGAGAAGAGTGGAGGTGTTTTCATGTAGAGACCGGTGGTGGAAGCAAAGCCACATGGTCATTTCTCTCTAACCTTTCTGTGTCTGCCATCACATTATCAATCACCAGACCAATCTCCATATTTAAGTGTTAAAATGCATCTAAATTGGTAGCATCATCCTCTTCAGCTCTAGTACTGAGAAATGGGTCAAAACAAATGTAATGAGGATCTT
Source organism: Phoxinus phoxinus (assembly GCF_949152265.1). NCBI lineage: Eukaryota > Metazoa > Chordata > Actinopteri > Cypriniformes > Leuciscidae > Phoxinus > Phoxinus phoxinus. The sequence continues at coordinate 11,408,153 of NC_136898.1, forward strand.
ACAATCAGCAGGCAGAACAATCCTGCTGCTTATGTACTGTATATTAAGGTTTTGAGACAAAACACAAAATAAGTGTCACATGCACTGAATAACTTTAAATTGAACGCAGGAAGTACCACATGAGAGCTCCACTTTTGCTTAAGATAGTCCTGGGGTTTAAACACAAATCAGTACTGCAAGAGGAGAGAGCACACGCGCGCACACACACAAACACACACACACACACACACACACTAAGACAATCCATAGACAATGACTTTTATACTGTAAAAACTGCATATTCTATCCCCTAACCCTCCCCATCATCACACATTTTCAAAAAACATCACTTAGAATGATTTATAAGCCGTTTTACTCATGGGGACAAAAACAATTTCCCCACAAGGTCAAAAATTGCTGGTATTACTATCCTTATTCGATCCCCATGACGTAAGAAATACCAGACACACACACACACACACACACACACACACACACACACACACACACGGTCTTCAGACTGCAGCGTCCAGCTGTGTTTGTGCACTGATGGGGTGTGATGCATTGGCCTGATTTGGGTTTTTAGCTGGATCTTTCTCTCTCATGCACAAACAGATTACTTCATCATCACCGCTCTAGTATTTGTGATATGAGAGCCATGTTGTGTATAACAGCTCATGCGATAAAAAAATGATTTCAGCACACGCAACAAGAACAAGAAGCAGATCAGAACAGGGGCTCCAGGGGTAATACGCAGTTATAGAAGAGAACACACCTCCTTACGGCTACAGCAACATATACAACAGTCATTGATAAAGACCACTTGATAACCAAATATTCAATAACCACCTGCATTCAAAACCAGAATATTATCTGTCCAGCTGGCATTTAAAACAGTTTTCAAACATACAAATTCAATGGGTTTCCACTCTTGGTTAATAGCGGAATACATTTCCATGACTTTTCCAGTTGTTTGTCATTACTGGATCTTTTTTACTGGAATTTTTTTTATTTATTGTTTTTGACCAAGGCTGCATTTATTTGATCAAAAATAACAATCAAAACAGGAATATTGGCAAAAATGATTCAAGTTTATAATTACTGTTTTTATTTTACTATATTATAAAATGTAATTTATTCCTGTGACAGCAAAGCTGAAATTTTAAGTTTTTATAGCTTCAGTGTCACGATCCTTCAGAAATAATTATAATATGCTGATTTGTGGTGTTCAAGAAACATTTAGGCCTATTATTATTATTAATGTTGAAAACAGATGTGCTGCTTAATAAATTTGTGGAAACCGTGAAACGTTATTTGATTAATAAAAAGTTCAAAAGAACAGCATTTATTAGAAATAGAATTCTTTAGTAGCATTATAAATGCATTTACTGTAACTTTTGATGAAATTAATGCATCCTTGCTGAATAAAAGTATTAATTTCTCCAAAAAAATCATACTGACCGTACTCAATTTTCTTAGTTTCCGTAACTTTTTCAGTCCCAAAGAACACAATTTTACGAGTGGGTTTTCAAGCCCTTAACAACTTAAATCAACCCAACTTCATTCACTTTTCTCACTATTACTTCAAGTCCTCATATCAGATTACCCATAATGCACCTGTCCCCTCACATTCCTGTTCCCTAGCCCAGATGTCACCGGTTACCTGGTACGGCTCGTGCCAGTTGTGAGGATGGCAGCCGCACTCGGTCCACAGATCGCAGCTCCCCCCTTTGGCTTGCAGCACGCCGCGGCTGGGACTCCTCCAGGAGCTCTCGGAGCGCGAAGCCGTGAGTTTGGCCCTCTGACGGGGCAGAGTGGACATGGACGGGGAGGATGAGGGCTGGTAGTTGTATCCATGCTGTGGTTCATGCTGCCAGCTGCAAGAGCAGGGCACCTCGCCCCCTCCGCGATCTCCCACGCGCCCGTGCATCTCCACACAGCAGCTCTGCTGCTTGCTCAGGTAAGCTGTCATCCCCAATGTGCGCTCCTCTCCTCCTCTTGCCCTGTGTCTTTCACCTCCCTGTCTCTCCATTTGTATCCCGGTGCAGGCGGCAGCAGCAGAGGACGCAGCTGTGGTGAGCAGCACTCCTCTGGGCGGTATCTGAGCAGTGTGCTCTTGACAGTGAGAGAGCTAGTGAGAGGGCTCTGTGTGTGTGTGTGTGTGTGTGTGTGTGTGCGTCAGAGAGAGAGAGAGGGAGAGAGAAAGCTGGCTACTTGTAGACACTAGGCATGTTTTAGTTAGGAAGACGTCGAGAAGGAGCACAAGAGGGAATAAGAGAAGAAAGAGAGGTAGACGAGTGCGTTTGTGTGTGTATGTGAGGAAGCTCTTTGTCAATTGATGATTTGACTGGCGGTGTGTCTTGACAGCATCTCTGCTCAAGGCAGAAGCAATCAAACCCTGAACAGCTGGGGACCCAACCCCCCCCCCCAATCAGACAGACGGATGTCTTACTGACAGCTGCACTTTTTCAACATGATAAAATCATTCAAATGATCTCTTGCAGCAAGCTCAAAGTACACGAAAAGCTCGCAGCTACTCCAGAGATATAAGCCACATAGCCCGAAGGAAGACAGAAATGTATAAACAGTACAAATTGAACTAATAAGTGTTCTAAATCCTCCTTAGCATTTGAAAAAAATCACTGTAACACAGTGGTTTAATGCTTTTAATAAAGCGGCGGCGGCAATGGCAAATAAGATACAACAAACCCAATGTTCAATAAATTGTTACATATATATTTAATAACCAGACAATAATACAGTTGATTAACCTAACTCTTTGCTTTTCCAGGTTGCCAAGCAATGAAGCAAACTTTAATGGCCCTGTCCCAAATGGCACACTTGATGAGGAGTTGTGGTCATGTGGCCTTTGCTTATACATCAGTGATGTCGACAAGACCATAGTGTGTCTCATTTGTCACTTCAGTCTCAGAAGGGCCCTCACAAGCATCACCTTTGTTCCCGCAATGCAGAGTTTCTCTGAGCCTGGACTGGTGCAGACTTCACAAAGGAATATTACCTAACAGAGTATGCAGCAAAGTATGGACTAATTAACTAAACTGAATTAAAGAGAATTTAACTGATAAGTTTAAGTTTTTACAAAATAAACACATAAATAAAATTGTGTGTGCTAATAACTATATATACACACATACACACACACACACACACACACACACACACACACACACACACACATAATATATATATATATAATTTATAATTATTAATAATTTAATAATAAAATGAGCTTTTTTTCCAACAACAACTTGATAAAAATGCATTTCAAATTTGTGAATGATAATAATAAATCTTATATATATGTATATACATACATGTTGTAGTTGTTGTTTTTTTAACTAAAAAGCTGTTAGCAACAACTTCAGTGGCAAAAACTGCATTTTAAATATTTACAAATAATAAATTAATAAACTTATATGCAACCTGTGTAGTAGGCATTTCAAACGAGAGGATAATTAATGCAGCAGATTGGCCGTTTTTTGCATTTTAAGAGTGTAATAAACAAAAGTAAAGGATATTTTGTAATCCATAATTCAGCAGCAGAAACACAAAACTGCAAGGAACAGCGGAGCTACAGCCTGTAGCCTGTGGATCACTGAGCCTCATTAATTCAATAAGATTTCTATTTATAACCAACCTAGTCACATTTAATCAAAACAAGGGGCTTTATGCTCAGCAACTGATGCTTAACTGCTTAAGTTAAACCATCCAGCTACATCAGAATCAATCCCAGTGTGCTACACTGACTGTCCGCTCAACCAGTGTGCATTATCCCCACCTACTGGCCACTAGCACACGGTACAGCTCAGTCAAAAATATGATATATTGCTTAATATTAAATATTGCTGAATATTTGTTTAGGATTCAGTATTTAGCGTTGTGGTTATTCATTCTGATTTAGTAATCCTCCCTCACATAGTGTCTCCCAGCTGGCAGTCAGCTTAGATTAAAATTAATAAAACATACTGAAGGTTGATGATGAAGGCTTTAGCGATTAGTTCAGAGTGTGTGGTTGTGTATGCATTCTAAGTGTCTAAATGCCAGTTAATCATACAGTATTTCGCATAATTAACAATCTCTGTGGAACATTCAATTTATCTGAACCTACAATTAAGCAGGTTTCTCTCCGCCCACATTCCAATTAAATTCTTGTGACATTTTATATCCCACCTGCAGGGCACACAAACAGCATCAAGCTCTACTAATGGGTTTGAACAGAATGTGAATGTAACGAGGTGCTTTGACAAAAAAACAAGAAAGGAAAGGAAATGCCTCCCAAACTCACGCTGATTTGTTATGCGTTTATTTTTTTGATGGTAGTAAAGCAATGCCATCAAAAATGTCTGTCATTTTAAAACCTTTTTACTTCGCATAGAAAAGAGTGGTCAGGATGTGCTTCACAAATCTTTAGTATTCTCAGAAAGAAAGTCATATGGGTTGTAAATATTTTTTTTAGCTGAGCTAGGATATCATTTAACTCCAAATTCATGACTAAAGATTTTTGAAAAATATCCTGGCCACTTTTTCCTAACAGAGAAAGACAAAAGGTTTTAAAATAATAGAAATGTGCTACAAATTAAGCAGTCCATACGACTGAAAATGTCAGTCATTATTCACTGAAAACCTCCACTGCAGTCAAATATGACGCATCAATCAGACTTGAATCATTATTTGAAATAATGACCAAAACCAAAAAAATAAGAAATTTTCACAAAATTGTATCAAAACAGCAACAAAAAAAAGTAAAGTAAAAATGAAAAGTAAAAATGTATTTCTGACATGATAACCAGATGCCATTGACATGGAATATGATGACAACAATGCAACCGTATAAAGAAATAAACAAAAAAATTTAACTATCATTCCATTCATAACAAAGCCAATTGTAATTTTTGCTGTTGCATTTTGTGTCATGAAAATGTTAGAACAGAATTATAATGCATGAATAATGTATATTTGAAATGTGTGAGCGAAGTCAGTTAAAAAGTAGCTAAAGCATCCAGTGGGAAAATGTCAGCCATTTTCAATTCCCAAATGAAAGTGTTGTGCGTTTTCCATCACACTTTTAACATGATGACAAACACCACTTTTCACTGTCATTGCTTGAAATCATGACAACCTCAGGATGTGTGTGTGTGTGTGTGCCATGTGTCAATGACAAATGCTAGTCATGGGTGCCAGCAAGCTGTGATACCACATCATCGAGATAAACCCTTGTATAATACTGTTGAAAATGTCATAAGATGCTGTCAAATTAATTTTCCCACCTTTCACCAGACAGACCATCAAATGACAGGTGGTCAGCCCTGACATTCACACACGTCACAGTGCCCACTCAAGCAGCTTTACTCACGAGGGTGAGAGAACATGACACCTATGTGGATGCCTTTCCCCACACACTACACTGCTCACTCACATAACGGCATACAATTATCAAAAGGGTCCAAAAAGGCTGATGTTGTTGATTATATGGTAATAAATTAGATTTATTTATATGTAAAATACACTTTATATACAGTACTATGTACTATTAGATAATTATACGTTGACAATTTGTTGCAATTTATTTACGGTAATTTAATAATTGTAATATATTATTAATTTAGTATTAACAAAAATATTTAAAATGATTATAATTATAAAATATTTTTTTTTTAAATGTTATTTATTTAGGTTATGATAGTATAAATATGTTGCAGTTTTTCTACCTTCATATTTCTAACAAACCTGAAAAAAAGCTTTCATATATGTTTTTGCGTCTGTGTCCAAGATAAAAGTAAAAGTCATTAGATGATGCACGAATCACAACAGATGTTTTATTTAGTTGACATTTGAATGTCTTGGATTTGAATGCTGCATGTCACTTACATCAGCGAGGTTGAGACTATCGTTCTAACAAACCAATTCAAAACACAATGTTGCAGTTCTTATTGTAAAAAAATATATCATCAAAATGGCAAGTATTCCCATTTTAGCATTTACTCACCAAAGCCATTTTGCCAGTTTTGACTTGCATTTGGCAAATGTTCATTTTGGACACAGTGTACTCGTGAATTTAGGGAGCAGGAGCTGTTCTAGAAGGCACAATGAATGACGAAATATTTTGCTCTATAATTCACACCACAGGCGCTGGGAGTGTCTGGGATCAGGGTTCTAATTAAAAGCCCCTCTCTCTTGCAGCTCTTAATAGAAGTGAAGTACTCGGGCTACCCGAATCTTAATTCTCACAGGAACTGAGAGACTCTCTTCTCTACGTTCCCCTCTCGAACAGTATTTTCCACTGCTCTCAGTAATCAACCCTCCGCTTCTTCATGCTATTCCAAAACTGTAAATACACACACACACACGCACGCACACACACTTATGACGTGTCAAGAACTCCCACTCTTCAGAACCGGCAAGATCCCCACACAAAAGTCGAACCCACGTTGCAGTTTACGTAAGCAGCTGATTGGTCCTGTCAATGAATGTGTGACAGGTCATTTATTGCTTCAGTGAAAGCCATGATGGTCCAGAGCCCATCTCTCCCTCACCTCAAAAAGAGGATGACCATATGCTGAGAAAGTCTATGCACAGTCTGACATGCACATGTTGGACCTTTCAGTTCGTCCTTATAGGCTGGTTGGGGGGTGGGGGAGAAGAGCTTCCGGAACAATAATTGGCTTTACAGAATACCAGGGAACATTTATCTATTATAAAAGAGTGTATTAAGTTATTATATTACCATAGTAGGATGGTATGGTGTTAATATGAAAAAAAAATCAGGCCTGAACAATCTCAGTTTGCGAAGTCATGCCAAACTAAACTAAACTAAGCTAAGCTAAATTAAACTAAACTAAATATCACATGGTCCAAGGCAAAACAATGTTCATGGTTTCTAGCTGTCCCTTGTGTGCTGTTGTTGTAATTCACATTTACCACCACAAGGTGGGGCTTGTGGTTAGAATTTGAGATTGGACATGAGGCAACAAAATCAGTCTTGGCCCTTAAGATTGTTTCTGGCACTTTAAAAGTTGTACACACAGTGATTTCACATTTTGTAAAAAAACAAACAAAAAAAACAAATTTTTCCACCGTGTACGAAGGACACGTACTGTAGTACTGTAGCTCGAACAAGTACTGTAGCTCTGCTGAAAGCTTTTTTCTGAGTGTCTACTTCAGGTGAAAAGTGAACGATTTTTACTCACTGGCAAAGTAATGTGGCAGGATCCGCAAATAAAATGGTTGTACAGCCCCTCTGTCTGAGAACTGAGAGTGAGCAATGATGGTACAGTCATTTGCTAGTGGAGCACATGCTCAGTTCGTGCCCATTAAAGGCAATGAGAGCTACAGAGAGTGCGCAAGTTTACTTTACTGGTTTCAACTTAGCTCAGCAGTTATCGTAAAGTTTGACAGAGTCTGACAGTCATCAACTGAAGTGACAAACTTTGGTCGGTGTTTAACACATGCTAATAACTAGGAGCTCAGGAGGCGTATAATATACTGTATACACAGCATGCAAAAATATTCAGTTACCGGTAAATAGTACATTTTTGGCCAAACCTTCAGTGGAAAATAAATAACGGTAACACTTAAAAATAAGGTTCCATTAGTTAACATCAACTTTAGTTAACATGAATTAGGAATGAACAAGACTTCAACAATATATATTTATCTGAATTAATGTTAATTTCAAAATGTACTAATACATTATTAGAATAAAAAGATGTGTTTGTTAACATTAGTTAATGCACTGTGAACACAACTGATAGTTTATTAACTAATATTAACAAAGATGAATAAATACTGTAACAAATATGTTGTTCATTGTTAGTTAATACAATAACTATGTTAACTAATGCAACCTTATTGTAAAGTGTTACCGAAGTAATTATAAAGAGCATCTGAACAGAGCTTTTGGTGTACCAGCTTGAAGGAGAGCTAAAGGCTGCTAAAATAACCATCTGCGCTTAAACTGCTGACCTGGCCTCGGATTTACCAACCGCACCACTTCACTGAATTATGGAATAAGAAGTCCTGGAAGTTATGAGGACTTCCTCCTGGGTTTTGCTAATTGGATTTTGGAGGAGTGCATGGAACCCAGGAGCAGAGGGCGATCTTAAAAAAAGGAAAGTTAAACAGAGGAGTGACTATAATTTAATATAAGGGGCAGAGAGGTTAGCTCTGCAGATAGAGGATAGGGAAGCAGTGCCAACACTTACTTTGGGGAAAGAGCTTTTTGTTGGATCCCAAAAGAGATTCCCTGAACCCAGCCCATGGCCACTGCATGAAGCACCACCAACACCATAATAATCACCATTAGTGTTCACTAAAATACAGTTTCAGCTCCTTAGAGACCGTCAACCCTCAATGGCATGTTCCTTTTCCCCAGGGCCTTAATGTCCTTATATCCTTTCCATCGTGACAATTTATACCTTAACCACACTTTAGCTATATCTACTACCGGTAATCTTTGTTTTCTAAAGAAAATGCAGGTCTTTGCTTGTGCAGTATACTCACCACCACAACTGCTGCAATACAGTTGAAAAAATAAGAGGTTCTTAGCGTGTAACTATGTAGTTGCTAGGATGTTACTTAATGGCCCAAGTCTCTATTATATTCTGGTCTCTATATAGCTAGGTCCTTTCCTCTTTTTTTTTTTTGCCAATTGTATTGTCTTCGAAAAATAATAGCACACCAATTTGCGAGAGTGGTAAGATTGATGCTTGCAAATCCAGCCTAACATACATAAACCTAAAGCCTAACATATAAACCTCTCACAGTGTCTATTCTGCATAGCACTGGCTCCAGGCTCCACATCCAACCTTAAATTGTTTTAACACCCCTGGCGTCCTTTTAAAGACAGAAGACAGCTCTTACATTGATTAGTTTCATTAGTCTCTTTTCCACTGGAATATGTTTCTGAGTGCTGGCAGCGTCTGTGAGTGATGTTTCAAAGGCTAATGCACGGAACGCTTCTGGTCGAGAGCCAGGCCTGTGTAATCAACTTCAGAAATTATGAAACCAGTTCAATGGTTCAATAAAATTGGGAGGGAGGCTAAATCCACCAGAGAAAGTGAGTGAGAGAGCTAAAAATGGTATTATCTAACAAAAGCAAAAATGCGGTTAAAAGGACCTATGGAAAATTGTAAACAATTATTCCTCTTAAGTGGTCTGGTTAAAAAAAAACATACTGGCTATTGTCTGGGAGACACTATCTACAAGATTCTGTTATGGGATAACATGCTGGTTTACTTGATGGTTAAACCGAATAAATAGCTGCTAACCTGACTGCAACTCCTTCTGTGTCTCTTTAGAAGTCTCTCAGCCAAACTTTGCTTCCATTTACAGATGGTGACGAGAGACGGCCACTTCATCGGCCCCAGATCAGGAGCCTTGCTCTTCAGGGCCTCCATGCTGAGCCGTTTGTGAAGCGGTCGTAAGGATTCGACTCGAGGAGGGGCGAGAAGGTTGGGCGCGCTTCCTCGGTGGAACTTCTCCCGAAAAAGGCCATTATTCACCAGCATGTAGCTCATGGCGGATGGCAGTTCGCCCAGCAAAGCTGGACAATGTGAAAACTTCCACAAAAGCCTCTGTCAAATCAATGGACAGCTTCGCAACAAGGTCACCCTAACACTGATACAATGTACATATCCGCAGCCCAGTGGAGCCAAGCCACAATAAAATGGACTTTTCAGCGCTGGTGGCTAATAAACAAACAAATCCATTGATTCTTTAGAAAACCGAAAGTCGGTCAAATATCAGAAGCCAAATCCAGCGGCTTTGGGTGTGTAGAGGACGGTTAGAACTCCAGGCTCAGACAGGCGCGTTAACTCCCGAACAAATCATTGTGCCGCTCGGAAAGACAGCAGCGGTCCTAGAAGTCTGTTCATCCTTGGATGAGTATCTCCTTCCATCGGGGGAACGGCGTATGTGAGTAGAATGTCTGAGATGGAGATTTCTGGCGGTGGCCTGTGCTACGGTAGGCTAGGCTAACCGAGGCTTAGTTGTACTTTTTTCAGGGTGTGGTAGGGAGAAAAAAAAGTGCACAGAGAGTGACAAAAAATTCAATAAATCAGGGGGGTGATGGGGCGGCCGAGGAGAGGTAGATGAGATGAGATTAGCAACGGGCAGAGCTGAGATGCAAATCACGTGGGGATATAATTAAAGCCTAGGGGAACATCACTCCAGTGAGTGGCCACCACCAGATTACAGCCAATCAATAATGGAGCCGACAAACACATAAACGCGAGCGCTGGCACACACATTCATACGCAGAGATGGTTATCAGGCTCAGACACGAGCCAAACTTAAATTCACCACACTGGGAACGCCACAGCAGGCTTAAACGCGAGTTACAGGATGTTGAGCGTGAAAGGAAAATTAAACGTGCAAAGCGCAAAAACAGCAATTAACCATGTCCTGGGCTCCATGCTGCCAAATCAGACAAAGGGGGGATGATGGGAAATCCCAGAATAGACAGGCTAAATGTGTTATCTCTTTGATTACAGCTCTAAACGTCACTAAACGGCAACAAGCGGATAATCAGGATCGCAGAGGAAACGGTCTGACGGCTGCCTGATCATTATAGCAGTTGCAGCCTGGTCTTGAAGAAATGCAATGCAATATACAGTACATGATTCAATCAAAGGATGTGTCTGCGCTGCATAGAAATCTAAATAGTAGCATGAATATAGACGATTTATAAGTGGTTATTTAACTTTCATTTCCCAGGAATTATTATTTTTTGTTTTATCAAAACTAACTTAGTTTCTTTATATGAAAATCACAATTTGAAAAGGTTTTAGTGTTTTATTTTTGTCCCGGATCCAGATTTTCAAAACTCATAATATTTTTTTTATTATTATTATTACGTTTTTGTGGAATGTTAACATTAACATTAATGAGTGACAAACAATTTTCAGTATATGAAATATGCATTTTTCAAAAATTTAAAAACTGTAAATCAGGATAACTTTCACCACCCTGTGATTTGCATCACAGAATGACATTGAACATTATAAATGCAGTCAAAATTTTCATTTATAAAAAACAAAACTACAAATCTTGTAATTGTATAGATATAAATACACTACTGTGTGAAGTTTTGCGGTCGGTAAGGTATTGAGCTTACAAAGTCTGAATTTATAAAAAAATAAAATAAAAAAAAAGACAATGAAAAAAATCCTATTTTAAAATGCAATTTATTCTTGTGATGTGAAGGTAAGAGTGTGAAAAGTGTTGTGCTATTAGAGGGTTTATTCACAGGGCCAAAAGTGCATATCGTATAGAAAAACCCTTACATATGACCATTTTTTTTCTAATGCTTTGTTGCTTTTCATTTTACAGTTGCGTCAGATGCTCCCATGGTATTTTTTTGACGTCTAAGTTGCAGGCGTTAAAGCTTTGTGCTGTCTGCGTTTCAGTGTTAAAATTGGCGTTTGTGATGAATTAAAAAGAAAAGGGTTTGCTTGGAGATAGCCAGGGTTTGATTTGGTCAAAACTGCTCTGCTCACATTCATTGTGTGGTGTAGGATTATCCAACCGCTGGTCAGCTATAGATAAGACAGCCCTGTCTCACTGTGTCTTTCTGTCTCTCTTTTCCCCATGGGGTGGGTGGATAAAGTTGAGGCAAGGATGAGGAACATGAGTCGGGGTTGCCTCGTGACTACAATACACAAAGACATAGAAAGAAAAGCAGACCCCTTAAACAAGGCACTTTAGAAGTGGGCCAGCGCTCATCTCAAGAAGCCATCCTTACCCATCTCTCTCCGCTCATGTTTATATCCACCCTGCTCAGGGTATCAACAGTATGACATTTTGAAATCCATAACTCAAACCCCCCCACCCCCTCTGTTATCTGCTGCCGAGAGCTCCATCTATTATACATAGGTTTTAACCTGCACATCTTGTAAAGCTTCCCGGAGAGATACAGACAGTGGGAGAACTTAAAAAGGGGCATGAAGTGATAGAAGAAAAAATCTAATATAAATATTATTGTGTATGAGAGACAAAGGTGGGGAAAAAAATGAATATAGAGTTTGAAATAGAAGACATGCTGCTGTCTAAGCACAGACATATACCAGCACATGAAAAATATGTTTGTTTTTTGCCTGGCGATGAACTAATGATCCATATGCATTACAAATTTCAGGGTAATTAATCAAAATACAGAACTCTGACTGCAGAGCAATGATCAAGGTACCTGCTCAGAATACATCTAAGGCCATCAAAAGATCTTTGAACATCATAAGGGATACTAGTCTTTTGATTTAAATTGTTGTGGACAATCATTTGAGTGGGCAAATTGATGCTGCCTAATTGAGCACATTTTTGAGAAACAATACAAAAATAAATAAATGAAACATTTAAAAAAAAATACATTAAAAAAATTAGCAAAATAAAATAAAAAGGAAATCATTCAAATGAATTAATTAAAATAGCACAATGATGAACTTAGATTATACAATTATAAAAGATTATTTCACAGTTATGTGAAGGGTGTAATTTCTGTGGGACTAACATCACCAAATGAAACTGCAAAAATAACAGTTTTCAAACATGTTCACTCTCCCCATTTCCAATTGGATGGACAAACATAATGAGTTCTCAAACTTACACCGCTGGATGAGCCAATGTTGCTCATTTGTGCCAGTATGCGATGCACTTTTTTTTTTATAGCACCACAAAGTAACAGTTTCTACATTTGTTCAAGGAAATCAGCCTATGAATGGTTCACTTATAGATGTTTCTGCATATTAACCTGCACAGAGAAAATATTTAACAATTACACACTTTTAAGCAGGTATTCAGCAGGCTGACGTTACCGTTTGATTTTGAAAATGAACTAAAAAGCTATTGTACATGTCTGCTATTATCCAGGACTTTTAAAACCTTTACAATGATCTGATCTCAAGACCAGAGGCAGGAAAAGAATGCTTACATCTGGGTTCTTTCCAGGTAATGATGCACTGCTCTCTCTCTCTCTCTCTCTCTCACACACACACACACACACACACACACACACACACACACACACTTCTTCAGATCTTTAAAGCAGTGGAGCAACTAATGAGATCTTTTTTTACCACTAAGTACATCGCTGGAACTTCACATCATTAATCTTATAAACAAACAAATAGAACAAACACAGAGCGGTCTAAATCATCAAATAAAAGCAACACAAATTCAGTGTAATGATTCAGTTCCTTTGGGTCAGCCATACCGTATAAAACAGTAAGCATTAGTAACCAATGTAAAGGCTGGTACAAAAAAAATACCATGGTATTAGCATACCATGTTTTTTGGACATTTTGCACATTTGCCATGGTAATGCCCAGGGGTGTGACGAGATCTCGTGCCACAAGATCTCGCGAGATTAAAATGTGACTAGATTTCCGCCGGGTGAAAAGCTGTCTCGCTATATATGGCCATGACGGAGCGTAATGGTGAAATAAGCATAGAATATTCCACCGCTACACTTACATTCGCCTCATCTGTCGTTTTGCTGTTTATATATATATATATATATATAAAACATTATGAACTAATGTAAAAGTCTGCTCCTCCAGGATGAGTTGCCGTCGCAAGAATCACAGTTCACTGATCGTGTGACGATGGCGGACGATTCGTTGCCCAACAGAGCCTACTGTTTTATCTTGTAGAATGCGCGCTCAGCACTGCTGCTCCCTGCTATACACAGAGTACGCGCGATCACGAATTTGAAAGTGAAAGTAAAACACAAGCTCCCTAATGCGCGCAAATTAGGCTCCATACATACAATAGCCTGTCTCCCAATACCCATCTCTGGACTGCGTAGTTGTGCCTATGATCTCTGTTTGCACTTTGAATATTGAGAGAGTACTGTAACGTCTGAAGGACAACAGACAAGGGAGGCTCCGTTTCTGAACTTGTAATCCGAACGCAATAATAATTGTACGTAAACGCACCAGCCTCGTTTCTGTACTCTGTGCACTACAGTAGGCTACTTTAATTATTTGCACTTAATAAGACTAAGATAAAACTGTAATTTATTTTTGTTTTGTATACTGTTTTTATTTCTGTGTTCAATTTGTGTAAAGGAGTTCAGTTATGAGGTCACAAACAGTCTCAATCAGAAGTTCTGGAAGCTCATAAATGTACAGTAAGGTCTGAAGAGAATCGTGTAAAAATCATACAGGAGAAAAGCCAGTCAGTAAAAACCTTTTACAGTGCTTGTATACTGTTTTCTTTCAATGCATTTGATAATTCATACTCATAAAGTAGACCTGAAATGACATGCATTAGAATATTATTAGTTAAATCATTTCAAAATGCACCTGCATACTATTTTTCCAGTCATGAATTTTGTCATTGAGGATTTCTGATTTTTTTTGTGCAAAAATCTCGTCTAGTTCTCGTGAACCCAATCTTGTGTCTCGTCTCGTGAGGTAAGTGTCTCGTCACACCCCTAGTAATGCCATGATATCGCCTTTTAAGTGTCATTACTAGTTATGTTTAGTTCAACTTTAACTAAATAGTGTTGGGTCTTCTTGCCTGTGTTACAGTTTCTGCCAATCGGCCTCTTCAAGTATTCTCGTTGTGGGAATAGACTGTCAGTCGCTGACAGCTTGTCCGCTGGCCGACAGGGACGTGCTCCAGCCTTAAGCCCAGGGGGAAATGGTTTGTGTTAGTGAAAGCCATCCTAATATTAACAGTCTTATTTCAGAGCGACGAGTGGCCGAATTCACCTGTCAGATCCGTCTCAGAACATGCGCAGCAATTCCCCCTCCTGAATCAGAAAATGTCAGACAATTTGCTCTCCTAATTAAGAGTTAAATGAAGCGTTCAGCTTGACATGGAGTGATGAATCTAAGCTGTCCGATTCAGAAAATCATATATTCATTAAATTAAAATGGACCATATTTACTTTTTCTTAATACATGCCTCTGGTCTCATTGTGTACGATTCATCAGTGCACAATAAATAAATGTACATAACTATTAATCATTTATTGATAGTTATTATTAAAGCCTATTATTTTACTGGATTTGCAATGTAAACATCATAACTACGTATGTAAATACTGTACATTGATATGACAATATACACAGGTTGTTATATTATTATAGCCAAACCAAATGTCCTTGGCCGAAAAAAAGGTTGAAGATATGCAACAAAGAAAAAAGCTGCATGAACTTTGAGGCTGCTGATGGTTAAACAATAGCTAAAGCTAGCAAAGCTGAGATACACCCCATAATAATTCTGCAACAGTACATGAGAGAGGAAGACACTCTGAATATGCAAAGTGTCTTATCTATTCTGAGCGATAGACGCAGAGAAAGAGAGTTAGGGGTCGTTTTTAGCGCAGTCCTTTATGATCTGGCCATTCTGCCTGTTAATGCCATTGTGAAGTTCTCATGATGTTCATTAAGGCAGTGCTAATTAAGCTCTAACTCTGCGGCTCTACAAAACACTTAAACAATGCACACTCATAAAAAAAGAGGTGAGGAGAGAGAGACAATGACACAAACTAGTTCTACCATCATTCTCAAAAATGACCCAACATCCTGCCTTTACACTGCAACACTACAGCTCTGTTCCAAAACATTACGTGTGTAAGATTGGAAAAACTGGAAGAGAGGGCTACTCTCTGAGACAACAAAGGAAATTAACATTTGAACTCTTTTGCTATATTACCATCCCCGTTCGAGACACGATCACACTTGAGTTGATCACCTCCCAATTTACACATCATTCCCTTCAACCATCCCTATTTGAATTCACCCAAATATCTATATGGTTTAATACAAACAATTATCATACAGTATTATACATGTTTGGTATCATATGAAATGTCTCGACCAATCATTTGAACGATTGGTACAAAGGTCTCATTCCCACAGAAGTAAACCAAAAAGGTAATAAGGTGTGGAGAGTTTAGAGATATCTTGTTAACTGCTGTGGGTGTGCCCCCATGTAAATCAACTTCTGTCCCCAGTAAGTCTGGGACGGTGATCAATGGAAATTCCCACTGTGAACTCATGTTTACATTTGAAAATGTTTCTGTCTTGGTCTGAGCATTTACAGAGATGCTGAAGAGGGTTCAGGGCGTAATTCTGTACCTCAGATCAGCCCATAATGTTGAAGGACTTCAGCATTATGTATTTTCTAAATGTCAGGTTTAGCTTTCATCTTTTACTCTTTATCTCTGAGCATTCTATGTTATTATATTGATTATCTTTTGAACTTATTATGAAATTGGCATGAAACATATACCTGACATAGTAAATTGTTACAATTCCGACTGACTCTGAAATTATTTTAGAAGTAGATTAAATAGATTTGTATGTTACCGCAAGTCTGCGTCAGATTAGTGACGACTAATATTTGGCGCTAATTCAAGTGTACTTGGTTTGCAAAGACAAGAAGTGAATTTCCGTTTAGGGCAGCAAACGTGCTGCTTGACCAACCTAAATCTGGGTGTGTCTTACCTCTGTTTTAATTTAATGTTACTTTAGATAAGTGTACGTGGGAAATCACGGAATGGCCAATCCAAAGCTATTATAAGAGAAGTAAAGTTGTACTTCTGTAATGTAAAGAGCCATACCTCTACTGAAGTCAAGGTTAAGTTAAATTCAAGTGTATGCAATTCCATGGGGGCTATAAGTATGTTTCATTGTGTAAACGTGAATGTGACCGATCTCAGGTATATAAGCAATTAGGCCTACCTCTTTTTGGTGACCAAAACTGATGAGCTTGTGAACGTGAGACCCGCGTTAAACAGAACACCGTGAGGACCTCTGAGCGACATAGTTTCCTAATCTGAATGAGTAAAATATAATTAAAGAGTTAAAAAGAATACTCAAACATTTGCTCACTTTTAATGATGCTCAGATATCATTAAAACCGTTTTCCTTTATGGAGTCAGATGAAATAATGAGGTAATACATATGAGAAAATGTATTTCATTTCATCTTGTAGTGTTGCGTAAAAGGAAAGTCAGTAACGCGCAGAGACCTTCACCCGTTATCGGAAACCGCCTTTGGGCCGATCCATACGGGCTTACAGGAGATATCTACATAGACAGCGCTTAAAGGCACACTTTCAACATGAAGTCTGTTCCTAAAGGTTTGCAGTACAATTATGCTGGCTTTTAAGATTGTTTTGGAAAAATAAAGGTAGCATCTTATGCATCCTGCATGAATAAGTAATCTCCCACAGACCACAATTAAGTAATAATAATAAGATAATAATTCAATGATATTTCAATGAAAGTTAAAAAAAAAAATACTTAGTGCAAAGCAAAATAAATAATTATTATATAAATGTATCCAATATATTTAAGTTATTTAAAACTCTCTCTGTGTGTGTATATCCTCAACAAAGCCCAAATTGATGTCTTTTGGTATCAGCTGAGTCACATTACGAGTACCTGAGAACTGAGTACCGTTATTGTTTAGCATGTACGTGCTGTGGAAATGTAGACTGTTTACTTACAAGGTTCCATTTTAGGTAGGATAGGCAGCCGTTTACGCAAGCAGTAGACAGTAAAGAATTACTAGGTTTGGAAAAATCTTGCAACTCAAAATACAAAGTGAACCTCAACACCTGAACCTCTCAAGGCCTTTGAATGTATAGCCCATGTGCTGACAGACACTTTCATCCATCACTGCCTATTAAACCGGGTGACATCTCTAACTTCCTGCGATTAAACTTATCACTGCTCGCAGCAGAGCCTGTGGTGGCACTAAGCCACATCTGTCATATATCCCCTCCACCAGGACCGGTTCGGAAAACACATGGCCTAATCCGCAGCGGAACTGCAAACATCCCCTATTTAGGATGCAATCCAGCTTCAGGATTGGTTTAAGCTGGAGTTCAAAAGCTGGACATAACAAATCTAGTCGACACCCAAACATAGGCTGATGTAAGTCAATTTGGAGTTTTGAACAATACCTGTTCTCGTCTCAGGACAACTTTGATTAACTTTTTTTGATCCACTTCAAATGTTGACTACTGTATTTTCTGACTAGATTCTGGCTGGATGATCAATAATGTAGAGGCTATAGTCTGAATCAGCAACTCTTGAAATGCTTCTCGGGAGTGAGGACGAGAGACACCTCAATTTGTTGGAGACAAGAACAGGTACAGAAAGCGAGACAGATTCTAACAATAGCGCAAGCCTGTTACAGCGTGTATCGCCTCGGTCTTTACAGCTCTTGTGACATATGCGATGGCAACAATATTTCGGAACAAACAAACCACATTAGAGGATGCTGAAGTCAACCGGCTAAATTCAGCTACAGGTAACACTGAATAAGTGTGCTGAGAAAAATCTCAGCCTCAGCGAATCACCTTCACACAGCACCTACACATAACCGCCTGTCACTCCTGATAGCCTATTAATTATTCATATAACAAAAATGTCAACATGTCTCCATAGTGATAAAGACTACCGTACATCACATCGCTTCTCCTATTCTTTTAGGAAAACCAATGTATTACTTTGAATATATATATAAATGACCCCATGCTTTTTTTCCCCTCTGCTGTAATATCTTTAAAACATGCTGGACCGCCGCCAGACCGCTATACATATACAGTGAATCACTAAATAGCGACATTAATCAAAAAAATAAATCCTCATCATTCTGCTAATGTAGAAGCCTCATTTTACAGGAATAAAGGCTATAGCCACATTCCAATATGAATGTGGAGAACAATGCGGACGGCAAAGTTGCATTAAATAAATCAGGCCCTGCACGAAAACCAATTTTAAAAAGTCATCGCCGCATGATAAAACCTTACAGAGGCAAATGAGGGAGACAAATGGGGAAGGCTCCAGCCAAAGCCGAATCTAATAACGTTTTAGGCCACACGCGCGAGACAAAATGTGTTGAACCTTGCAGTTCTTTTTATGAGGGCTCAATGACCGGCATGAAATATGTGAGACTGCACTGTACTCACAGAAAGAATTAGAGCAGAACTTCATCACCACTAAAACTATTTAGGAAGAGATACAGTGCAAGGTTTGCTAACAACTCCTGCATGTCATTGGTGGATCTGCTATTTCTGTACACACGTTCACTTCTCTATCTTAACCTAAACATAACAGAACGCAAACCTTCTGCATTTTTACAATATAAAGCACCTTTATTTTACTGTATTTTATTTAAAGCAACTGTGTGTGTGTGTGTTATATATATATAAAACTTTTAATGTTAGGTGCGATTTTTCGCGATTAATTACCTGAAAATGTGTAATTAGTTTTTTTTTTTAATCGATTGACAGCACATACATATATCATAATAAAAGGTTGTGTACTTTTTTAGTAGTGTTTATGTAAATGTTTGACATCATGTTTCAAGATTAATGCAGAATGAACACAAAATGTATATCTTTAATGTTTTTGACATGTCTTTTTCATGAGAAATGATACCATGGTACAGGGTCCAAAATGTCTGTAAAGTCTAACCTTCACTTCTATCTGTTTAATAAAGAGGCTTTTAGACATTCCTCCTGTTTGCCTTTGTGTAAAACCCAATTTCAAGTATACAATGTTTTGTACTGTTTGCCCATTTATCCAGGGTTTCCTCACACAAAAAAAATCTGCCCTTGGACTGCCTCAAATGTATTTAGAACCGTTCATTATCACTTGTTTGTTCAGGATCCTTAAAGAGATAGTTACCCAAAAACCAATGTATCTTTCTTCCATGAAATATAAAGGGAGAAATGTTTAAGCGGTTTTATTCCACATAATGAAAGTCAATGGTGACCATGACTGTCATGCAATTTTCAGTAAATAACGACAGTCTGTTCCTCACACAAAGCTGTCGTGTGGCTTCAGGAAACTTTGAGTCATTTTATTTCATGAGAAAATTCGTACATCACAAAAGATTATTTAAAGCTATTTATTTATAAAGTTTTCATAATATCATATTTTTTGCCATTGAATTTCATAAATGTTCCAACATATTAGATCTGTGCCTCAGATGAGACGGCAGCCTAATAGACCTGATTGATGATGTGTTTTTTTATTATTAATTTATAAAACAATGAATTTTAAGTTCTGTCATTGATTATTCAATTACTTTTACTGTTGCTGTTTTTTACCATGGTATCGATTCAGTATTGGTATCGAGGTATTTTAGTCAGGTATCGTATCAAAGTCATAATTTTGGATAACCCACAATACCCACAATACACAATAACCCACCCCTAATATAGACTATGGTTGTGATTGGTCATTTTTGGAGATAGACATCCCCATCCATTTTCATTCATGATGACAATTTTTTTTTTTTAGGATAAACTATCCTCTTAAATACTGTAATAAGAAATGAATATTGTAAGTGTGGGTATATTTGCAGAGCAGCTGCTGGGGTAGCCAGGTCAAAGAGAGGAGAGAGACTGTCTACCTTCACCTGTTCCTCAAGTTTAATGGTTCTGAGCACAAGCGGGCAACATGACCTAAGAGCGCATGCTGTCCACGTTTGACCCAGACACATATTTTATATGAAGGGCAATTGAACGCACAAGGACAAAAAGCCACAGTACTACACAAACAATGTCTAAAATAGCCATCTTTCTGGAGATGAAATTCTAAAATATTCACATAACGCACTTTTTTTGGGAGAGCTTGTTAAGGCTATAGAGCAGGGAGAGGTGCAACATCAAGGACATCTTCAAATTGTTTAAAATAAATTACTTTTGCTCAGAGGTTATTCACAAAAAAATTGGCTGAGGAGACATTTTCTGCTGTTCAAATGATAAAAAAGGGTTCATTTCAATTTGATTCCATCGCTTCAGTAGTTCCTCTATAATAGTACCTTTAGGTGTGCTAAGAGGCCATGAATAAGCATGAAACCCTCTCCAAATCCAGATTGAGCGCTATGAACTGGGGCAAACAGCCATTAGATCTTTGAGGAAAGAAAAGACGAGCATGTCTACTAAAATGTTCTAAAAAATATATAGGTACATTTAGGTGCTTACCGGTATTTATATTTGGGGACAGGAACAGGGTTGTGATGGTTTCTTGGCTTTGTCCTTGTAAAGATTGAGCCAAAATAATTTGTATTTGTAAGTCATGAAATACACCCATGGCACCTCCTCGGAGGTAGTACAGCATTAGCAAACCCATGAATAATCATTAACGCCACAAATCTGGTTAAAAAGCATGATAAAGGCATGATCAAATCAATCTTTGCCATTTTAATAAATATTGGATTACTCTTATTTTAATTTTATTTTTATATTATTTCAGCTCACCTTGCACCAATCATTCAGGTGTTTGAGTGGTGCTTATGTACTGAATGGATCCATAAACCAAAAGAAAAATACACCGGAAATCACTCCTTCCCTTAGCTTTAAACACAAAGCCAGATGACAGTATGTCAAATTAAAGAATTTCAATAACTACTAAACTGCTGCTCTGAGGCGCTTTTCCTAAAGCCAACTTTGGTCGTAAGTTCTGTCATTACCAATAGAGTTCAAAGTTGGCTAACGATGCTTTTGGGAAACGCACCCCTGGTTGATAGATCTGCCCTCAGAGACAAAGATCATAAAACCTCACATAGAACAGACAAAATTTCATCAGCAGCGAGAAACAGGTTCCTCTAAAGACCTGTGGACAGATGAAACCAATCTCAAAGTAACTCCATGATGAAGCCTCTGCTGGAGAGTGTGAAACGGTGCCAGCACAGGCATAAAAGTGAGCAGGGTGTGAAACCCTCCTGCCAAAACAGAAATCAATACAACCAAGAAAATGTCCAGATTAAATATCACCTAAACCTTACCCTAACCATTAAATAATACATATTTAGCTTGAAGCATATTTTAGGACCATTACGATATTTGCACTGTGACATCATTTTCATGTCACACCCCACACCCCACCAAATAATTTGTTTATCAGTGGCAGAGTAAAGCATATTTCAGCACTATTAACTGATGCAGATGGTTTCTAGGTAGGTAGTTACTAGTTAGAGTAAGTTTCTTGATGTCCTTATGTGGCCTTCGGTCATCAGGATTCGCCCACGTTCTGCTGTTCTGGACATAAAGTTCCAGACTGGGGGGTGTGTGTCTTTGGTTTGTCAGCATAAGTCAATTTATTCCTCTTCTGTCCTCACTTCGGAGGCTTGACCATATGAACATGCATGTGTTTAATAAATAAATAAATAAACAGATACAGGATTCCTTCACCAAAACACTAGGTTATGTATAGTTTGCTAGGCAGCACTTTGCTGGATGTTCAAATGAAGAACAAAACCTCCACTAAAAACACACAAAGTTAACCAAAGGAAGTTAATCTTTTTTTATATTGAATTACCCATTTTAGGGCCATTTTTGAATTGACATTATTTTCATTATCCTTACATTATCCCTGAAAGGTCTCACTACAGAAATTCATTAATTTAATGCGGTAAAATATGATTTAAAAAATCATTGTAGCACTTGATGTGCTGTTTTTCATTAATGCTGAGTTTAATTAAAAGCCTGTGTTGCAGTAACTGAGAATAAAATGAACATCACTGAGAATGAGCATAAAAAAAATACTAAAACTAAAAAAAAATACAAACAAAAGTATTAAATCAATACAGAAATATGGAGAGAATGTACGTAGATTAAATGTCATTAAATGTACTGTAACAATGCAAAAAATCTTTAAACAAATATATATTTATATATTACAGTTCAAAAGTTTTTATAAGAAATTAATACTTTTAAATGAATCAAAGGTGATAGTAAAGACTACATTGCTACAAACAAGTAGCACGGTTTAAGCAGCACAACTGTTTTCAACATCAGCCGCTTTTCCAGAATTGGCCCAAACCGTTCTCATTGCTTAACCGTTCCGTGCCGATCAGGCCCACTCGGTTTCATTTTCAACTGTGAGGCTGATAATGGAGGCTCTTTAGAATGTAATACAAATGCATCAGTCGTTGCCTCTGTAACGCAAGAGTTCAGACGATATAAAGATGTAAATAGCAGCCTCGTTATAGAGGATGATTCGATTTTTATTTGATTAACTTGTGTTTACTTCACTCTAGTATAGCGAGCTTTGCCAGCTACAGAGAACAGACAAGTGAACAATCCTGTGTGGCGAAGATGTCACTACAAGTATTCTACCCGCACGGTTCAGCCAACTGTTCTGAGAATTCACCCTTCACAGGGATTTTGATTGGCAGGCGATCTGACCAATACTAATCCACCATCCGCCAAATACGCCATTTTGCCCGACAAAGCAGTCAGGAGATTAACATCGGTGGACTTGAACTTAAGAAACGGTCTTTCAGTGGTTGAAACAACATTCCTTCTGATGGTCATTCATGTTTATTTGATGCTATAAATTAACTTGAAGGAAGAGATGATCGGTTCCCGAGCAGCGTTAACTGAGGCTCCACAGCTGTCTGTCACGACATATTAAAGAGCCACAAATCTTAAAAATTCTTTCAAAAATTAACAAATTTGAAAGTTGAGACTTTGTTTCATATCAAAAGACCTGTTGTCAGCGCGTTGTCTGTTTTCTTTGCTCCGCAATGTATTTTTCACTGCGTGATACAATGATGAGACACAATGTGTGGCGTGAGAGAGGCATGGCTTGTCAGACATAGCAACAGAAACAAAAGGGGGCGGGTCTTTACAAACAGACAATTCCAGGCCTTCAACGGTTATTAATTGTGCCATGCCGTACCAAGCTCAGGTGGAAATATAACTGATAGGGATGCACCGGTTGACCGGGCATAAATTGGAATGTTGTTTTTTTTGGCTGATTTTTCCGGAACTGCGCCCGCGTGCACAGACTACATTATCATTTACAAACATGTCATGCAGAGCTACCTGTCTGAGGCACAGATACCAAGAAGCGAACAGCCGTTAGTGAACTGGCGCACAAATAAGAGCCGCTTTCCTGCACTCGCTGAAGTTGCGCAAGCGTACCTTTCCCTGCACTAGCGTAGACAGTGAACGTTTGACCACCTCAGCTTCTCACGTGTTGGATGAGAAATTAAATTTGTGACAATTAAAGGTGAAATGCTTATTTTTGTAAAGAAGAACTTGGATGCCGTTTTGAAAAGCTAGAAGTAGGCTAAACCTCAGTTCTGTATAAGATGAACATTGATATAACATTTTGGAATAATTTATTTATTTTGGTTTTATTTAGTTTCACTGGTAAATACCTTTTATTCTTCACACCGAATTTAAAAACAAAAGTTGAATGAATGCTGATTAAGTAGCCTAACATCTTTGTTTGGATTGTTGAATGTGTTTACTTTGTTGAATGTGAATTGATTGTGTTGTTTGGGTTGCAGAACTATGCACATGGTTACAGTTAATGTTTGGATTTAAGGCTAGTTTTTTTGTACTTTCAAGTTTAACCCAAAAAAATAAAAATAAAAATTAATGGTGATGCTAAATGTCAGTATCTACTGTACATTGAATGTGCTTAATGCGCAGTTACTGCCGTTAAATCCAGATGGTTACAGTTATTGTTTTTAATAGCCAAAAGCCAGTTTGGCCTGTTAAATACCAAATAAACATCTTGTTTATTGTTTATCTTCCATTCTTTCTAGTTTGTTGCTTAAAGAAAATAAAACTGGAAATCGGTAACGGAATCTGCCAGTTTGCTTGTAAAAAAAATGGTATCGGAATCGGCCATGAAAAATCATGATCGGTGCATCACTAATAACTGAAACCGTTTCTTACCATTGTTCGGCCCGATGGTGGAAAAGCGGCTATTGATAATAATAATAAATGTTTCTTGAGCAGCAATCCAGCGTATTAGAATGATTTCTAAATGATAATGTAACACTGAAGACTGGAGTAATGGCAGCTAAAAATTCACCTCTGCTATCACAGGAATATATTACATTTAAAAATATATTAAATTGGACAAAAAGTTATTTAAATGGTAATGATCTCTCACAATATTACAGTTAAACTCAAAGTATTAAAAATCAAATAAATGCAGCCTTGGTTAGCATTAGAGACTACTTTAAAAAAGAAAAAAAAAGGCTGAAATATGACCTAGACATACTCTGGACATACATTGGGAGAATCCCCCCATAAAAAATTCCAACCCAGAACATTTGCACACCAAGCATGTAGGTAAAACCTGTTGCATTCAAATCCCACACCTTTAGTAACAGTGATGAAGCCCCTTGCTGATGACAGCAACCATGATCTTCAGCAAGGGCACCAAAGTTGGGGATAACAGAGAAAGAGAAAAATGAGAATTGAAGAGAGCCTGTCAGAAACAGGACTAGTATAAAATGAAAGCAGACAGGCTAGGTTAGGACAACTCGGATATGGTGCTGAACATCTCAAGACTGCGAGAGCCGGCAGAGGGAGAGAAAGAGTGAGAAAGAGAAAGGGAGACAGACTGGTCAACTTCACAGATGGTACAGCGTGGTAAACACGACGATAACAGGAAGACAGCAGGTTAAGAGGATTTTCTGGAGTTTAATGAGAACGATACAGATCATTATTAATGCTTTGTAAAGCAAGCTGAAGTTCCGACAATGGGATACAACGCTATTATATTACTTCCACTATAAGACGCTGAAAATTAGATCTGGCGGGGTGGGGGTACTCAATCTCAACCGCTTTGTAGCATTAACAAACTTTAATGAAAATAAACGACAAACCTGACAACAACATCTTTCCTTTCACACTAATGATACTTCAACCACAAATCCACCTTTTGTTAAACAATTCGGATTAAGAAGTACTTCAAACAAGGTCATATTCTTCTGAGTGAACTCTACGCGGAGTAAATGAAAATCTCTCACACCTACCTTCTGCATTTTAGCCTTCCTAGCATTCTGAAGCAGCCTGCGTCCCAGCTTCTTGGCGTACCAAATGGAGGCAAACATAGTGTGGCTGAGCGGAATCTCTCCGTATGAATTATGAGTAAACACTGTGGAAGAGTCACCAGCCACAGCGTCAGAGAGAGGGAGAGGGAGAGAGAGAGAGAGAGGGAGAGAGAGAGAGAGAGAGGAGAGAGAGAGAGAGAGAGAGAGAGAGAGAGAGAGAGAGAGAGAGAGAGAGAGAGAGAGAGAGAGAGAGAGAGAGAGAGAGAGAGAGAGAGAGATGCTCTTCACACTCCTCTCCCCTCAGTAATAATCTACACACACACACACTCAGCCTAGAGCAGGTGAGAGAGAAGGAGGGAGGGCAAAAAGAGACAGACTGCTCCGAGAAGTCGCAAATCTTACATGCACTCTCTTTCTCATTAACATCTCACTGATTCCATTCTCTTGTCTGCAGGTTTATTTACATATTGTCAATTGGAGGTCCGAGCAGTAGCTTTTCTACTTGACGCTATCGTGTGTAGGATCTGAATC
Source organism: Phoxinus phoxinus (assembly GCF_949152265.1). Lineage (NCBI taxonomy): Eukaryota > Metazoa > Chordata > Actinopteri > Cypriniformes > Leuciscidae > Phoxinus > Phoxinus phoxinus. Next base: position 11,434,456 of record NC_136898.1, read on the forward strand.
TGTGCTAACAGAATGGGCGACCCTGGGCAACTACAGCCCCCTTGTCACTGAGGAGTAGTACATGAGTCTGCCTGGTCCCGGTTCAGGGGCTCTTCTGGCTGTGTGAGAGATGAATGTGGTTCCCCAAGCTACTGGGCTAAATCATCTAACACTCCTGAGGTTCCTCTGGGACCAAAAACACAATCTGTCTGTGCCATCGGTTAGGATAAACATGAGCTGTATTCCTCACACTTCTGAAATGCTTTGCTCAAATTCACATCTTCGTGAGACCGCTACGGTCACTGAACCTAATGCAGGAATCTACCTAGAATTGTATCATGTACTGTAATTCCACAACAAGCAACTTGTTGAATTGTGTTGGAAAGAACAAAAAACACAGCAATCTGTCCACTGATGTTAGACAAGGTCTCAACAAACTGCCCAGATCTGCTCAGAGATACAAAAGTCTGCAATCAAAAGTCAGAGATCTTAATATGAACTCAAACCTTTTTTCATGAAGTTTAAAGACCAAATACTTTAGGCTCTGCTTTACACGTTCACTCTACAGCTCAATACTCTCTGAAAGTTAACAATTATCTCAATTGTTTCTATTTTTAACTCTCTCCTACGGAATTGTAAGAGACAACAATGATACTTAATGAAGCATAAATGAGGTCCTCATTAAAGGCTGTGTCTACATTAATCCGGATACATTCGTTTCAAAATACTATCCGTCCACACTAGCGTTTTGAAGCGTTTTCCAAAAGTTTCTCATCCACAAGGTAGGAAAAAACTAAATTCATCTTACAGCGCATGCGTAAAACCTCATTAAAGCTCCCTGAGATGAAATGGACAGGACAGACATAAAGTTTTCATTCTATACTTCTGGTAGAATCATTTTTGTTTAGCAAAATATCTCACCATTCACTGATGTGTCACACTCAGTCACCATTAAATGTTTGGTCTAAAACACAACTGCTCTCATGTTTTGCAGCAGGACAGCAAATGCGAGTACATTTTCTGTCATCTTTCCAGGACTGAGATATGAAGAGTGTACAATGTAGGCTAACATATCTTTAGCAACAGTGTGAAATTTCATAGCACATAACAGACACAATAGTGGTATAATCATACATATCTATCGGTAAAATATGAGTCACATGACTAAAAAAGCTTCATCATTTTCAAATACCGTTTTGAAATGTATCCACTTTAAAAAAGTGTTTTCAAAAAAGTCAATTTTCGCAGGAAAAAAACGCTGTCTCATTGTGGACAGAAGGCCAAAACAAAGAAAAAAATTATGCATTTTCAAACAAAAATTTATTAGTGTGGACAAGGCCAAAGTTAACATGAAATGGAATTTGCAACAAATACTTCCAATTTTTCAAAAAGAGTAAATTGTAGAAGTGTGGAATGGTTTTTTATATACCGGTATATTTTTTATTATAAATTCAAATTAACTTTGTTCTTTGGAATAACGAGCACCAATTAATTCCACAAAAAAACAGGAATATGTATTATGAAATGGGTATTATGAAAGCAACTATGGTCAGTCTTGATTTTATTTGGACATTAAATCTCCTGAGCAAATACAGTAGCAACCACTGATAAATATTATTTACCACCTAGTTGGCTTATACTACGATACACATTTTTGGGGAAATTGTTTTTAAAGGAAATTCATACTTTTATTCAGCAAGGATGGAATAAATTGATCAAAAGTGATAGTAAAGACAAGATTTCTATTTAAAATAAATGCAGTTCTTTTGAACTTTCCATTCAACCAAGAATCAACGGTTTCCACAAACACTTTAAAGCCCATGTTGCAGGTTAACCACCAATGAAACTGCATGGTCCGAGGAGAATGAGTGGAGAGTTGGTGAAGTGTCCTGGTGAGTTGCCATCATTTAGCAACGCAGCAATGAGATAACGACACATATTTTTTTTTACTGTCATTGAATAGCACCGAGTGAAAAATCAACGTTTTCTTTATAGTGGCAGTGATCATGACGTTAGTTCAGATAAGTACCGGTAGCCTTTGTCATAGTACTGGTAAACTTTGTCTTTGTCATCTAGAAATAAGGCATCATGTTAGCTATATGGGCGTTTCTAAGCGTTTATCTCTTTCTCTAAGCGTAAAGAAGAATCGTTGCCGCTGGTACCTACTTTTTCGTATTATATTCCGTTTTGTGATACCCAACAACATAAAATACAATGGATAACAGTTTAAATGTTCATTACCAACAAGCAAATTGTTATCATGTTGTATTGTATATTGATTGTACTGTTTGTAATCAAACCATGAAACCTCTGTTAAATCATTGGATGAAGCAATGAAGTCATGATAAATTAAAAATTGTACTTGTCTATAGTGATTAACAATGATTTGGTAATGTTTTTGTACTGCTTAGCTCTAATAAGAATGCTTTACATTTTTCAAGAGCCGTCATTTTTAACACCCAGTTGACACACAGATCAATGGTCAGCCCTCATACTTGTAAGACGCTCATATCTCACACTGATCTGCTAAGTGTGAGTATTACGGCAGGAGGAGAGATTTCATTATTCTTCCTTCCGCTTCCCATCACACCCCAGCATGCGTTTTCACACGCTGCAAATGAGCTTCATTTCAACATCACCGAACGTCTTCGCCGACAACGTCACACATTCACAGAAATGCACTCATCAGCAAAAGTAAAAGAACATAGCCTCTGAAACCCCATAGGTTCTTTCAACCGTTCCTAGAGAAGCTCACAGTCCTGGATGCACTGATAAGAACCATCAGATCATCTATCGACGATAATAGAAAATCTGAATCAAAATCTTTTCAGGCTAACTGTACATTATGGTGGTAAAAAGTTAATTCTAACACATCAAAATGGAAGCACTGAGATCTGAGTGAGCTCTTTCAGCCAGGCAAATACGTCAAAATGTTAACATGAGGGTGGTGTGGGATCAACAATGAAGGAGGGCTATGATTCGCCCCGTGTGGGGGCGAGTGGAGGCGCTACAGAGTTACGGAAGCCTTGACTCATGATGTTACTCACTGATGTTCTTTCGACAGCATGGAGCTGAACAAAAACATTGGAGTACGCCTTAAAGACGCAAAACACATTAAATGAGTGGCAAAAAAAGCCACGGGCATTGACAAATATGGTAGAGAGCTCTAATGAGATATAATAAGCGGCACAACAGAACAGGTTATTGAGCAGGAATAAATAGGCTATTCTGTGCTGTGCACAATTTTACAAGTGCACATTTTCTTTCTCATGTTTTAAGATAATGAATACATGAGAATGTGAAGAAAGCCACATGTATAGCTCCAGGTTCATACATCAAATTCGAATTCAGTTAAATATTTACACAAAGTAAAGCTGTGAAATTGTTAAATTCTCTTCTCAAATAAGGAGATTAATCAAGCGGGTTTATAGCTGAGAGCTAGGCATGATTCCACCCCATATCCTCATGATTACAAAAAAGGATAGCAGATATTAAATCTAATCAACCTGTGGGTTTCTATAGCTAAAAAATAAACAGTGGCATCTAAGCAGGAATAATAACTGACAATAAATTGAATGAGGCAATAAATCTCTCCTGCATTGAATCAATAAACGGCTCTATTTTGCTAAATGACGCACCTGTACACCTTGTGCTTGTTACATAACTACTGCACTTCATCTTCAATTCACATTCTAACTGCTACATATTATTATGATTGTTACATAATTCCAGCACTGAGTAGAGTAAAGAGCTCTTGATTGTCCTCCGACGCAAGCTGATTAGAGAATATTGTTAAGGAACTCTCTCTGGTATATTTGCGTCACATTCACAAGAAATAACCACACTTTACAGTAGTGTACATGCGACTTTTACTTTCTTAAAGGTGCAGTAAGTGATTTCTGAGATACGCTGTTGAAAGTGGTCTGGGCCAAGCTCCACAACACACGTGTAGCCAATCAGCAGTAGGGGGCGTGTCCACTCATGATGGGGGAGGGTTTAAAGAAAGACTATAGAAAGAGAGATAGCGGAGAGACATTACAAAAGAGAAAAGGAATATCACTGGAAAAACAAGGTTATGATCAGGCAAGAGCTTCAGGACCTGTGTTAAAGGGATAATTCACAGACAAATGAAAAATCTGTCATCTTTACTTACCCCAAGTTTCTTTCAAACCTGTATAAGTTTCTTTGTTCTGCTAAAAGAAATTGATACAAGTTTGGAACAACTTGAGGTGAGTAAATTATGACAGAATTTAAATTTTTGGGTGAACAATCCATTTAATATTAGAAAAGCTAAGTGGAAAGGTCTGGAAACAGACGCCAGGGTAGTATTGTTTTTTTATCTATACGCGAGTAACATTGGTTTTGCTATTTTTCACAGAACCAAGATATACTGTTGTTGTGATTATAGCTATAGTAACAGGAAAGTTTTGAGTGGAACTTGCATGGTACAATTAAATATGAATCTTGCTCTAGGCAAATCACACTTATTTATCAAATGACAAGTTTGATTCATAAATTATGGTCCACTGGAAACTTAATTTTCGTTTCAACTGGTGCTGAAATATGCTTGCCTTAGTAGAGCTCCTTCATTATCAGATCTGGCTTTGATTATCCTGCGGCGCATCTGTAATAGATGGGCTACAGTAGTGCGTTTTTCAGACTGCATGCGTTTGCAGCGCGGCTATTGATTTTTTGCACACCAGGGAGCTCCGTGTACACAGGGATATTTCCTTGCTCATGTCTAGGAAATGGGCCGAGGGGCATTGCATTCTCTAAATAATAGGTCTACCCCAGAGGGGATGTGCGTAAGAAACCAGCGGTACACCGTTGCTGATTCTCTCAGTGAGTCAGAGGACCCTACACTCCATCATCAACAGAGACCATCAGAAGCAGCAGACTGAGGGGTCATTCAATCAGACGCTGACCATTAAACAAGGCTTTATGGAGTAAGTCAAATCAGGATGGTGGCTTTGAGACCACAACTTGTTTAATAAGAAGTTCAGGGCTGTCTCAGGAACAAGCGTGAATGTGGACGGCGGCTGAAACGGCCATTCTGTTAAAAATTGGAAACACGGATGCGCATGCAGTATATTCCATAATTCATCCTGAAAATACATTCTAAGCACTTATCACACCCTTCAACAATCACAATCCAACTGTACACACAAACACATTAAGATTCAAAGCAGGCATCCAGAAAACAGTTTTTCCCTTTCTGAACGGGTAAAATCATTTCTCGCTCAGATATGTCACTCATGGCCGAAATGCTGAAATCAATCACATTTCATCTGAAGGTGATAGTCACTGAGATGGCAGTATAAAATGTGGCTGTACGCCTTCACAAGACAGAGCCCAAGAGGAAGTGATGAAACCAAAAGAGGCACTAAGCAGAATCTACAGAAAGAAAAAAAGAAAGAAAGAAAAAAGAAAAGAAAAAGAAAGACAGATGGATTAGTGGGCATTAACATTAGGTAATCCCACAGTTATTGCTGTTGGCAGATGGATCAGACTGTTTGAACTCGACAGGTTGTAAGGATACGATTAAAATATGTGTGTTGCACTTCAGTTTTAAAGTAAGAGGACACACATTCAGATCAGTATTTGTCTCTCAGCAGAGTCAGACAGTCAGAATTACACAGCCATACGATCCTATTGATCCCAGTTAAATTACGGAGGCACATCATGACCTTGACTCTATAGACATGGCTTTGTGTCCCCCACATGCAGAGTTACGTCATGTGAAGGATGAATCATGGCAATGTAACCATGGCCTGTGTAGCTGACATATCCCCATCTTAAATTATGAATAATCAAACAAATATAAGTCACGATCAAATAGATACTATTTACTTTCTCAATACACATTCCTGATCTTACTAAAGATACTGGTGTAAAGATACCCGTCCTAAATACACATGTGCATTAATGAACAACGTATGTTCAGTCATAGGTGGGATGTGTTGGTATGCATGAGGAACATACAGTGGGCTGGGCAGATTCCTGGCCCACACAAAGGGCAAAGGCTCTGACAGAGGTTCACATCAAAGTGATCCGCAGCTCGTGCTCCGGCAGGTCCCTCTTACCCCCCACTGTCCTGCCTATAACACCTTCTCAATTTGCATCTAACACTGTGACCGTATAGCACTAGGAGCAAACTGCAAAGACTTCATCTGAAAAAGCAATGGACAGAGAAAAATAATGACAATATATTTTTGAATATTAAAAATACACAAAAATATATACTGTATATACACAACCATTCAAAAGTTTGGGGTCAGAAAGGTTGTTTTTGAAAGAAATTAACACTTAAAAAACATTTACAAAGTTACAAAACAGTATTTTAACTAAAAATATAACTAAAATGATAAAAATATATATATTTATTTATTTATTTAAATAAAGCTGTTTATTTAAAGAAAAGTAGTTTAATTAGAAATGATGCACAATTAGGAATGTAGCCTTGGCAACTAACTTGAAGAAGAAATAATACTAAAACTGATACATTTAATTTAAAAATAAAATAGCGTAAAATAAATAAAAATTTATTAATTAAAGCTAAATAAAAAAATGCTATGATTTCTGAAGACTGGCTGCTGAAAATTCATAAATTACATTTAAAAAATAAATAAAAATAAAAAAACAGTTATTTTACATTGTAATATTTCATATTATTACTATTTTTACTATAGTTTTATCAAATATATACAGCATTGGTGAGCATAAGAGATTTAATTCAAAAACATTAAAAAATCTTACCGACCCCAGAACTTTTCAACGGTAGTTTATATACATTTTTATGATATAATTTTTTTTTTTAAAAGATGGAGATTATAACTGCAACTATATTTGGTCTCTATCTTTATACAACAGAACCATTCACGCAATGATGCATCATACCAAATGTTTAGTAATCATTGTCAGCACTTCAAAAAGTCAATGACAAAGTAGGTCAAAGTCAAACATTTTGTAAAATTGATGCCCCAAAGAGTTTAACGCATTGGCAAATGTTCGTGAAACATGTGAGAGGGGCGTACTTCTGCATCCCTCTGCAAGTGTTAACAGGAAACAGATGGAAAGTGTGAGGCTAAGATCCTCAAATAAGACGCTTCTCTTTAAATTGCCTTTGATCCATCTGAAATGGAAGAGCAGAAGGTATACTTTTATGCAGTGCATGCTGAAATATCAACATCAAATTAGACACAATTTTGCGGATGGCAGTTCCATCAAGGTTTTGTAAAGGAGCACGGGAAGAGGGCTCGGAATCTGCCCCTTCCAGGAAATCTCCCACCGCCTGCCATATGCATTTACCCTCTAATAGCAAATCAATTTCTCTAGAGGCCTTATTGTGTAATGGATTCTGCCTGAAACGCAACCTCCATTGCCCTCCCTTCCAGTTTTCGCTGTCTTCTCCTTCCGACTGCTCCTCTCTCTTGGTTTCCAGCCAGTGGTGGGTAATTTGGGGTGTTAATTGCAGTGTGTTATTGTGCCCTGTCAGGTTTGAAAGGAAGCACTGGGAAGCCACTTTAAGATGCCAACATGCATATGCACACGGCGCTCTCCATGGTGCTGCAATGCCATCGTTTGTGTACTTTACACAAACGATATGTCTCAAAGGGACCCGGGAGTGCTCTTTCTCTCTCTCAGCCAGTGACTGAGCTGCTTTAAAGTGCACTAAAACTGAGTTATATCACCAATGCAACAGCCCATCCCCAGCAATCACCTGAACCACAGGAAAGACTCATGTGCTCTATATAAACTACCAATGACTCATTGTTAAAAGCAGCTACTGTGGCTGGGAAATAGTTTTAAGTGCATTGTACATTGTAGATTTCTCGCTTTAACAAAGCTGTGAGGTGTGCACTGATCGAGCTAAACTTGAGTTTGCAGGTGCACTCTGGGAGATTAAAGGCGGACGGGACATTAGACACTCTGAGAAATCAGGAAGTGTAACAGCAGAGCAGTGCGCAGCAGAAGGGGAATGAGGCAGATAAGAGCTCTCAAGTCAGATAAATACAGAAGGTTGAGGACAGGAAGAGATTTGGACCTTAGAAGACCTACAGTCCTCTTATTTTTCACCAGAACAGTGTAATGTGATATGAAAAGAAAAAGAAAAAAAAGAAAAAGATCTGAAAAGTGGCTGCGTTTACACAGCAGGAGAAAACAGCTGCCATTTCTGATTCACAGTGTTAAATATAGTTACATCCACACGCTTTGGTTAAAAATATTATAATCTTAATTTGGATAATTTAAATGTTCAGTACCGAACACTTAATTGTAAGGAATCAAACTGGAATGTCTGTCTGCAATGCATCACGCTTATGTGGTTATATAATTTTGATGATAAATAAATATAATAATAAAATAACACTGTTGTTCAGAAATTTATGATTTTTTTTCTCCCAAGACAACTTCTCTTCAGAGGGAGTTTACTTTCTGTCAGTAGCTCAGTGCACAAAATGTGACAGGCATGGTTTGGGTAATGAATATTCATAAACGAATAGCTATTCATAAATTCATACATTATTTTATTATTTAAATTATTTAAAAAATCATTTTCTGAAAGGTGGACGTTAGCCACAGTGGGATTTCATTTCACAGTTTAAGTGTCCATTTAACCCACTGTGAAAACAACCAACTGCTTGATTGTAAAAGTCATTATGGTATGCCCATGCATGTGCTCAACAAATATGGACAGGTTGCCGTTACTCTAAAAAAAAAAAAAAAAAAGCTACAATCTATCAAGTTATCTTTTTTATTTAAAAAAGGATGACATGGTGGGCAGACATATAATCAGCTGAGCAGAAACAACAAACATGTGTTGTACGTCGGGTCCTCAAGGTCTCCGAAAACCTGTCAGTAAAACACACTTCACATTCTCTCTGTCGTTTAGCACTTGCAGTGCAGCATAACCCTGTTAGAGCTACTTACACTCATTAGATATACAGGGTGAAGGTCACACACAGACACAAACGCACACACACAATAACAAGGTCAGACTCAAGCGTGGGTCTGATTATTAAAAACATTTCAGTCGGGCACATCTGTTACCAGGCAACTGCCACGATCTGACTGCATTCATGGGTTTAAAAAAAGAAGACAAACTTTAAGATGAGAGTACACAATAGCATGAATCCTATCTATAAAACATCAATGCTGGGATTTGCTGCAATAACTGAGACAAATCAATATAGACGCATAGTGACAGTCGACTTCAAAATACTCACTTTTGGCCCGAACAGAAATTTCATCACCATGAAAAAACTCATATTACTTTCAAAACTGCATTTGGCTTGAAGGATGCATTTCAAACAGTCTGCGAGGACTGATCAGGGTGCCTAGATATGTTCTCTTTTATACTCCCCAGTCTCCTTAATCTGCAATTATGGAGACAGTTTAGTATTCATATCGCCATGTTTGCTTTGGTTAAGAATGACCTTCCTCGGCATTTGTGTGAAGGAAAGAAACCTAAGGAACAACAAGATACTGTCGTTTTGACAAAACACTACACCTTCTCACGTGTTAAATATGTAACTTTTTTTACAGATATATTATAAGAAAACGAAACATAAGTATCAATGCGGTGAATACACTGTAGATAAGGAAGTTCCACCTTTAATTTAAGCACCTATCAAGTACTTGATGCTTTTCTTTCAAGATGGCTGCGGAGTGATTTTCAATAAGGACTTTTTTACTAATTCAACTGTTAAACATACCATAAAACAGGTTTGAGCTCAGCAACAGGTTCTATGACTAAAGTTATAATAAAGCTAGAAAAGAGAATGTTCTACCAGAATGTACAATGTGTTACAGCCACCAGCTGGAGTGCCCCGGATAACCCCAAGAGTCTGTCCAAACTGCACTGTCATTTTTACAGAAAAAAATGCTACTGTAAAAATGCTACTGTTAAAAACCTATTAGTTGGTTAAATATACAATTATCTTACCATACAATATGAAAAACTCTATAAATTGTTTAACATCACATTATATATGTTATACTGTAAAATGTATGGTTTTGCAAGTAAATCTATGAATTATTATATGATTTATAGTGAAAAACATTAAAAGGACATTCCCAGAACTCCCTGCATGACAAATCACATATGATTGTAGTTGAAGGTGAACAATAGATTGTTATATTAACATTCTACCACATAATGAAATATATGATTATAAACTGTAAAATATACAAGCACATATGGTATGCCATCCCACAATACCTGAAACATTGTCACCATATGTTTACAGTGACTTTCTGGCAAGCTGAGATGCGTAATTGTTATCATAAATTTAACAGGATATTTAGAACTTTTTCTAAATAATCTAATATTTGATGATAGAGGTGCAGAAATAATATACTCACCTAAGCAGCAGCTGACAAACAAGCAAAACGTGCTTCTTAATAGGCCTCAAAGAGTTTATTCATGAAAGGAAATCCCACACTGGCAAAACAAAACCAATGAAAAGGACTATTTTCTATCCACACTACATTTAAAAACAACATAGCCTACTCTCCAATCGTTCCTCTCCGAGAGTGTGTGAAGGTGTGTATGCCATTGGAAACATCACAAGACCTGACTCCTAAAACCCCTTCAAAACAAAATACTCTATGAACAGACTAATGAGTTCATCTCAAAAAAAGATAAGACCCCGGAGCCAATTTCATTAAGCTCATGCTTCAGGACAGACATAAGCGCTTTAGTTAAAGTGATGTGACAAAAATGAGAAGACCTGAAAACAATTAGTATGCTAATGGGGCAAATTTAAACTCCTTGACTTCACGTTACATGCGCTGGGAAAATAATGCCTGTCGGTGGCTGATATTCTGCACTTGTTGAGATACAACTGCGGCAAAACAGTGCCACTCATGCTGAATATGAACAGAGATCCGGCTGTTGTGAGAGGCATGGAATCGCTATGTAGATGCTGAAAATATACAAATAAAAGCCAATTCAAAATCTATTATACATAATAGTATACATACACATAATACTAAAATAATGCTGCTGTGAAATTTCTACACTATTGACAATAGATAATGAACCTTTTTAGTCACACTTTTTGCAACAATGTTTATTTGGGGGGCATTTATGAGCGGTAAAAATTTAGACACTTTTTCAAGAAATTTTTCTTCCTGTTGGCAGGTGGGTTCAATTATTTTGATACGGATTTAACAGTTACCAATTTCGCGATTAATTAATGAATTTAAGTCTTTCCACAACTCTCCTTTCTTTTTGTTTTTAGTTTTTTCCTTCGCCTTCCACCTCCTCCTCCTCCTCTTTTCTTTCCGAGGTAATTGCCTGATCTCTAATTCCACCCAAGGCTCATCTCCCAGACAATCAAGCCTGGTCCTTTACTCCGACCTGGGCACACACAGAGCCCTGACTCTGAAGTAATCATTTCACCAGGGAGGAGAGATAACCAAACAATCACCATTAACCCTGAGCCTTTGCTGTCTCTCACTACTTCTCTGAGATGCTCTCTCTCGGGAAGAAAAGAGCTCTCCAATCACACGGATTCTGCTAATAAATATCATGCCTCCCCCCTGCCAAGCTCTGCTCATTAAAACCACAGATGTTTGCTCGCCTCCTCGACTAGTGGATGGCTAATATCTCAACTGGAAGGTGCGTGTCCTTTCTGGTTGTTATGTTATTCAATAACACGGCTTGAGGATCGATATCATGCCATCCGACTGTCAAGCTTCTGAGACGCCTGTCTTATGCAGCGGTACAATTAGTGCTTTGTGTTAAAGCAGCTTTTCAGTAGGAGGACTGAGGCTGAAAACAGGCGGCGGGTGTACAAGCTGATTCACAATGTTTAGCCCTGCAGTGATTCAGGGAGAATAATGGAGCTACATTTCTTCGCTCACCTCTTGGCATAAAAGTCTCACACTCACTCTCTCCGAGCCACGAGGGGACAGCAAGGCTAGAATGTACATGCAGAGAAAGTCGATGGTGATTTAATCAACAAGTTTGGCTGTTGAATAGAGTGCATCAAGACTGAGAGCTTCTATTAGTCTCATGTAGGCAGACCTTGACCATTGACAGAATCTGGTCCCTTAACTTATTCTGGCAAAGAACTGCTCACTTAAACAAGAAAAAGTCATCTGCTCAACATGTAAAATCAATCAGATTGAAGCTTAGTGTTTTTTGAAAGCTTGAGCTGATTTTTTTTTACAATATGCATCAAATGAACCATAAATATGCACTGTCTGAGGCTAAAGATGCGGTCATACTATACTTTGTTTTCAATTCACTTCCATATGTATATGAATACAGGAAATCCAAGCATATGCGCTTAAGTTTCAACTGTCGCTGCTGACCAAAGTCTGATGAGCTCTGACCTGTGAATTCATATAAATTGTTATTTTAAATATATATACTGTATATATATAATATATACAAACAGATTTTTTTAAAATTAACATTATCTAATATTATTATTATAAATATAATATTAAATAAATATAAAAAATTGAATATATTAAAATACAGTATTTAATAAAAATATTATTAAATATTAGTAGTATTATATTATTTAATAATATTTTTTGTTATTTTTGTTATACATTTTATATTAAACTATACATTTTTTTAATTATTCAAAATATTTCAAATAAAAACAGTATTATTTACATTTAAAATAAATTACAAATATTTGTTTTTAAAATAATATTTCATATTAAAAAGTATAATATCTCAATTAATAAAATAATCATTTGTATTACCTCAAAATTGATGGAGGAATGTCTGCTAGCATTTTTGTTTTTCTCAGGATTAACTTGTACCTCGTTCAATCCTGAGGTGTGACAGATCTACACGTTGAAGCTGTAAGCTAATTTTCGGTGGAGCGTCCCTGGCGTGAGCGGGGAGACTTGGAGAGGAAAGGCTGTCATGGTGACGGTCTACTGAGGCCGTAGCATTAGCACAACTAACAGACTGAAGAGGCAGAGAGAACGGTTGAAGTGTGTTTAAGTGTGTGTTTCTTTTGTGTGTGTGTGCACATAAGTAGTCCTGGAAGGCCTGATAAGACAGGGTGATACCAGAAGTGTGACACAAACTGTACCTGCCATACAGACTGTGATCACTAACTGCTAATGCAAGAACTGGAAGATCTTTCAAAGATGCACATTCACACACACCTACACACATACACTAACAACCCCACACAGACGTCTTTCAAAAGGTCTGTATACCTCATATGCAAGAATAAACATCAAAATATCAGCAGCAATCACACTGAATGACATATTAACCACGAAACAAACATCACAGGTAAAATAATCAAAAAGACGATTATCACATAAATTGATTTAATTTGTGTAAACCATATTTGGAGAAAATAAATGTGATTTCACTGCACAAATGGCTTTCTTCAAAGGGAGGTTCTGTTTGTCTGTTATTCAGGCCCTCTGAAGAATTACATGCGGATGTCATAACGTTTCGGAACATTGGCAGACGTAATGTTCCTGAGTACGGATGAACCACAACAACCACCACCACGACGACGACGACAACAAGAACAACAAAATAACGGGGGGGAAAAGACACATTCAAAATAAAGATCACAAACTTGCCAGGTAGTTTGCTGCGGTCACCCCTGGGTATGTTAGATCAAACCGGGTAACCAGCGCAGGCTGCAGACGAGAAAACACAAAAGAGCGTCACCAGCAAGTCGGCTGCACTCAGGGAAGGAAGAGAGAGGCTGAAGAGACAAGATGAGAGATGAAGAAGACACAGAAATACTGCATGAACCATGAGAAGAAGAAAGAAAAAAGATGGTAGGATGAGGCTTTGATTTTAAGGTTATTTTGGCTCTGACCCCCTAAGACAACCTTCCGACCATAGATACACACCACTGGTAAAAGCAATCTAAAAGGCAGATCACACTGTGCACTTGCTTTCAAAAACAGCTGGACAGAGAATAACAAAACTGAATGCATGGAGATGCTTTTTTTAAAAGTTGAACTGCATTAACTTGACATGCCATCTTGACAATGCAATGCTCATGGCGCAAATGCGACTTAAGACGTCTGTCTGATGCATGTGTGCATAAATCAACTGTTTAAAAATAGCCCAGGTGGAACGCAAGAACACGTCTTATGTGTGACAGTGCTTTCACCTGGTTCTGTGGAACAGGAAGTGAGAGGAATAAGTCAGTAATTGTATTTATTTAGTTCTACTGACAAGTAATATCCTGCACCTGAGTGTATTCAACTCTGAGAAATCACACGGTAGACAGAGGTTGTTATGTGACCGGGGGAGAAATGGCTGTTGGCAAAACAGAAAGATTGAGATCTTAAAACACTGTCTGCACAAGAGATGACAGCGCAGAATTCTGATGAGCCTAATGCTTCAGACAGGTCTATACACTCTGGACTGGAATAAAATCATACACTCCCGCAGATCAAATAAAAGCAGAGCTTTTGAATCATCTGCAGACAATCAGATGAGGCACAGGCTGTTAATGTCTCTCTGGCAGAGAGCGTGACTCCAGCAGGGTCATATCTGATCACAGAAAAACAGCAACAAAAGCTTTCAATTGAGGAATAAAGAAATGTGTTCTTTATCTGGCATTTTTCATGAAAACAGTACACTTAAAAAAAAAATGGCACAGGGGCATAAATCCAATGTTTGTTTTTTGTGTGAGAACTATTTGATAATCTATGTTTGAACATTAATGTTGGAACATTATCAATTATCCAATGAAGATACACAATTGTCAATGCAGAAAAATGTTTTTAATTATTTAAAAAAATTTGAAATACCAAAAACATACTTCCGTTCAAAAGTTTGGGGTCAGTAAGATTTGTTTTTAATTCATTAAAATGATAGATGTGACAATACATTTTTTTTTTTTTTTACAAAAAAAAAACAAATACCATTTCAAATGCTGTTCTTTTAGACTTATCATTCATCAAATAATCATGAAATGTAAAAAAAATATTACGCTTTCCACAAAAATATTAGGCAGCACAACTGTTCTCAACATTGACAATAATAATAAATGCTTCTTGAGCATCAAATCAACATATTAGAATGTTTTCTGAAGGATCATGTGACACTGAAAACTGCAGTAATGACATTTCAAATCTTACGACCCCAATATTTGAGCCGTAGCGTAATATTCAGCTCCAAGATTTCTTCCCTATTCACACAATTTCAAATAAATAAAAACATCTGTAATCATACTAGGATTTAAAAAAGTGTATCATCTGAAACAGAGATTCGGTACCTAAGTTCAATATGTTCATAATTATTATTGATGATTTTGCAGCATCTGACAAACATACCACAGATACATATTTTAATATCATATTCATGACTAACCAGAGAATAAAACTCTGCCTGCCAGAGTCAAACAGCGCTATAATTTAGCCAGTCAGCCTGTTTTTAAACTAGCAACTGAGCCCCATCTAGTGTTGAGAAGTCATTTTACAACATTACATTTCTGATCACAACCTCTAGTGCTTTCACAACTTAAAGATGCTCTCCACAAATTATTACTTAAAGATCATTTGTATCACTTTTTTTTTCACAGCACGAGCACTATAATGAACGCTAACCCATAACCTAAAGCATTGCACTCTTCTAATAATGTCTGTCTACATTAGTCAAACTCTTTTCAACAAATATGTTTTTAAAAAAGAAAGAATCATTTCTTAAGATCTTTTTAAATTACTATATGAATGAGGAATGGAAACGTGACATGGAAAACTAAACACTCATAAAGAAGCAACCAGATCAACACAGACACACAAATGTAAAGAGAGGGGAGAAGACACCAATGTGAAGAGGGGTGACATGTTACTCATTGCATTGGATGGTCTGAGAAAGGGTGACTTACCTTAAGCGGTGAAATGTGAGAGTGGGAAACATAGCCGTGCACATTCTCGATTTCTGAGAGGTTCTTCTCCGACACGTGCACCAGCTCCGGCGCTCGAACTTCATTGGTGAGCCGCGGGAAGTTGTGTTCCAGAGGAGGGGAATCTTCATCCTGATACCGGTACTGTATACAGGAAAAGGAAGAGGAAGAGATGGGGAAACAGAGGAAAGCAGAGAAAATGAAATGAGAAAAGGCAGAAAGAAAACCCACAATCCACTGTGAGCACAATGCAAACAATTTGAAACATGACCTTCAGCCAATGAGGTATGTCCTGTGAGATGAACAAGCCAAAAAACTCCCATTATTCATTAATTGAAGAATTGAGAAGGACTGAAATCATGATGCATGATGAAAATTAACGTTTTCTGTGAGCAACCATGCACACGCAATGATAAAGCAAAGCGCTGGTGCTGACATGCTCCAATCTAGAGAGAGAAGTTCTAAATAGTTTGCTCTGCATGCGGTCAAAGCAGGATGCTCATCCGTTTCAGTTGAGCTGAAAACAGTGAAAATGTGTAAAATGAAGACATAACACAGTGCAACACATCAGTTCTTGACAAACAGTGAGGATTCGGTACGGCGCGGCCCCTGTCTTTCTGTCTCACCCAGGGGGAGTTCATCAGGGCAGGATTCATACATGCTGGAGATTGGCTTTGGTGCTGCGAGCCCTGTACCGCTGGAGGCCTGTTCTGTAAGTACACATACACACACACAGGAGCCCAACTGTGAACAACCAATCACAGTCAGTTCAGCTGAATCATTTAAATAATTATACATAACCTAGAGTTCAAAAGTTTGGGGTTTGTGCTTTTTAAAGAAGTCAAAAATACAGTAAAAACAGTAAAAGCCACTGATATAATATCACAACATATTACAATTTAACATGGGTGTTTTTATATGATTTTAAAATGTAATTTATGTGATGGCAAAATTGTATTTTCAGCACCATTACTCCAGTCTTCAGTGTCACATGATCCTTCAGAAATCATTCTAATATGTTGGGTTGTTGCTCAAGAACTCTTATTTTTATCAATGTTGAAAACAGCTGTGATGCTTAACTTCAAAAGAAACATAATTTTGAATAAACAGAAATAGAATAAATGTCACAATCACTTTTGATCAATTGAATGCATCTTTGCTGAAAAACAAGCAAAGAAGAACAACAAGAAAGTCCTGACCCCAAATGTTTGAACAGTAGTACACCATTTATCAGCCACACAAAAATTAACATAAGGGAAGAAGCCTTGACCAACAAAAACATACAACCTCACGTGCACGTGTGCGCGCGTACACACACACACGCACGCACGCACGCACGCACACTCACACACTCAATTGTTCTACAGAGGGAGGAAAAATAGATAGTCCTAAGACTAATTAAAATAAAATCTTCAAAAGTGCTTTTTCAAAATAAAACAAAATATCCTTCTGCTGAGGGACAAAGGCTATCACACAGTGTAGCTGCAAACCAAAAATAAATAATACAATTAAATGAATGACTTCATGAGTGGAGCACTTCATTCCTGTAGCTCACACAGTAGATGGAGCTAACATTCACAGAGAATGCATGCAACTGATGCAAGTCCCTTTAGATAAAGGCGAAAATCCACAAATGTAATGTAAAAACAATTAGTTACGAGTAGAGAGGCAGAAAGGAGCCATAATCACCACTTCTGCAATCAAAAAAGCTCAAATATCAGCATGACAGAGAATACATCACACTAGAGATCACCGGGTATAATCATGTTTCAGGAATCAGGCTGCACCTGCCCACCCGCAAAGAACATGAGAGCTTTAATTCTCTCTGATGACATGACTCCGCACACTGCACAGAGTAATTATCCTACACCTTACTGACTAGCATTAAGCACAGAGGTGGGCTGTGCTTTGAGTTACAGTGCTTCTCATTATCCTAATCCTCAGAATGTTGCAACATAGAAGTGTTTTAGAATCTTCTGTCGGTTTAGAACATCATCCCTTAGTTCCAAAACCAGTGATACACCTCACAGCCTTTTAAGACAGCATTCTTACTGATAGGCTGATAACAGTTTTTAGCTACATTTCTCTCCATTTTTGGATGTACACGACCCTTCAAAAAACTGGGGTCGGCACATGTGCGCGCGATGAGAAACGCACTTACTGTACATCTTTCTTTTTCTTTTTTTTTTGGAAACTTTAAAGTGCAAATACAATCACCAATTAAATACAGGTCCGGTTACCATGATATATTTTGATGATTCCTCGATGAATAGAAGTTCAAAGGAACAACATTTAATTGAAATAGAAAACTTTTGTAACACTAGAAAAATGTATCTCTCGCTCTCTCAAGAAAAAAAAAAATACAAATCATACTAACCCTAAACTTTTGACCAGTAGTGTATTTTTCACAAAGATTGGTGCAATGCATTCAGAGATCTCTGCAAATGATTTGAATCTGACCAAAATAACATTACGATTATAACGCACACATGATGATGCCTTAAAATGCTGCACAACGTGCATATCTGATGATTTTCTGAGAGGTCAAAGGTGATAGGCATTCTAGGGTCACACAATATCCAACTCTGGGCACATTAAATCAGGGTTTCTGAGCTACAGACTGCCAAGCAGACCGTCAGCTGGCAGTCTAATAGCTGACATATGCGAGACGGTTCATCTGAGGGAAGAAGTCACAAGAGATCAGAATAACAGAATGAAAGTTGTGCTAAGAATAAACACATTCTTGCTCACTATGAATCCAATGCATGAATTCAGACATGAAACCCTTCATTTTGATGTTCATATAAAAACTATTGATACAAAAAAGTAATTTCACCCAATATCTGTCGTGAAAGTGTATCAAATGATTAGCTTAGCAACATGCTAATGACATTTTTTATTGGAAACAACCGTAAGTTTGCTATGCATAGTACTGCTAACCATCCGTAAAACTTAATGTTCCATTTCAGATATGATGTACCCTAAGGTATCTGCCAATGTACTTCCAAGTTAGCTCACAAGGTTCTGGATAAGTCAACGCTGAGTTTAAGGACACTCACTATTTTCATTGTCATTGTGTTCCAAGCTGCACACAAGCAGCGTGCTGAACTGCTGTGTTATTGTATGCGAAGGCAGAGATAAATGAAGTTAATGTAAAATAATGACAGGTGGGTGAGAAAAGGTCGTCCCCAGGGTTCCCACAAGGCAGCAGGTCGTGTAACCGCCTCACCTTTCTTTAAAAGCTGCTATTGTCTCCCTCTCTCAAATGCTGTACGCATCTCTTGTTGCCCCTGACTTGTTCTTTCTACACTGTCATTACCTGCAATTATCCAGTCCAGACTAATAGCAGCTCTCATACTCCATAACAACGAATGGTAGGGAAATACCTTCAGTATAAAATGCACACTCAGATTCACTCTAGAAACACCAGCCTTGCTATATTTAGGCTGTCTCTGACCTCTCAGAAACAGAAAACTTCATGTTGACACTCCATTTGAAGGATTTTCAAACTTTCAAAATGTACCAGCTTTGTGTTGTACTAGTCAACCAAACCAACTGCTAGTTATGCTAGTACAAAATTTTATTTTTAGAAGGAACATTTTTGTGCAAACTTTCTCCTCAGTATGAAATGTTACATCTTTTCAAAGTCTGAAATGTTTTAAACTGGATTATCTATTTTGAATGGGCGTTCTGAGCTTTATTAATGGACTGTGATTTGGACAGGATTTTCACTCAAGAGGCCTGTTCCCCGACTCCAGACCTCTGAGGACATTCATCATGCCGTTTGAAGATTACAGACTTTGCAAGTAAACCGCCTGGAATTTTTCTTTAAAGAAAACTGAGAAAATATTTGCCAGCCACAGCTAATCTGCTTGTTGTTGCAGACGTAACAAGGGAAATGGAACAAGAAAAAAAAGTGATAAACAAAATGGAAAATAAAGATGCAAATCCTCTCTCCAGAGGCATGTCGGTGAATACAAAAAGGGTTAGTGGGCTGCAGAGATAGTGATGGGATTGAGCAGGTTTCATTAAAACCCAGGAAGAGCAGAAGGCGTATTGAACTGAAGTCACTACAAATCACTACAACATATGGTCTTCTTTTACCTGTAAAGACCAACAAGATATGATTAGTATTTTCTTAAATTCCACAATTCTTCAATGATCACAAACTATATTACTACAAATTATACTAGGGCTGTCTTAATTACATGATTAAACTTAGTACTTTTTCTGTTTTTAAGTCAGAAATCATGTATATAATCGGGTCCCCAGTGCATCTATCAACCCAGAAAACATGTTTTGGTAAGCCTTTCTCTGCAAGCATGTCAAAAAGCTGATCAGATATCACTCCCCTTCTGACATAGGAAGGGGATCTTACTATAATATTACCGCCCTTTAATCTGCACGGTTCCACCCACGACGCCGCCATTTGGTTTTCGCAAGCGACAACAGCGTAACCAGATCTAACGCAATGGCAAAAGTTTGAGCAAAGCATGCAAACTGTTCTGTCGTACAGGCGCACAGAAACTATTTGACCAAAAAAAATGTACACGTAAACATGACAGTACATGCAAGTCGATGAGATGAATCAATGTAACTCCACAACAACTACATGAATGTATCCACTAACGTGACTAACCATTCAGAAACGTCCATGTGCGTCTAAATGTTGCCGCCTCTTCCTGAGTCTCTCCGTAAGGCTGCACTCTGCTACTGGTTAATAGTGGTTATTTCTGAGATTTTGGATGAGTGAGATTATTCACATCGTGTTTAGTTATTGTCGAGTATCTGAAGCTCGTGTAAAGGATCAGCCGTCTTCTGAACAGAGACGGGGAGCAGCAGATCATTTGCATTTAAAGGGACACACAAAAACAGCGTGTTTTTGCTCACTCAAAAAGGGGCAAAATTTCACAGGCACATTCTGGGGACACCAAAGATTGATATTATATCTTGTGATTAAGGGGCATAATATGTCATCTTTAATGCTTAGCTGGTTGTTAAATGGACTGCATCTATATAGCGCTTTCATAGACCCAATGGCCACCTAAGCGCTTTACATTTTGCCTCACATTCACACACAGACGGTTGTTATACTCAAATTTTCTATGCTCATGTGCTTTTGTGTGTTTTTGTTTTGTCTAAATTGGAAATAAACATTACTGTTGCAAATAGATCCTGCCTAAACAACTTTTAATCTGACAGCTGTGTGTAATGCCCATCAGTATTTAACAGACCAAAGATAATTTAATTTGATCTTGAAAGAGAGCATTTCTATGGATTCTGGAACATCCAAGAAATATCAGCCATATTACTGACAGCATAAAATGCCACGTACGTGTGCATGTGTGTGTGTGTGTGTGTGTGTTTGTGTGTGTCAGAACCACTACAGCGACAATGAATGAGTCACAGTTCATTAATAATGCTTTAGTACTATACTCAACATATAACAGTCAGGTCACTGGTCACAGCTCAGTAAATGGACCAATACTATTTGGCTGAGGCTGCTGACTCTAACCTAATGTGTGGAGATCTGTACATCAAAAGCATGAATATATACAGTAGAACTTTTACACTGTAAATACGGTAAAATTAATCAAATCAAGTCTAAAACAAACATACAAAATGGTCAAAGTCAAGCCTGGTTCACTGGACTATTAAAAACGCAGCAGGCTAGCATGCTAACTGCTACGGTCTGTGATGTGAAGTATATTTTTGATGTGTTAAATGTGGTGATAAGCAGTCTCACACCCCACACACACTAGTGCAATATAATACTATAATAAGTATATATCGGCTCTAATCTGACATATGCAGCTTACAATGTGATAGACGGCTGCTAGGTCTACACCAGAGAATAATATATTTATATTATGCAAATCATGCAAATATATTTGTATGATGACAGATGTGTATGTTGGGGGAGGTGTAATGTATTTGTGAACAGGCTGTGGGTTTTCCAACACACTCTTGTGTTCACGTGCCACTGTGCTGAAGGCGGCTTCCTCACTTCCCTCTCTCTCTCGGTCTCTGAGATGAGAGAAGATGGGTATATGAGGTGGCATGGCTAAAGGCTCTGTGCTGGATTGTGTGGAATCTCCTTGCGAATGTGTGCACTGACCCCTTTTCTGCGGCCTAATAAACCCTGAGCTCGTCATCTTCAGCTCATGGGGTTCATTCAGCCTGCAGAAGAAGAAAGGGTTAACAGCAGTTGGCAAGATCCTTCTACTTCTACCTCCTTAGCTACTGAGAACATTTCCAGTGGAGACTACAAGTTCCAAATAAGTCTGTAGTGAGCATTCTGAAGAGATAATTCAATTTAAATTGTAATTCTTTACATTCTTATAAATTATCATCATTTACTAAAGACTCCTGAAGCCTTTGCGAGTTTCTTTGATGGGTAATTTAAAAATATATTTTTCATAACAGAGTATCCATGCTGCTCTTCTCCATACAATGAAAGTAGATTGTGACCATGGCTGTTCAAGCAAGATTTGCAGTGAATAAGAACTAATTTTCAGTAGCTATCAGTTCCTCAAATAAATATGTGGTTAGGCTTCCGAAGACTTGGATAGCGCATAAGTCATATGGCAACACTTTTAATTACTTTTATGGAGCTTGATAACCTCTGTCCCCAAAGTCACGCAGGTTTGAAACGGCATGAGAAAATGAGTTACAGCATACACAAGTACCGGTATGCAACTTAGCATCAACAAACATACCATACACTTAATTAAAACACTCAGTTGAGGTCTGAAAATCGGACTCATCAACAACAAATATTCAACACATTCAAATTATGATTCTGCTCCTTTGAACTTCACAGTTAGGGATTTGGTTGTGAGCCAATACAAACATGTCCACTGATGGGAACAGCTTGTTGGTGGAGGGAAATAAGTATGTCATAAGGAGACTACATCTCATGAGGGTTTGCAGGACTCAGAATGACAGAATGCTGAAGGTACCTCAGATTTAAGCTAAACCCTTACACTAACACTTCAGGTCAAAAATTAAATAATAATGCTCTTATGGTTACTGTAAAGATTTAAACAGCATAATTCTGGGTTAATTAAAGCAGCAAAGAAATGCCACTGCTTACACTACAAAAACTAATTCCCTCCTCCATTTCTCTCTCACTCTCTCATTCAGGCAGAACGTGGATCAGTGGCTTTAAAAAAAACTGTACTTTATGGTTGAAGCTTCCACTGTGCCACAAAAAATTGCTATGAAGCAATATTATTTTATTATTACATGAGTATTGCAATAATATGAGTCATGCTGGTTTATGAGTATGATATCATATTGCTAATATTTACTGTGGTATCATCAATTATAAAAAATTATAATATTGTTTTTGTTGTTAGTATTAATTATTATAATAATAATCATTATTATTATTATTAGTAGTAGTAGTAGTAGTAGTAAGTAATAATTATTCATATTATGTGTTATAAAATACATATAAAAGCTACAATAATAAATAATAATACAAAATATAATAACTTACGGCATATAGATAAAACAGATAAAACACATGTAAAAAGTTTTGGAAGTGACAGCACATTTAAACTTCTCACAGACATAAACTCAAACATAAATATCAACAGTTGAACCCCTTTACAGTAGTAGAGCTGTTTTTGAGTAAATACTAATTTGCATTATATAATTAAATGTGTAAATGGCCGAAGTAAAGCTACTCAGTCCAACGAGAGTTTTTACCTCCTCAAAACACTTCACACCAAATTAAAGTCACTAATCTGCACGTTTCCATGAGTTATATATAAACCCACCCTAGTGACATCATAATGCCAAGCACAAGTGACAGAATTCCTTTTGCAGCTGCAATTCATTTTACTTCCAGAGCTGAATCATCTTATTAGCATGCTGCGCTGCGGACTGCCTCTGCCGTCTGAAACTAATTGGTTCTGAATGAAGGACCGTACAAGAGAGCAAACAAACAAACAAATGTAGCCCGCCAACTAAATACAACATTCACCCCGGGAATAACATCTTGATCCAAATGACATTACATAGGTTTACAGATGTTTTACTGTTTGAAGGCTGAGGGGGGGGAAAACAGCAAACTTAAGTGCTTGTCATTTAAAGTGAGGGTTGTAAATCCCATAAACGACTTAAAACCCGCTAAATCACTCAAAATACATAAGTGATAATGAACAAACACCTGCAGTAAAACACGTTTCAATAAATCAACTGCATTCCAATAATAATCCACATTAGAAGTGAATGCTGAGTGTCACACCACTGACACACTTCCTGTTCTGGCCAAACAGCAGCATTCCCAGAGCTTGTAAAGTGCTAATGCATAATGCATCTTTAAAAATATATATTATCAAATTGCTTCTTTTCTACAGAATGACACATATGACGGAAGCCTACCTTACATCCAAACATCAGCGACAAGGTGTTGTCATGGCATGCGACCTTACAGTGGCAGAGCATTGGATTGAAACAGTCGGGGTTCCTCAGTATAGGAGACATTCCTCTCACAACAGGAGCACTGCACTCATGCTACGAGCATTGACGTAGAGAGAGAGAAAGCACGAGACTCTTCACTCCTGGATAAGCAAGAGTCCGCCTAATGCATGAACACACACTCACACGTGCTCCCTAAACACACACACACACACACACACACACACACACACACGCAACTGGGATGCAGCCATCGTTAAGATCTCACTTCTCTCCCTTTTTCTACTCTGGTCTGAGTTAGACGGTATTTCAAAACCCTGTCTACTTAAAGCTTTCTTCTTACTCTTCTTACTTACTATGCTTTATCTTCTTTTTGCAAAACTTATTTTTATTTTATTTTCTTGATTTTGGAGTGAAATAATACCAGGACCGTGAGATTAAAGCAACACTACAGAATTTGTTTTACCTTAAAATAATGTTTCCAAAACCGTATCAGTGGTTCATCAAGTCGTCACAGGGTGAAAGGCACTTCTGGATTCGCTTTGCAGCCGTATATCTGCTATAACCACACTATGCAAGTTTGCCAGACCGGGTCGCGTTTCTGTAGTTTGAATGAGACATAAGAAAACTACAAATTTGACTTGCTTTACGTCAAGCATTACAATAGTCATTATTTCGTTTTTCTACGTTTCTGATGTCGCAATACATCATACTTTCATGAAATCATGCAACATACTCTACCTTGCCTGTGGACATCGTTCATTCTAAATCCGGTGCTGGATAAACAGCGAGAGTGTGTGCGACAATTATTTACGACAGTGGTAATGGACAATTCCGCTTCCAACCTGTAGGGCGACCGAAGAGGAAAAGTTCTTTAGTGTTGCTTTAACTAGTAATGCAAAGAACAATGTTGTAGCAAATTATCTACATAATTGGCACCACCCGGCTTTATTAGCAAGGCCCAGTGTGATTTGTTAGACTGATTTGAAATTCAGCGAGAACTTGCGTGATGGCAGAGTCAACGGAATAGGTCTGAATGCTGTTCTCTTCAAATATGTAAACTTGCGGGCTTTATTTGAAAACCAGAGAGCTCTAATTGGCAACGGGGTGATGTCAATACTAGATTTCTTAGGGGCTGTTTCCTTGTTTCTATTGCCATTTTGCCTGTTAATTTACATAACAACAGCACTTGGCCTGAAAACACTAACTTTTCAAAACGGGTTTCAAAGTGCAAGTTTTTGAAAACAACACCCTTATCATCTCCATGTAAACTACAAAAACGCGAATCTGTGCAAATGAAAGGATACAGATATTAACAGTAAGAAATAAGGGGGGCATACGGACATTATTTCAAAGTGGTTATAAGAATTACACAAATGAACACAATATAACATTTTGTCATCATGAAAAATTAAAGGTCCTTACAACAGATTCAAGGATGATAAATGTTTTTGAAGGCTTTGTGTTTAAAGGATTTTGCATTTTCTTAAAGAGAGTAAAAAGGGACTTTATATCAGAGAAGAGAATATTCTAAAATTGGGATTACAGTGAATGGAAATTTACCCTAAAGACAAAGTAATACTGTAGTAAAAGAATGTGTATGTGTGCAGGCGCGTAGTCTTTCTTTACAAAGTGACATCGCCGACGCCTATACTTGTCTGGCATGCATAATACTGCGTTATTAGGTGTTTTCACAGATCCGTGTGAACAGGGATCGTTTTGATTATGTTGTCATCTGTACAAAGAAAAAACTTTTCAGCACATTATTGTCATGTAAACATACCCTTAGACATCATCATTAAACATCATTAGAAGGTGATGTTTTCACACCTCCCTAAAAAAAATCTACACAAATTTTTTTATTAACTTGACAGTAGACATTTATGTTACAAAAGATTTAAAATTCAAATAAATGCTGTTAGTTAAACTTTATATTTATCAAAGAATCAAATATTAAGCACCACAAAATAAATGTTTCTTGAGCACCAACTCAACATATTAGAATGATTTCTGAAGGATCATGTGACACTGGAGACTGTAATAATGATGCTAGAAATTCAGTTTCACAGGAATAAATTACATTTTATAATATATTCAAATAGAAAAGTTTTCAATAGCATGAGGCACTTCTATGAAAATATATACAAATCTTTCTGACCATAAACCTTTGAAGGTGGTCAACATACCAGCATTCAAAATCACAACAAATGCAATAGTGTTCTTTTCAATGGACATCTTTGCCAAGTTGAGGATGTATATTAAGATCAACTCAGATCCCGGCAGCAGATGTGCTAGCCGACAAATTACCAAAACAACTCCAAGAGATGAGAGAGGATGTTTACAAGCCCATACAGCAAACTGCCAAACCCAGACAGAGTGCAGGATGGCATTATGCCTGAGTGTGTGTGTGTGCGCTCCAGAAGGAAAGCAGAGGTGTTCTGTCATGGTAGAAATCATGCTGGAGGTGAAGAATTATATAAGTTAAACCCTCAGTGGGTGAATTTACGTGTCACGATTCCCTGCCTGTTTCATGGACTTGTTTTGATATTCCGTTGTCTTGCTGTGCCTCTGTTCTCTTCATGTGGTTTAGTTCATGTTTCCTTGTTTCTATTGCCATCTTGTTAGCTTCCATAGATACCCTTGTTTGTTACCATGTCAACTAATCACTAACACCAGTCCTTCATTAAGCTTCTTGTTACCTTTGTGTATTTAAACCCTCAGGCCTTTTTACACCTGGTACACATTACCGTTTACACCTGGTATTAAAGCGGTCTCTTTTGTCCAGTCTCTTTTGTCCAAAACGCTTTAGACACCGTTTACACCTGTATTTAGTGTCGTACTCTTGTGACCCAATCGACCACAACACATCTTAATACCAGGTGTAAACCGGGCCAAAACCAATTTTAGTTCCAGAGCAAAAACTGTTGAATTAAGTACTTAAAAATATGTTTGTCCCGTTTTATCTCGTCCGTTGGTTATCACTATCAATCATCACAGTTTCTGATTCAACCGCGCATTTAAATACAGTTGTCAATCCAGATACTTTGCAGTATAGCCTGCTTAGCAGCATGAAAAACTAAACGGTTGTGAAGGGGTAATAAACAGAACGCAAGAGAAGAGCCCTCCCTTTATAATCACTAAGGTTGTCAATCTCTCAAGTGCCTTAATTTTGCAACGAATCTCTTCTTTACATTGTGTTTACACTTTGTTGGTTATAATGAAACTGATTCGCGGTTAAGCAGATTCTGACTAACTTACTGACTAGCACCTCTGATAGGCCATTGCGTTCACACACTCAACATATATGATTGTGATTGGCTAAACACTTGTAAAACATGCTGTAAAAACTTTGACTCAGTGAGCACTTGAACAAAAACATGAGATCAACTGTGATTGGCTGATCAACAGTATAATAATGTCCGCCTATTATGTTCACAACTGCTCTGCAAACCACCCTAAACAACCTTGTTGCAACTGTATATTAACAATGTTGAAATTATATTTTAAACAAATAAAAAAGAAGATGTCAAGGTACCTTTGTTATAATAAACAGTATGTTCATAAACAAAAATTTTACAGTAATGGTTGCTTGTAGTGAAACTGTAAACATCTTCTGAAACTGAATAATGCTAATGTGTGAAGAGCAACAGAAGGGGATATTTCCTTCCCCTGTAAATGTGGAGAGCTGAAGGAAGCTTATTATGAGATCTTAGCATATGCATTTGTGCCAGTTAACCTTTGTGCCACTCAAACCCGAAGAAACACTTCTAAAAATACCAGCGTGTAAAACCCACCTCAAATGTGTGATCACAGCTAAGAGGGACGCAGCTCTATGTTTTATTCTGTTCAAACAGAGAGTGGAGCTAATTAACATTAATCCATAGGGTAGCGCGTTATACCGGTCCTGGAAAAAAATGGGTAGGCCTATATATTTTATTTAAAACGGTACGATATCATTATTTTGCTGATTTTGGTACTGGATATGCGGTTGCTCCGAAGTTCACCGCTGATGCGAAACCAGCAAATGTGACAAAATAGAGGAACAAAATGGATATGCGAAATGGTATCAGGTGAATCCCACTCAGCACGACCCAAAACTAATTAATAAAGAGGACAGCAGGAGTGAATCTTGGAATTACGTTGCTATAAAAAAACTGATGAAAAAGGCAAACCAACAAACCTTACCACACCAGTCTGCAAATGTTGCTATAAATCATGTGTTGCCTCGGGAGGAAACGCATCAAACCTTGCCAAGCATCTGTCGCTTGGTTTGAACATCCAAACTTCTACAAGGCATTAAGAGATTGGTGAATGCATCATTCAAACTATCTAATTTAGACTTTAATTTACTTTTAACACTGACCAAAGCATCATTTTGTGTGCATTTGACCATTTAAGCGCAATAAGTTGTGAAAAAGAACTCACTTTGGAATGTGCGAGCTCTTTGAGAGGCGGCTTTATGTGTGTGCGCTTTGGGTATGAGTGCAAAGAAAACCCTCTCTCAAAGAGCACGAGTACTACTGAATGATATAAAATCGCTTGAATGTTTAAACTGACAAGGCTTAAAAAGACGTGGGCAAGTGACATTTCCATCAGCTGTCCCGAAACGCGAGCGAGAGTGTTGTATCGCAGCACGCAGCTCGCTTATAGTGCAGAAGCGATGTCATTTGAAGCCAGAAGCCATTTGCTCATTTTGAGAGATAGAGACACACGAAATATGAAATAACATATCACAAAAAGTTTAAAAATTACTGATTTGATGTGATAATCTGTGTTTATTAATTTACTAATAAATGCGTGTGGTAATTCCCCGCATTATAAATGTGAAACCATCTGGAATGAGTACCATAAATTATTAAAATTATGCGCAATACCCGTGCCCGAAATTCAGAACCTGTATGGTATCGGTTTAATATTGATACTACGGTATTAGATTGTGGTACCGTATCGAAGCAAAAACTGTGGCATCGAGCCAACCCTAATCCATAGTCAAACACACATAAAGTACACAGTGAGTAGATCTGCACTAAAGCCCTGGGCCTTTGGGAGGTACAGAGTACACACAGGCCTGTGCGTGTATGTGTGCAGTGTGTGTTGTGTGGTCATGCATGAAACGATTTATGTGATGGGTAATGATGCCTTAGGAAGGATCCTGAATACATGCACACACACACATACACACTCGCGCGCACACACAAAATCTATTTTACATATATGCTGCATAGACACATTTACATTGAAACATAATTGCAGAAAAAAATATATACTGTATGATGAAATTAATGTTTGCATTGGTACTTTATCAAATTGAACTTAGTACATTATTTAAACATTTTTTTGTTATATTCAGACTAAATGCTGAATAGATGCATAAACATAGAAACACAATTATGTTACAATTATATTACAATAATAATTATATATTATATAGAAAAATAGTTTATATTGGTAACAAAAAAATTATCAAAAATGTAATTGTACATTATTTTTTTATTATTTCTAATGTTTTTGTTAAATTAGACTAAATGCTGCACAAATAATTTACACAGAAACACAAATGCAAAAAAAAACAAAATTAAACATTTTAAATATGACATGAATACAGAAACGTGGAATAAATTAAAAGATGAAATTATAATATAAATATGTAACGAGAACATGTTCATATGACAAATTTTTTTTTAATGCTGCTCTGATGATGGATTTTACTTACACAAAATCAAATAAGCAAAAAATGTAAATGGATTATATGTAGTTCCAAACCAATTTTCTTATTTGAATGAAAAAATACTTCATTTGACACAATGACAGTGACCATGGGCTGTCAAGCTCCAAAGTAGACATAAATAAATAAATAAATAAATATGTTTAAAAAGACCATGAAAGTAGTCCATACGTCCATACTGGTGTGGAATGACATGAGAGTGAATAAATGACACAACCTTTTTCATTTTTGGGTGAACTTTAAATTGCAATATTCAAAATTCCATAGAGCTCTCATTGCACAGAGCCCAATGTAAAAAGCAATATAAGGTCATTCTATTTTAGGAATCTACTCAACTGTGCATGACATTCCGAGACCAGATCAGCCATGATGTGAACTGACGGCACGGTAAATGGTCAAAAAGTGAATCGTCGTTCGCATGGTTGGCACGGAAGCAAAATCTGGCTTTGGTCAAACAAATATTACTCACAGTTTAAAACCAATACATCCGTGCGCTGATCTTTTTGATGTTCATCCAATAGCAACCTTCTATTTAGTTCAACACACGGTATAGTATGGATCAAATGAGGTCTACCTTAACTGTAATTACAAATATAGGGTTTGGGTCCTCAAGTCATGAGTGTTGCTTGGTTATTACAATATCGATGCTGTGAGGATCAAATATGGCACAACACTTAATTAACAAGAAATGCAGATATATTACTCAGAAAGAGGGTTTGATAGTCTCATTAACAGGAAGCAGCCAGTGCAAGCTATATTACTGAGCTACAGTATGTGCACATGGGGAGGAGAGTGGAACGTGGATAGGGTAAGCGCTCATGTAGTCCACTAGAGGGCGCATTCACACAGAGCGTCACACAGATGGAGTGTAGAGAGAAACTGAGATTGCAGCTAGCCAGATCCTCATATATTAGTCGAACCTCACACGACACTTTACGATGAACCACGATGCACTAAGGGTTCTTGGGGATGAGGCATCACAAAGTTGGGAGTTGGTAAGATTTTTTGAAAGCAGTCTCTTATGCTCAGTGCTCAAGGTTGGATTTATTTGATCAAAAATACAGTAAAAAACGTGATATTGTGAAATATTATTCCTAGCCGATTATTAAATAGATTTCTTCAAAATAAAAATCTTACTGACCCCAAACTTTTGAATGACAAATGAAGTCTATGATAACCATTTTGTTATGACCAACAGAAAGTGCTCCTGAAGCTTTGATTCACATTAGTTTTATAGTACATAGTGATCCTTGTACTGTACATACAAAACACACCAGGTTGATTCAGTCAACACAACATTTATACTTCTAGCTTTGAGTATCACTAATGGACTGGTTCAAAAAGAAAATGGAAGATAAATAAATATACTCTAGTCTAACTGCTCATCACTGCACTTCACAGAAATTACAGAAAGATCCTCCGTCTGTTTCCGTGGCCTCCTAATGTTAGCATCTCAAGTCTGTAGCACTGTAATATGTCTAGCAGGTCTGTTTTCATTTCTGCACTAGCATCAGAATCAAACCTACCTGCATCTAAACCCCCTCTAGCTGACATTAATATTTCAGCATGCCTTCAGCACAAGAAGATCCAGTCTGGCCTCAGACTGTGCTACATTACGGTAATACAGTAAATCATCAGTACTCAGTGGTGCAGGCTGAAATGGATGCACCTCTTCCTCTATGTGTCATTTGCTTTGGCCTGCAGCAAACAACAGGAAGAAGGGATCAACCTGCCAATAACATTAAGGGCAAACATTAAGGTCTGTCCATTTAAATCTGTCATGAAGCATTTATGATGGACTTTATGGGTTTGCAAATCAATACTATGGTTTATGTGGAACCTTTGAGATAGTAACCCACAGTCATTAATAAAATCGAATTTTCTCAACATGTCTTTACACAGACAAGCGCCCTTTCTGCTGCAAATTCAGCATCAAGATGCACGGAGCATAAGAGTTACACTAAAACAATGGTTCTAAAACTTTTTCAGCCCCCCAGCCAACATGCATAACCAACATAAACACACACTCAGACATGACCTTGCTTGCAAGAAACTATATATTTTAAACATTGTAAATAATACAGTATTATAACTGCAGTTTGCGAACGCGTGAGATTTAACTTGAGCTGCCAACGCATTCAGCGTGACACTTTTACACGCCACACATAGGCTACATTTTCTCACGCACAGAAAAATCGCGAAGCACAGAGGACACGGAGACCGACAGACAAGACAGAGCAGGTTACTTATGATATAAAAAGTCTCAGCTCTCAGATTCTGTCAATTTTATTACGAAATTCAAACTTTTTAAATTTTGCCGCTTGTAAATGTGACGTGACAGATCCTATAGCGCATCAGTTCAAGCGGCACGTGAACCGATCATCTCTACTAGTAAATAAACACGAATGAACAATGTTGAAAGATACAGTACAACTTACTGAAATGTATATTCTTCATACATAATATCGATCAATAAGTGTTTTTCAACTGCGGAAAGAGGTCGATAAAACAGCTGGAGAACAATTATGTCACATAACATTTAACAGCTGGAGAACAATTATGTCACATAACATTTACCTAGGAAAGCCATTTAATGACCATACATAGAACGTTCCAAATCCGAGGCCATGGTCCTCAGTCGGAAAAAGGTGGCTTGCCTACTTCAGGTTGGTGGAGAGTTCCTGCCTCAAGTGGAGGAGTTCAAGTATCTTGGGGTCTTGTTCACGAGTGAGGGAAGGATGGAACGGGAGACGTATCTACGTTCCTACTCTCACCTATGGTCATGAGCTTTGGGTCATGACCGAAAGGACAAGATCCCGGATACAGGCGGCCGAAATGAGCTTTCTCCGCAGGGTGGCTGGGCGATCCCTTAGAGATAGGGTGAGGAGCTCGGTCACTCGGGAGGAGCTCAGAGTAGAGCCGCTGCTCCTCCACATCGAGAGGGGTCAGCTGAGGTGGCACGGGCATCTGTTCCGGATGCCTCCTGGACGCCTTCCCGGGAAGGTGTTCCGGGCACGTCCCACCGGGAGGAGACCCCGGGGAAGACCTAGGACACGCTGAAGAGAATATGTCTCTCGGCTGGCCTGGGAACGCCTCGGTGTCCCCCCGGAAGAGCTAGAGGAAGTGGCTAGGGAAAGGGAAGTCTGGGCATCTCTGCTTAGACTGCTGCCCCCGCGACCCGGCCCCGGATAAGCGGAAGAAGATGGATGGATGGATGGACATAGAATGTTTGTTGGCTAGAAAAAGAGCTATATAGAGTATTTAGCTAAATATGTGCACTATATTACATATTTATATATATTTTTTTATATATATAGTGCTGTGGGAGTCTTAAAGTTTAAAAAGATTGCTATATTCATACAATTAGCCTTAGGTGCCACCTAGTTCATTACATGCAAATAAATGATAGTCTGTTACTGCTTTACACAGTGCTATGTTTCAAAACGATGCATCTTAAAATTGAGGTATTCAAATTGACTACTGGTCCCTGGACATTTTTTTATGAATATGCTGGTCCCTGGCACAAAAAAGGTTGGGAACCCCTGAGTTAAAGGATCTATTAGGCTGTGCCATCTAGAGCTTCATGCCAGAACTTTTTATTCGTACTGGTGAATCAGGAAGCGAGATATGCCGCCTTGTCATATTTTCTTGTTTTGAAGCCTTCTACACTGGATGTGACAAAGAGAACGTTGCCAATCTATTTGTCCTTTGTGTCAAAAGATGCGCGAGTGCTTGGAGTACATCCGAAATAGAACGGGGCATAATAAGCAGGATGATTTTGCAGTGGCGTCTTATATCACCATGAAGAGGTTTATTTTGCAGTTTGGGAACCACTGCACTAAAATATGCCAACAGTGACGCACCTCTGCCCCTTGATGATTCTGATGCGGATTTGAGAAGAATTCTGACTTCAAAGGTGTGGAGACATTCCCAGGGCTCACTGTTTGAGGCTAAGCTGTCAGTGGACTCAGGATCCAGAGCAGACTAGAAATTAATCAGAAGTTTGATAGGTTTTTACAAGCTGTTTAATTACAGTGGTAAAGGACAATTAGATTTGAGCTCTGAGACACCTCTTGGGGACTACATAAAAAGAAGAGCAAGAAGACATCAAGTGACTCAATAAAATATTACTCCCCGACTACACTACACAGTAGTGTCCCAAGTTAGACTTTATTTAATTAAATTTTCACCTGTGATATTTTTCCAGGTTAGAAAATCAAGCCATTATTAGACTCTGACGGGCTTTCCACATTGAAATTATAACCCATTGCATCAACAACATACAGTATTCCTCTTCTACTCAGGGTTTAAAATTGCCTAAGTTCTGGCTTTAAAAAGACAAGTACCCTGCATGTGTTAAGTGCAGTATAAAAAGCTCTTCAGAATGTGATAGCCCCAAAGAAATCTCCATTCACTTCCTTTATGACAGAACAGTATAGTTTACCACTTATGATAACAACCTCATTAACTCTGTAATTGATGAACAATATAACAAATTGGGGAGAAATGAACAAATCTCAAAGTTTGCATGTCTTCATGCTTACACTTTTGGATAGCTGTATGGGAATGAACAATAAGCTGAAAAATGGAGCAAACAGATTTGACACAGAACGGATTAGAGTCCAGATATGGATCTTGCTTTCAAAAATAATGCTAAAAATACCCTGGTTTACAAATCGTAAATGTGGCTCTGGGTTATATAAGCCTGCAGCGTGGGTTTACTCACACAACATAGAAAACCTAATTAAGATTCCCATGTAGCTTCTCCCCCTCTCCACACAACAGCCCGTAGCACTTGGGTAATCACTCTATTAATCATGGCAATGCTGTTAGTAATCACACAATTGTCTCCAATAAACAATTATCTCCAATAAAACATGAAGGTGTAGGGGAAACTCCTCAGGTCACACCTGAGACATCTTGAAGCGGCAGAGAGCTCATTTTGACTGAGGAGGAAGAGCTGGGTTGTGGAAGTTTGTTTAGCATTAAGATTACTTTTAACAAGGTTATTGAACTCTATTTATTGGCAAATATGTTCCAGGTTCAATACAAAATGTGCTCAATCGACAGCATTTCTGACAATGCTGATTACCAAAAAAAAAATTCTGGTTTACAGTGAGGCACTAACAATGGAAATTAATGAAGCCAATCTGTAAATTGTAAAATACTCAGATTGAATATAGCCACAAGATGTAAACAATAACATGACATTTTACAGCTTAGTTGCCATGGCAACATACTCCCTAAAACAGTCGACTAACAGTAGACTTATGCATGTGTGACTTATCGCACAATATATGTACATGACCTACATTTTTGGCAGTTTCAAAACATTATCAATATATTATTCAAATGTTTAAACAGTCTCCTGTTTTTTAACGACACATTCATAATCATTCCTTTTGCCGGTGCGCTGTGGCAAGCTTTATGTGCTTTCTTGAGTGCTGATTAGGCTCTGTATTATATATAGGCAATTAAAGGCTCATTATTATGATTTGTGGCTTATATAAAAGCAACTAACGACTATTCTTCAAACAAATGAACGACTGCTAGTCGACTAGAAAAAAAGTTGAGGGCAGCCCTAAATTTTACATCACAAATTCTGTCAACTGAGCTTAACTTGTATTTAACCCAGGATATTCCTTTAATGCTAGGCCAAAACTAGGTAGATAGATCCAGAATTCCAGTTGAGTTGAGTTTAATTTTGTCCTGCCTCATGGCAGAATCCAGGTTGCAAGTAACCGTTATGAGTAACAAAGTTCTTATGATGCCACCGGCAGCTAAAGGACACACAGCACGAGCCTATCCCTCCCAGCGTGTCTCTGTGCCTGTGATTTTAAAATAGCAGCACAATTTCACAAGAAATAATTAACAAACAACACATGAGTTTGATGACCAAAGCCGTGAGAACACAGTGATAATGCTGACACTGAGAGAACGAGCATCTAGGCCCCAAATCATCCTCCTATCTGGGTACACTCCTCCTTATATCTGTCTGAAGGCCTTCTGGACTGGAAGAAGAGCACAGTCACAGAAAAAAAAAGAAAAAAACCTGAAGTGCTTACAGCACTGTTCTGTCTGGGGGTCATGAACCCTTCCCATATTCAGCATCTACAGTATGTCAATTAGTCCTGACAGTGAAATGTCAATAATTGAAGCATTAGAAATTGTTAAAAAGGAGGTGAATAGCAGGGTGAATAACAGTAAGTCTTAAAAAGGGGTGGACTTCATCATTTATAGTGCACTGATTATCATTTTTTATGAATGAGGTTTACACGCACATCTCTTAAATGGCCTAACTTCGTTACACTCACCCCCCTAAACATCACTCCCATCCGGATCACGGCACCAATGTAACCACTCAGGTCCTACTCGCCCCGTTGTGTGCGGGCCTCGAATCCGGGTCACCTGCGTGGGATGCGGGTGCGTCAACAAAGGGGCTAAAGACTGCAGTCTCTAGCGTCAGCCACTAGTGCGCCTCTTGAGATCAGGGGAGTGAGGTTTACCTGCATAGCTCTTACTAGCTGGCCTCTATTACATATATTATATGCTTTATGTATTTATTTATGATTCAATGGCAGATGGTAGTGGGTAAAACTATTTTAAAGATGTGCACCATATAACACTTGTGTGTATGCATGTGTCACTGATATACAGGAACAGACCCTGCATCTGTTAGCTGCTCATGTTTACCACTCTAACAAGGAACAGTAAGGGGGTAACATGAGCACTCCCTCTCTTACACACACACACACACACACACACACACACACACACACACACAAACAGTCTGGGTCCAAAAAGCAGTGTAGCCAGGCCGAAACACGAGAGGCCCAGTGAACAATGGCGTTATTCTGAGGGGAGCAGATGAGATGGCAGACGGATGAAGGATGTAGTCAGAGATCCTGATTGGAGTTGATCATCAGAGACCGTGTGAACACAGACTGGGAACATGTTCAACTCACAAAATCTCTATACATTCCACCTCTCTTTCTACTTTTTATCTTTCTTTTTGTCTTGTTTTTATTGTCACTGCCCCCACAAAAGCCTGTAGAGGTGTCTGGCTAAGGTCTGGCTGAGGTGTACCTCAGGGCTCAGTGCTGAGTCCTCTTCTTTTTCTCTATATACTCAACATTATAAATGTGTGTGTGCATAGAGCACCATTGAATAGAAGTGTCTTCACCAGATGAAGCAAACATTAAAAAGAAAACATCATGCAACAGGGGATCAGACCTCACCACAAACGCCTGCCTTACACATCAGCTTCACACACAAACACACTTGCTGGCATACACACAAGTCAAATGGAGAGTATCACACGTGCAGTGTAACTAATAAAATGACAATGATCATAAAAACAAATGATGATAGACAGAAAGAGAGGGATTATATCAAATGCTTTTTTGGCGGCTCTCTGGAATACTTGAATCTCAAAGAAACAGAATGAACAGGAAGAGGAAAGAGATGAAGTGAAAGTAAAATAGAAAGTAAAAGACTGACAGAGAGTTGCAACAACAAAATGACAACAAAAGGAATTGGAAAGAGAGAGACAACATTAGCTTTTAGAGTGAGTCACTGTGCTGCAGAGTTTCTTACGACAGACTGAAAACCACTCTCGACAACAGTTTGCAATGCCAACTTACAATGTTTACGACATTGACAACTAGAGCATCGAAAAAACACTTAATCACTTCAGCTTTATGGTCCTCCTCCTCTCCACACTTGACATGATGTATAAAGTCTTTTTTTGCTTACCTCTGAGCTCCTTACTTTCTGTTCCTGCATGCTTCTCTGAGTGTGTGTGTGTGTGTGTGTGTGTGTGTGTTTCAGTGAGTGTTCAATCGTACAGTAGAGAGGTGTTCATGTTCTGTGGAGTGGCTTCCTTTTCTCTGGGCAGACTCAGAGACTGTGCTCATCGGGTTTGTGTGTGTGTGTGTGTGAGCATGCCAGAGATGTGGGGAGGCCCTGAATCACTTCCTCACCGCTGCATCCAGCATTCTGCGGCACTCAGCAAGTCTACTGCAGGGAGCACAGCCAAGCAGCAACCAATAGAGGAAGGGCCACAGAGCCCACACGGAAAAAACTTACTGTAACACGGTTCCCGCTCAGGAGGCCGACACTTGACAGGTACAACATCAATAGCTTTTGAAAGCTTAAATGACTCTTAAATCAAGAGTACAGTTTAGTAGTTACATAGTTAATATAGTTAATAATCATCACTATTACCACTGCTGTATTTTAATAAACATCTAACCCTAATATTAAGGTGTTGGAAAATAAGTAATTCTTCACTGTTGACCTACAAACATGAACGATGCTTCAAAAAAATGTAGTCTGTTAAGGAGATTTGTACTATTAGTTTTCTAAGTAATCAGACTTATAATAAACAATGTTATCGTCCTAAAAGTGTGGAAGCCAATATAGTAATCGTTATAGTTAACCTTCTGGGGGTCTTGGGTGTTTTTGGGGTCCTTTAGATGTTTTGACATTTGTGCTTTTTTCAGTTGCTTATAAACATATTAATGGCAAAGGTGTCATTACACTTTATTTAGCACAAACAGGGCTACCATAATATGTGAGCAACATGTATGTACGTGTATGTATGTATGTATGTATGTATGTGTGTATGTATGTTTGTATTTTTGAGAGAATAATGTTTATGCATGGTTCAACAAAAAATTTAAGTTTCTGAAATAAGGCCACAAAACCAAATATGTGTCCACAAGACCTTAGACTAATGGATGTTTTCGCCTAGAGTTTTTGCTTCAAAATTATCTGAAAATCATCCTGCCTAATCATTCACAAAAAACAATACATTGATTTAAATTTAGATTTTTTTTATTTTATTGATTATTAATTATTGATTTTAAACTTGTTCAGATTACATTTTTCCGGTGAAAATTATTATGTTGGTCATACTTCCAAAAAGTAGAATCTGTGATTCCGAATGACAGTATCCACACTAGTGTTGTCAAAAATATCGATATTTCGATAAATATCGATACTGAAATATCTGAACGGTACCAATACTAATTTCCCGAAGTATCGATACTAGCCGAGCGGTCACTTTCACTTCTCTCCAAAGGCGCGTTGACAAACACCACACGTGACGCACTCGTCTCATTCGCTCTGGTTAAATACCAAAAGTGAAGTGAACGGAAAGATGGCGAGGGCGGCGCCCCCGCGACCGGCTTTGGTTGATTGATAAAGAACACCGCGAGTGGGCATGTCGGAGAATAGCGCGGACACGCGTAAACACACCGCGAGTGGGCATGTCGGAGAATAGCGCGGACACGCGTAAACACACCGCGAGCGGGCATGTCAGAGTCGGAGAATAGCGTGGACACGCGCTACACACCGCGAGCGGGCATGTCAGAGTCGGAGAATAGCGTGGACACGCGCTACACACCGCGAGCGGGCATGTCAGAGTCGGAGAATAGCGTGGACACGCGCTACACACCGCGAGCGGGCATGTCGGAGAATAGCGCGGACACGCGCTTTCACACTGCGGGCACCCAAAATATTGCTTGACTATCAATAATCCCTCACATCACTCATTATTTTATAGGTGAAAACAGACTTAAGGAACAGGCTCCAGGGGTACCATTTAGCAAGCATAGGCTACGCTCAGCATCAGGGGTGTTTGTAGTTTGGACAGACCTTTCCCCACTGCTAAAAAAATCCTAAAGGAAACACTAACTCTTCTCATTTTTACTTTTCTGAAACATTCACCAAGATGGCCTAGTATTGTTGTTGATATGAGTCTGTGTTGTCTCGTTTTTTCACCGTAATTCTTAAAGTTAACATAATCTGACTGAGGAATCTTAGACAAGTAAATATTTTAACTATGGTCAAATGTAAATTAACGTGTGCCTATTTAACTTTATTCAGAAAATTATTATTTAATTCTGCAATTTGCCTTCATTAGCGATTATCATCAATTTGATTACACAGATATTAATTAAACTAAACAGCTAGACAATGGCATCTCTGAATTCAATAATGAAATGCCTTTAACTGAAAATTGAATGTTTAATCTTATTATTATACATTACTGACACTCTATCCTCCAATTTGATACTGTTAAGTGCTTTTTTGTTACAGTAGGCTATATTTTAATCTTTGATAACAGTAGGTTATACAAATACAATGGGTCATGTTAGCCCTGGTCCAATTAAAAAATATTAACAGATAGAACTCAGGACATTTTTGTTCATGTAAAATATACCTCATTGTCATGTTCTAGACTTGTTTTAGCTTTAAATAAAAAAATACCCCCTTAATATTGTGGCAGTTTTTTTTCTCTGTGGTATCGAAAATGGTATCGAATATCGATATTTTTCAAGGTATCGTATCGAAGTTAGAAATTCTAGTATCGTGACAACACTAATCCACACCGGCGCGGTGACTGACAGCCGCACATTCTCCTGAAAACATTGGATTCATCCGCGCTGTGCCGTGCCGAGGCACAACCCACGTAAAGTTGATAATTCCGCGAATAACTGCAATTGCAGATTTCAAACAGAGATGGCGATAAAGAGGAAAAACTACGGACTGCAGCTTTAAATAATGTAAACAAAGATGAATAAATACGGCAAGAAACTCATTGTGAGTTAATGCAATCTCTGCACTAGAGATTCAACAGTCTTAGCGCATTCACACAGAATGCGTTTTTGCATTCCATTACGCAGCTTTTCCCTTATTTCCTCATTTTTGTAAAAAAACAAAAAAAATTGTAACAGTCTATTTTTTTTTAAACGTGCCTCGAAACCTTTCAGGTTTTTTTCCCGTTACACTGCCCGTACCTCACTTTTTTAAATGCAAAAACCCATGTAATTTCTAGGAACTAAAAAGTAATAGAGACTTAATGATGGGCGGCGCTTCTGACTTAAGACAGTGAGAAACCTTGATTTAAGACAATGAGAAACCTGGAAATCACCCAGCACACCCTGGCAACTACAAAGCAATGAGCTGTCAACCACCCTGGCATAATGGTGGCAAGCTTTGCACAGGCAAACACCAATCACATTTTCTTCAGAATTTTTAAGAATCTATACTACACTGGTTAACATTAATGGGTTATTTGTATTAGTGTCTGTTAGCAAAGCCTGACAGGAACAAGCTGTCCTTGTGTGATTATTATGTGAATGCGATACAGTGACAGACAGCCGTGTGTGTGTGTCTGTGTCTGTGTGTGTGTGTGAATTAGAACTGCAGCAGGTTTAATGAAGCTGTAGTGGGTGATGGTGACTCTGCCTGCACTAATGAGAACACATGGAAACCACACACATATATGCAATGAACAAACACATACAAAAAGGGAACACAAGCTTGTCTGCTTCTAAGAAAGCTCCAGGGGAACAGGCAAGAACTCCACAATGTTCAACAAAGACATCAAACATCAACACCACTGTTTGACTGCTTGTTAAAGCCAGATAAAATCCAGAATAAAGCTACCATGACCAAAACCCTTAATCCACATCACTGAATCTAGTCAAATATAAAGATATGCAAAATGATCAGGCACTGACTATAATAAAACCTCATTAATATTCTTGTCACAAAATGGACATAACAGTTATCTTCAGAAAAGAAAAGAACAATTCACCAAATTGTTCGAGCACACTTGCAGGTCCAGGATGGAGAATATATGTCCATAACTCTCTGCAAGCATTACTGCATTCCTCAACAGAATTTAATAAGATTTCCTTGTGAAATATTCATGACTGCATGACTCAAAGCTTGCTCAACGTTTTTAGCAGATGGGTCAGTACTGTCTGGGTACCTCTTTCTCCCAGTCTGAATTCACATGCCGGAAAGCCCTATGCTCCCCGGCTGCACACACACATCCGTTGGAAAAGCTACAATGCAGAGCATTGCTGTACACAATGTGTTAGGTTCCTAGTAGTGTTTCCTTTATGTGAGAGGGTAAAGAACTAAATGTAGCTCCATTCCTGGCTCAGACTATCATTATCTTGAAGAGAGGATATGCAGCATGTCGATTGCCATCAGCTGGCTCTTCAACCCAAATATAAATTCTAAAACAGTAAATAATAGAGATAAACTCCTTTAGCTCATAATCTTAGTTTAAGTTTTATTTATTTATAGGCCTAAGTATTTATTGCAGTGAATGGAACACTTGCCCTGTCATAAATGAGAATAGCATATTTCTGCATTTATTGGGAAAAAGACATTAATGACTTAACGAATGTTTTTGATGACTCTAGAGACAGAAGTCCAGATCTTTTACCACTGTGCAACACTATCAATAATTACCATGGTTAACAACTCAAAGAAGAAAGAGTGGTAAACTAAAGTATTATTCGTGCACAATTTACAGTAAAGAAAAGGCCAAAGAAAATATCAACCTGATAAATTGATTTGTAGACAGTTCATATAAATACAGTTATAAAAAAAAAGTAATATTGTGAAATATTATTGCTTTTAAAAAAAAGTTTTTTCTTCATCATTCTAGCTTCCACAACACCGGCTGTAAGACTGTACTGCTAAATCAAGTCTACTGATTCATGATGCTTCAGAAGGATCAGGAAGGTTGTGTGTAGCAGTGCTGATGTGGGAGAGAGCAATGGGGGTAATGTTACTGAACAATGCTTGCCTTAAGTTCTGAGATGCCCACTGGTATAGACAGATCAAGTGTGTTATTATACAGCCCACTGATGCCAGAGAGAAAGACAGATAAAGCTCAGTTTCAGTCCTCTACACACATCCACCCCCATACATACTCTCACATGCAGGCTACTACACACACACTGGCATTAATCTCCTTCCACACATACGCAACCCCTCACACTCCCACACACACACACACACACACACACACACACACACACACACACACACACACACACACACACACACACACACACACACACACACACACGCGTATCAAACACACACTGCAGAATTGTTACTATAAATGCTCAGGAACCAAATCATGGTTTTTGGCTTCACATGCACACTTCCTCTCTTTCCATCGCCAGCATGTCCACCCCTGCACCCTCGGCATCATGTTTACTGCCAGCTTGATGCACAAGAACACAGCTACTCTCAGATAAATCCATTACAAGCTGCAGAGGAAAGCAGAACGCCACCTCCTCCAGACAAGTAGCAATTTTCCAACATAAAATGGGACGAGCCCCCAACGAAATCTTCTCTATATGCATGTCCGCAAAGAATGGAGAACAACCGAGGTATATCTAAATCGGTCAATTTGCACCTGTGTTTCAGAGCTTACTTTCTGTAGTCTTCAACAAAGTTTGTGTATAAAGCAGTGATGACTGTTACGGGCAGCACCTCCCCACATCGCATTATCGGGGCACTTCCTGCTCTGTCAGCAGAGGAAGGTGTGGGAAGTGAGGCTGACAGGTGCAGTAACAGTTTCTTGCATATCAAACACCTCTCACTCCTCAGTAGCCAAACTCTACATAGAAAACTGCAGCAAAAAAAGGAGTGGGACAGACAGACATAATTGGTAAATGGTAAATGGACTGCATTTATATAGCGCTTTCATAGACCCATGGCCACCAAAGCGCTTTACAATTTTGCCTCTCATTCACCCATTCACTCATACATTCATACACCGACGGCGGTGTCAGCCATGCAAGGCGCCACTCAGCTCGTCGGGAGCAGCTGGGGTTAGGTGTCTTGCTCATGGACACCTCGACACTTGGTCCAGTGGAACCGGGGATCGAACCACCAACCTTTCATTTTGTAGACAACCTACATGAACCACTGAGCCACTGCCGCCCCATATAATATATAATTCATATCCCATATATTATATAACCCATATAATTCATTATCATATAATTACGAAGATATTAACTATCCTTCAACATACCAAATAAACATATCAAATAAACATAGATAGATAGATGGATAGATAGATGGATAGATAGATAGATAGATAGATAGATAGATAGATAGATAGATAGATAGATAGATAGATAGATAGATAGATAGATAGATAGATAGATAGATAGATAGATAGATAGATAGATAGATAGATAGATAGATAGATAGATAGATAGGTTGGTACTACGGCTGTCAAAAAACAGCACAAAATAATTGATGGTAAAATCAGCCTCAACTAAAACTTGATAGAAAAATATCCACCTGAGGAGCCACATTGCACATCCCCATGTGACACTCACATATGTAGAGTACACACAAAAGTTTACGCTCACAGCATGGTCTTACCTTCACATTGGACCTCAGTGCACAATAACATGCAAAAAACATTGCAGGTATTGTGTGGCATAAGGATTGGTGTGGCAGCAAAGCTTCT
This sequence comes from Phoxinus phoxinus, assembly GCF_949152265.1. Lineage (NCBI taxonomy): Eukaryota > Metazoa > Chordata > Actinopteri > Cypriniformes > Leuciscidae > Phoxinus > Phoxinus phoxinus. Next base: position 11,478,761 of record NC_136898.1, read on the forward strand.
TAAGGAAAGGAAATCAAGATGATGAAGAAAAGAGTCAGAGGCGGATCACATCCCTCGGTGTGCGCTCCCAGCAGAGCATTGTGGCGGGTTGCCGTATCGGAATCTCTGGGCAAGGGACTCGTAGTACGTACACATGGGCATCAGGCATGCAGGGAGAAATACGCTATGCTTTGTTGCTGGATGAGGCATTTCAGCTGACAGCAGTAGGAAAGGCACACCGCTGAACGGGGGATTCTCTCTTTCTGTCTTTTCTCTCTCCCTCTCTCTCTTTAATACAGCAAAAAGAAGAGGCAGGAACTGAGAGAGGGTGAAGATTTTGGAGGTTACTTGATACTATAACTGCACCGGATTCAATACGCACATTCTGTAAAACTGCAGCAGGAAGAAAGTAGGCTATAAGGAATGGCGGTCTTTATTTTAATAATTTCCACTTGTGCACACTGCATAGGCACTCCGTGTTGTTATATAACACCCCTTAAGACTCACTCTCTCCAGTGTAACACTGCATTCATTAGGCCAGCTGTAAGCAGCGGGACTGTCATTTAAACCACAATCAGGGATACAGTGTGCTTTTGGGGGATGTCTGTGGGATGGTTTGATCCACATTTGAATATGTCAAAACAAAACGCATCCAATGAGATTACCCACTGGGTATTTGGAGAATGCAATAGAATGCAAATCAGAAATTAACTTTAACAGTGGAATCATAAAAATAACCTGCATCCTGTTTTTCAAGAGCCAAAGTCCATTGAAAAAATACACATAAAAGTTGCACTTCCATTTGACACGATTAAGGGTACAGATTCTTGACGTTTGGATCTGAGGTAAATATCTGCAAGGCATTTGCCCCTGTACTGGTCATTAGTTCATCTGCTTTAAATGATAAAACTCCAGACTGCACTGGCATATAAAAAACACAAGGGGGCAGGAGTCTAACTCATTATATACTCCCGTCTTCATCTCTCCCTGCATGCAGTGGTGGACACATGTTAAAGAATATAGCTTTTCCCTAACTCTGTCTAAGATGTACAAAGTGTGCACAGCAGGATCTCAATTTCTTGTCAACCATGTAAGCACTTTAATCACTTTGCTGTGAATGTGTTAATTCAGCTTTGCGCAAAATAGTCCCACTAAGGGTAAAATGAAATTAGAAGAGAGACAGACTAATGACTCACAGACCTTGAGAAGAATGAGTGTACTCGAACTAAATCACACCTCTCGAAACCCACACACACACACACACACACACACACACACACACACACACACACACACACCTCAGGATTTATGTGCTCACACTATACGGTCCGAACGCGAGCTGCGACTTCACTGCTCACACTATACGTGTGAAATATGCGCGAATCAGCGCGATAAACACCCGTGCCGGCCGGGTTGCGCCTAGACAATATCATGTATCCAGAGGGAGATATTGTCAAAACAAGCATCAATATCAAGATGATTTAGCATTTCCAATTTATGTATTAAATTATTATTTGTATTATTGTATTATTAGGGAAGGCCTAGGCTATTTTATTATTAAATTGATAGGCTATCATAATTATTTTGACACGCAATAATTTCATAGTGCATCACCGCATAACCAACGCGCTGTGAGGATAATAAAATATTACATAGAAGCTTAGCCTACTCCTTATTGAAAATTGTCTAAAACATTTAGGTCGATTACAATGAATTATAGACATATAATTAATTATTAACAGTCTATAATATGTCAGAACACTGCAATAATTAGTCATCAATGAAAATTTTAAACATTTATTTCAAATGCATTGTTCAACAAATTTATAACGGTGTAGATGTCGCAGATGGGTTGGAAGACGTGGGTAATGGTTAATCCATTTTGCAACACGAACGGGAGGTAAGCAACAGTAATCAGAATTCGGCTCAAAATCAGACGAAAATCGCACAGTGTATGCCCGCCTTTACGCTAACAGATCAGACTTTAGGAACCGCCTCAAATGCAGCAATAACCAATCAGGAAAAAAATATTACAATTTATTTTTTTTACAGTCAGGGTGATCATCGTTTTCACAATCGGTCGTCGCTGTCACGGACACACACACACACACAAACAGGGGAATAATAGTCATACTTAATTGGATCGCTCTTCTCTTGGTTGTGTTGAAGTTGTGAATGGTAATGTTCAAGCGTGTGTATACACATTGTAAATTTCTATTCATCAATGAAAAGTAATATTAAACAGGACATCCATTTTTGACATTGGTAATAAGAAATGTTTCTTGAGCATTAAACATCATGCATGATTTCTGAACAATGTAAAACAAAAACAAAAAATTAAATATGGAAACTGACAATTACATATTGGCTCAATAAATTACTTTCAAATTATGCATAGTAGGCTACTAATCATAGCTTAGGTCTTCACTTAAAATTACAAACTTATTTACCGAACATGTATAATTGTGCCCAATCAATCTATCAAGTTGAAGGGAAAAATCTGTGTTGGCTGAACAAGTCCTACGTCCAAAAAACTGTTACCGTATAAATACGCCTGAAGAAAACCATTGGTGTGGAGAATTTAAAAGTGGATTTGAGGGAGAGCGAGTGAAGCCAAACCAGCCGGTGCAGAACACCGAACATAAGGTTGACCAAAACATACCCAAGAGAATACAAATATTCATTGTCACAAGTTTCAAGACGTTATGGTGAGTAGCCTAATATTAAAGTTTTGCTTTAAGACCCGGTAATATAAAGTTAAAAAGGCATTTTGTAGAACTGCGAGTTGTCACTTGCCAGATGTAATGCAGGGGAACTTTGCATTAATGTTAGCTTGTTTTCTTATTTTTTTGCCTGTTTTTAACCTATGTAGTGCCGCTTTTGAAAGTTTCCTTCAGCAAATCAAAACATTAAATTAAATTTGGACCAATAACATGTTTTTTTTTTCATAAAATTCAATTCACAGAAAGTCAATTAGGCCAAAATTTAAAGTGACCAGTCATGAGACATTTGAGATCAGAGTTGGAGAGGACTGTTTTTTTTGGTTTACAGTGAAGGATCAAGTGATACTGAAAACTGGAGTAATGGCTGCTGCTTTTTCATCACAGAAATAAATTACACTTAAAAATATTTTTTGTATTTGATCAAATAAATGCTCCCTTGGTGAGCATCAGTGTACATTAGGGGTGCAACAATATATTGTGTCACAATATATCGCAATACAAAAATGCAATAATATGTATCGTGGATAGTAACAATATGCATTGTTGTGTATAGTTCACCCAAAATAAAATGTACTGTTACTACTGTATGTGTGAGTTTTAGTGTCAGTACTACAATAAACTACTGTTAAATAATGGATATGCCTGATAATACCAAATGTCTTATATTACCAGTAAAAAGTGGCCAACATTATTTTAAAATGTAAATATATCTAGTCAGTGACGGAGATAAAGCACATTCGTCTAAAATAATAAAGTAAGTAACTTCAAATAAAGATTATATCAATTACATTGGTACACTGCTAGGTGGCGGCAAGTGACTGTTAAAAATGGATTTGTCATTGAATAATTCAAGAGATTTGTTCAAAACTGAAGCAAGTCCTTATAAGTGAGTCATTAAATCATTCATTCAAACCAATTTTCTTTAAATATTCATTCTAATTAATTAAACATTTAGTTAAGTTCAGAATCGTGGGAGAATTGTGATCTCTATTTGAAACAAAAAAATCCTGGTTCTTAATTTATCCAGAATTGTGCATCACTAGTGTCAGCGCTGGTCATTGCATTGAATCAATGCCATTGGACACTATGAAGTGAAGCATCAGCTTCGGTGTTACACAGGTGACTCATTGTTGGTCAGTGGAACCTTGTAAAATGGTGCTTGAAGTTAAAATAATTTCAACACCTCGTTTCATGAATGAATGACTCAGCGTTTTTGAACGTATTAGTTGAATGAATGGTTTAATGACTCACTCAAAGACGGCCCTTTGTCGCCACCTAGTGGCGTAACAATATAACCTGCAGTGACTGACAGGCTGTCTAGTGCACAGAGAAAAGCAGTTCTGATACTGGTAAAATATAAACAGTGTTAGAAAGCCTCTCGCCCAGTCAGATTCGAGGATCAGAACGAACTGTTATACAAACAAAATCCCAACAAGCTTATTTTTAGGTTCATGTTCTGTTATGCGGACCCTTATTTTGACATTCTGTTCTGTTACCTTTCGTTCCTGTTTCCCAACTCTGTTTAGTTTCATTGGTTACCGATTATGTCCTCCTTTGTTTCTATAGTTACGTATTAGTTTCACATATCTCTAGTTTACTTTCCTTTGTTCTACCCATGTTTATAGCCCTGCGTTTCAGTTATTCTTGGTCATTTCTTTTTTACACTTTGTGTGGTTTGTGTTATTCTCTTGCGTGTCATTTAGAGTGTTTGGATTATTGATAAAGCCTGTTTTTAGTTTTTTTTTCTGAATCTCTTTCGTCTTTGTTGCTGCTGACCACATAGTAATATTTATATAGCAAAAAAATAAAATAATTTTAAATGCAGATAATATCGCGATATTGAACCACTCAAAATCACCGCACAGGAAATTCCTTCACAGCGACAGCTCTATATGCGAGTATGTATACCGGTATATGTATATGTATAAATCAGAGTGCCAGTTTAGAGCTAGGTGGTGTTGTGAGGCGCGGACGAGCGCCAGCATGCAGTGGGAGGCATCGGAGATGCCTTAGAGAATATATTTTTGGTGCCAGCCTCCCTGTTACCAGGGAAACTAGTTGTTCTGTGGTTAGCAGCTTTACAGTATAGATGAGCTCGCGAGAAAACGGGGGAGAGAAGGAAAGAGAAAGGGAGAGAATGAGGGGGTGACAAGAGAGAGGGAGTGCTGAGGCTGAAGACTGAGGGGGTGGAGAAAGAGAGGAGGTGAGAGAAAGAGTGGAGGCGACTGAATTCACAAATTAGCCACTGGGAACTGCAGCTTTAGCTACCAAAATAGCTTTTTATGTAAGAGAGAACACCAGATAGTCTGTCCGAGGCCAGTTTCAGAGAGGGTATAGAGACTTTTCACCTAAGAAAACTTCACTTCGCTTGCCTTGACCTGACGTTCAGCCTTGGACAGAAATAGATGCAGAAAGACGCACTGGACAAAAAGGGATGTATAAGCTAAAACCGTGGACAGGACGAGAGAGACAAGCAGGCAAAGCTGCACCGAAGCCAAAACACTTTAACAAGCACAAATAGATCTCCTCCCAGAGGCGGCTCCTGCTGAAGCAATGAGTCATACACTCTTGCACATACACACACCCTCCCTCATTCTCCTAACATACATTCATTAACATACATGTTAAAACATTTAAGGTCACGTTAAAGGTGAAGAGTGTAATTTTTATGCCACAGTGGCACCAAGCAGAATTGCAAATATATTGTTTACCTAACACCAATAGCCAACAGTCATTCGTCTGAAAAGTGTGTAATTGTATCGATGTTACAATACTTTCTCATATCCTAGTTTAATTGGCAGAGACAATATTTGAGCCATGTGTAGGCTGATTTACATGAAAAATGTTAAAACTATGGATTTGGTGAAACAATCAAAACACTGCTCTTGTTGACCATTATAAATGTGCAAGTTTTACAGCCATTAGTTCTTCAGTTCTGTTGGTGATATTACACACAAATTACACAATTGAATGTTAAAACAAGTTCTAGAGAAAAATTATCAAGACTTTAAAGGATAAATAAAAAAAATAAAAAAATTGTATGTATCTAATACATAAACAAAACAAAAAAGCATAATAATCCCATTATGAAGAATGTTTCTTTTTGCTTTTCTCAATTATCATTGTATTGCATTTCATTATATGTTTTGCCCCCCATAATAAAAACTACAGAGCTTGGATCATAATACTAAGCAATTTGTCTTACTAAGACATACAGTGATATTTGTATACATTTTATGTATGTTTATGTATATATATATATTTACCCCTAAAGGTCCAAGAAACTGTTGTTTAAATATATATATATATTTTTTTCTATGTCAGGATTTAAAGGGTTAAGAAAAAACCTTTCTGCATTCCAAGTACGCTAACGGCTTACACACAACCCCAGTGCTTTACAATTCTGCATTATAATATATAACTGACATCAGCTGTGTGAAAATGTTTTGTACACTGGATAAAATCCAACCTTAAGTATAAACATCAATGCATAACTCATTTATGCTATAGACTTGAATGATGCATCAAATCATTTTTGTTTTTCAGATTATTGAGTTACATATCCTTCTGGCAGAAAATAAAACAGCCAGAAAAACCTCAAAGACTTACACACCTAAGCTTCTGAACCATATCTACAGACTAGAATATCATAGAGACTTGGGGGTGGGGTCTTTGTCCTTGGGCCAGAAAGCAACCGTCGAACAACCACCTGAAGCATGTTGGCAACTACTCAAAAAGCCTAAGCAACAGCATAGCAGCGCTCTGGCAAACACCCTTTCCAGCACTGTAGTGAGCACCAGATTTCAGGAAATCTGTGTAGCAAATTAATTAAGGAATCAGTGTCAGCTCACAAATCCGTTAAATATGTAGAATCTACAGTAGTTTTAGTGTGTACCCAGGAGAAGAGAAGAGCATATCCGTCCATTGTTAGGTCATGCCTTATGTCTCTCTACATACTGAGAGCTGATCCCTCACATGAACTTGACACATAGGGCGAGAGAGAGAGTGATAGAAAGACATTGTCCGGCGCATATACAGTAAACACACATAAACCTCCCTAAGTGAGCAGTTAGAATTCCCTATACCAAGAAAAAAAAAAAGAAACGAGACATGTGAAAGGCTTAACAAAACTACACGAGGAAGGAACACAGAAACAACTATCTCAAATTATGCCATGTGATTACCACTAACTTGTCGGCATTTTAAACAGAAGCTGCAACTCTATATCCAAGTGAAATGGCTTCTTGAAAAAAAAAAAAAAAACTTATAGGCCAGAACTTGATTTTGTCCAAGGACCATTTCACTTGGATGCAGAGGCGCGGGAACATATTTTATCTAGGGGGTGCTGGGGGCGGGGCTTAATGGGGCGGGGCTTGATATTGCGGGGTGGTGACGGCAGAGAATTTTTTTTAACAAAATCATAATATTAAAAAGCCCAAACAAAAAGATGACCATACAAAGGAATGAGGACAGAGTTATGTGAGAACGCTCAGAACTCATGATACATTTTAAAAACACAGCACAAAAAGCTGCATCTTACATTATGATACATGCTCAGTTGAGTTAGGCCTATGTGCCGGTTCACACAGAATGCATTATCTTTCAAAGCGATAATGCAAGATGCCACACGCGGGCAGTGGAAGAGGGAAAAACGCAAGGTCTCGAGGCGCGTTTTAGTTTAACTTATTTTAAGTGCTGCGTTTTGAGAACGCTGTGTCATGCGCGAGACGCGAGCGCAACCAAAAAAAGAGGTGGGTAAACTATAAATTCTGGTGGTGGTCACCAGGTAAGGATGGCCACTGCCTACCGGTGTGTGTATCCTGATGACATCGCTATAGGCTATCATTTGATACTACCAAGGGTATCATGATTCTTCCCTCATCATAGGTCACAAAATCACTATTCAATTCATACATTAATCTAAGTTCTTGTTAAAGAGACTCAAGAAGGAATAATATGGTTGAAATCTATAAAGTTTACTAAATGACAAAACAGAGAGAACAAAAATATTTAAGAGAGATAGAGAGGTAGGCTTATATCCAGGGCACTTATCCAAAACGAAAACGGTTGTTGCATTTTTAAAACGCTAAGTTGACCAACACAATTTTAATTTGAACTGTAGGCTAGACCGAATGCTGCGCAAAAAAAATAAATATAGACGAATTTTTGTTTATGACTTATTGTCCCTTTATTAAACATTTAAAATATTCACAAATTAATATAGATTTTTTTTTTTGATTTTACTATTTTTCTAAGACAAAATTAGAACCTGGAAATTATATTTTTCCCGCAGTGCTGAATGAGAAGAGGGGGCCTATGTCTCTGTAACCACAGAAAGGCGATTTATAAGCTAATGATAATAAATGTGTCTGAAAAAATAACGAGGCATTTGAATTGTTTATTAATAAACTATTGTTTTCTAAATCAGTGTCGGCTAAAAACACATCTCCATCTCCGCTGTTAAGCAGATGCGCCTTAAGAGAAATGCACCTTTCATACGGATTACATAATCAGAACAAAATGTATTAGCTTTCGATTCGAATTTGTTCGTTTTAAAGTGGACATTTCAAGCTTTAGCCTACATAGGCATAGGCTATATTTTATTTCAGTTCTCGCGCTCCAGTTCACGGAGATCATGAAAGCGCGGCATGATTGTTTTATTTTATTTTACAAACGCACAACGTTTTCTTGTTATTGTGAGTTTACACAAATAAAAGTAGTTACGAATAATGTATTATTATTTTCTGTATGACCAGAAATTATAGAGTATTTTCACGGTTAAAAACAACTATAGAAGTTGTTTCACTGTTGATAGGAGTTCGCGCCCGCGCCTCCGTGCCATGCAGTGCGCGCTTCACACTCCCCGCCACAAACCCTTGGATATGCGTCAAAATCTTGTTTATTTGTGATAATCTTAGCCCTGTATATACATATGTAGCGCAACAGTTAAACACGAGTGCGTTCACACTGAAAAACAATGGAAAAGAGTGGGATGGAAAAACACGTTCTCCTAAAGCCAAAGAATGCTTTAATCAAGACATCTATTAAATTTTTTCACCGACGTCTGAGTGAACAAGATCATGCATTAAATGAGTGTCAAATGAGTTCTGAGATGCTGGTCCTCAGCAGTGTTACTCCATGCGGGATCGGCTTTTGCCTTTTGGTAGGCTATATACATTTCTTTTAGTTATAAAACCATATTCGACAACATATCAAAACGAAATAATCTTTAGAGTAATTTTATAAAGGTAGAAGGTGTTTTAAAAAACATGTTGAAAGTTATTTAAAGTAATGTCATCTTAAATGCCAATGTAGTGAAACAGCTGTCGTCAGGGGGTGCTGCAGCACCCTCAGCACCCCTACTTCCCGCGGCCATGCTTGGATGTAGTCAGAACTTCCTTTTCATGCCGACTTAGGAGTATTGATTTCCTCCAAGGCCGTGTGAATGACAGGTTGTACCGCCTGATAGTTTTTTTGTTACTGGGGTTACAAAAAATAATGTGACGGCAAAGCTGAATATTCAGCCAAGGCAGCCATATTGCGCCAGAACCCAGCGTATTGGTGTAGAGGAGACAGAGTGATAGAGCCAATCAGTATAGTATATGGGGATGATTAGGAGGCCATGATGGACAGAGGCCAATGGGCAAATTTGGCCATTTTTAATGACCACAGAGAGTCAGGACCTCGGTTTAACGTCTCATCCGAAGGACGGATATGGTATGGTGAGCATAAAACTTACGATAGATGGCTATAGGCCCAGGAGCACCCAATTAAAGCAAGAGATGACCCGTGTATTTAATAATTTGGTAAATAACTTCAAATAATTTCATAAGCATGCTGTCAACAGAGCCGCTGCGGTTAGATGTGAGGGTTCTGGTTATTCACAAGATGAAGTTCTTTTCATATGCATGTTGCATGTTAAACCCAGAATGCTTTCTTCTTCCTCTTAAACAGCCTGTGAGGTGACAACATTAATCCTCTGGCGCAAGTCAAGTCTGAAATACAAAGAATGTTAAACCCTTGACAGATGTGCTCATCTTCAAAACGCTGACAGTGGAAAAGAAGGGAGAAGTCAAAGCTTTACAACTCAACTGAGTCTATCTAGAATTGAGTTTAATCTGTTCTGCTTTACTCTGTTAGCCTTCTTACGTCGGACTGCGAGGGGCTGGAAATAGGTTAGCTGCATAATTGCACTGGCAAAATTTGCAAATGAAGTTGCGTATGGTCTAATTTTAGCATCATATTATTATGCTTATTTAATGATACTGTGTGGTAAATACAGATTTTGTGTTCTTGTAATGCTACTCATCAAGTGCCAGATGATGAGAGTAAAGTTTTGACATCTAAATACTTGCCAAAGGATGGTAACTTTATAAGGAGCTGGAACATAATACATGGTTTAAATCCAATTTTAACTCTTTCCCTGCAAGTTTTTTTTTTTCCTGGCAAGTTATATTGTTCAATAGCATAAACAGCTAAACCTTTTTGCAGAACAGCATAACAACTGATGTGCGATCACAAGAGCATGACACCGCTTCAAACATGAGCTCAACCAATTAGAAATAACTTGTATTTCATCCATAATTCAATTCAATTCAATTCTTTAATGCAATAACATCGTAGTTGCCTAGAATTTTTCATGGTGAGGCCATCAACAAAAATTATATAAAATGAGAGACAGCAGATACACACAAAAAAGAGACATAGGTTTCACAGAGCTAACCCATATTAATGCTATCAACAAGATGCCAATAACAGCACAGAATTGTAAACTAAACAAATCTTTCTAGGCTTTAGAGAAAACAGTTGGGGTGAATACCATGATATCCAATTATATCCAACACAGACTCAAAAGCACAAAGCACTTTGTAGTAGCACAACATGAAAGCTGAAAACATGAGGCTTGATCACTCTTTTTTATTTTTTGATAATTATATAGACTTGATTTCCCTTTATATAATTTTGATTTCCGAAAGTTCTGGATAGTGGTCTAATTAAAAGAAAATGAAACTTAGAAAAAGTTTTAGTTAGACCCGACCTAAAAAGTTTGGCCAATCATTTACAGGTCATGAAGGTCACATAGGCACCAGAGAATCCCTTTCAGGTGTGAGTGGCAGGTAAAATTATTGCTGTAAAATGCTATTTCATACGTCACATGCGTTGGTGCAGTACATCTTTTAAAGGACAAATGCCTGACCCTGTGTAGCTGTAAGCAGAGAGACAACTTCCTAAGAGGCCTTTGCAAATTACTGCGCTAAATGTTTCTATTCACAGCCTGTCAAAACTGATCCCTTTGACATACTACAGCATGTCAGTGCGTCTTATTCTGTCAGCACATCCCTAAGAGCCGCCTCTTCTCTTGGGACAACCAGGTTTCACTCGAAAGCAAACCAACAGGTAAGTTACGGCTGAAATGAAAGTTATGGAGGTGCTTTTCAAGAAAAGCTAAAAAAACGTTAACATCATATTCTTCACACAAACATCATATCATGCTAATCTATTTCCCTTGCTAATCAAAGGTGGATGTTGCATGTCCCTAAACTTAGAAAAAAAAACTAAATTATTCAATTGAACAGTTTGAATTGAATGAAACATTTCTTAACACGGAACTAAGTCTTAAATTCATCACAGATCTATACAGGTTCAACTGGGCCATAAATAATAACGGCAGTGACACATTACAGTGCATTCGATTGACTGATGCAAGTATGTGTCCTGACTGGTACAAGAGATCAGAACAAGAGAACGCCTGTCAAGCTTTTCTAATGTCACCTCATCTCACCTGATAAAGCCACACTGAACACCTCTTGAGGGGATTCTGCTAAGGTAACAGTGAATTATATAACAACTGTGCATGGAACAAATCTCCCAATTCTCTCTTTTGCTTGGTGGAATAAAGTCATGTTTGAGTACATTATGCATAATTTATTTTGTCATAAATGTGTATGCGAGTCAGTGTTCTGACTGACTCACACATATACAGCATCAAATAATTACAACCACAACTCCATGCTTGTTGAGCGTGTTGGCTCTGTTTACAGGATCATTCCAGACACTCAGGATTCTGGAAGTGTTTGGCCTAATCCTAATCCTGACATCGGCCAGATTGGACATGCAGCCACAGTGACAGTTAACTTTGTGTGTAAGTACTTGCGGTATAGTTTGAGGACCAAAATGTACCCAAAAGTGTGATAAATCTGCAGAAAACCTGCCTGCATCCGGTTGATGTCCTCATTTGGAAAATTAAAATAAATAAATAAATAAATAAATAGAAAAAAAGGAGAAAAAAAAGTGTATATATTTTAAGAATCAATTTGTTCACATGATTAATTGCATCAAGTATGAGCTAACAATGAGGACCACATTTAAAGCAATATTATGAACTAACAATGAGCACATTGTCATGAGACAAACAATGAGCTAATTTTTACAGCATTTATTAATCTAGGTTCATGTATAAATATAATATTGTTCATTATTTATTCATATTTTTTCATAATACATTAATGTTCATTTATACATACTTGAAATGCTGAACATGTATATCTAAATAAAAAAAAACAATTAATGAATTGTACTTAATTGCAAAGTGATTCCATTTTTTTGTTAAAAAAGTTTTCGGTAATACTTTACAGTAAGGTTTCATTTGTTAAGATTAGTTAACTACATTAGTTAACGTGAACTAACAACAGTTCAACAGGATTGAATAATCATTATAGTCATTTATAGTTATTGACTAATACAACATTTTAAAATTTGTAAATCTATTAACTTTAGCCAACTATGTTCACTGTAACCAAACATGAACATAAAACATTTAAAAATAATAATTGTATATCAATGAATGCTATAAATATATATTGCTCATTGATAGTGCATGATAGTTAATCCATTATCCATGTTAACAGATCAGAAAATAGCACCAGAAAGTTTTCTTTTACAGTTATGGTTAGTCTATAGTAGATCAAATTAGCTTTACATACAATCAATATAAGTCAATGATGTGTTCCCATTTAGATTGCTAAAGAAATAAGTGTATGTGGGTGGGGTTTTAGGTACACTGTTGGGAAGTTGCTGTCAAGTAAAAAAAAATGTTTTTTTATAAATAAATAAATAACCTAAATTACTGTGATCAACATGTACGTTTTCACGTTTGTCTATTTCTGGGTGTTCTTGCATAATACATTTTCACCCTTTGATTATTACTGTTGTCTGTTGTTACTGTAGTCATTCTGCACGTGATTTTTTATTTAATAATAAAACCCATTATAGTCATTTATAAACAATGTTTGAGTTAAATAACCCAATTTGGGTTTGTTTTTAACCCAGAATTTAAGACCCAAATTCTTTGTGAAAATGCAAAAATGACACTGCAGAAAAATGTAAGAATTTGAAATAAGGGTAAATGTAATTTCCCCACCATGATAGAAAACAAACGCGTTTTTGCATATTGGATGACTTCTGTCTCGATACCCAGGCCATGCAAATCTCCACCTCGGATCCAAGGGTACTCTAAAGCGCCTGGAGGCTGCTGCACAGACACATTCATTAACATACATCACACACTTCATAGCACAAATCTGAGTGCTCAGAGTCTCCTATCACTGGATACACAGCAAACCTCCATCAGAGCAGCCCCACGCTCCTCTGCTGCCTCTGTACGTTCAGTAGATCACAGTTATTACCTCATTAAGCGCCTTACAAACAGTCCTCTTCAAAACTCCTCAGGGTTGTGTAATCATACCACTTGATGCGAGGTGTCAGTGGGACAACTGGGGCAATCTTGCACAATGGTGTAACAATATAACCATCACTGTACTGCTGTCACACTGCAGGAGTTATTTCCCATAAAACCACAGGGAACCACCTTCTCTTTTTTTTGCATATCCTGCAACAGAATCGATTATGTACCCAGTGGGGTTGCCGCAAGTGCACAAGTTAAACCTCCTTGCCCCATAATATATGAAGTATGAACCACTAGTGGAAATTCCAGCACCAGATGCAAAATGCTTTCAAACAGGTTTCTTAAGCATTCTCTCCATGTATGATGTTCAGACAAACAAACAAGTAGGCAGAGTTTAAAATAGTTTGAGAGGGTTTTAGCAGCTGCGCTCTCAAAGTACTTCATTCATCTAATTTAAAGCGCCACTGCTATAGCCATCAAGGTACAAAAGTTTGCAACAAATCCAAAGCCTTAAAATATTTAATTCAAACAGCCTGCTGTGAGAAGTCTTCCTGTTATACACACAGTCTTAAGGTCCTTGTTGTGTGTGAGGGCTGTGATAGGTTAATGCAATAAACTAATAAAGATTTGTCAGTTACACTAGTGAAGGTTAGGCATTCTTGATTTCAGTCTGAGTTTAGTCTGTGTACACATACATACACATTTGGATCACTGAAAAGCACTAACAGCATCTAAAATGTAAAAATAAAAATATTTAAACAGTTAAACTGTTTTTAACATAATAAGAAAATGTATCTTAATCACCAAATGAGCATATTGAAATGATTTTGATAAATGTAGATGAGCAGAAAAGAGACTTTCAAAAACATGAAAAACATAAGCCTGACTTCTTCATACTCATATTCTAGGCAGAATGCGAGTATGATACTGCTCCATAGGGCTTTGATTATGAGGCGTGTCTTAACCGAATCAGGAAAAAAAAAACTCTGCACTCAATTGGATAAACCTACAACCAATCAGAGCAATGCATGTTGAGCGACGCATAGTTGTCATAGTTCAACTGCACGCCCGCTGGAAGAAATAGTAAATTAATGAGTGTAAACGATCTTTGCCGTTGTTGTAAAAATAATTTACAAGCAATTAAATTAAATTATTACAAATAATTAAAAAAAGTATTTACAAGCACGAATAGCTTTTTTGAGAGAAATAAAAAAGATGCATGTATATACGAACAAGTTCTCCATTTAGGATTAGTTCTCGACAATAAAGCAAATAAATCTTCTCGCATTTGTCGGCCCTGTCTCAACTTTATAACACGGTTGCAACGCGACTTGACTGATTTAAAAAAAATTTAAAGATGACGAAAGAAACCAGGCTGAAGAAGCGTGTTCATCTGAGGCTTCAGAGAAAAGAGATCGTGAGCCCATCCCTTCCATTGGTTTTCATTGCGTCCCATCTTCTTAGCGACCATCGGAGCCAGCTGATAAATTAAACTTTTGCCGAATCCCGTAGGAAGGACGGCAAACACATCTTTACGATCGACAAATGCTTTGATTGCGGTTCACTGTTCGTCTTTTAAAATTAATGCGCTGTCGATTTATTTTATAACAGACGCGATAGCGGAATCTAAACATCTCAATTCTCCAGCTGCAGTCATCTTTGTTGAAAACTAGAGTGCGGATCGGGCCGACTTTTTCAGTCCGAGCCCGGCCCGCGTCCGACAGAGCAGTAACCGAACCCGACCCGAGCCCGACAGGCACAAAGATATTTATGTTCGAGCCCGACCCGAGCCCGACAGTTAAAATCCCATTTTTTTCTCATACTAATGACAATTGTACGTTTGTTTGTGTGGAAAGCCCGCTTTTATTAAGCAACTGTAGGAAGGCAATCGGAAATGTCAACAGGACAAGCGCATCAGCGCGCGGAGCAACAAGCGCTCTTAACACCTGGCGCGCGCACATTATGCACGCGTTTCGTTGTCACGGCTACATAAACAAATGTCCGCACACAGGAAGACGGATGTTATGGTAATATTTTACATGTATTTTAATCACAAAAACGAACGTTTGCATCAAGTGAAAGCACCGAGCCCGACCCGAACCCGAACATCATTTCTAAATATCTGTCCGAACCCGGCCCGGCCCGTCGGACTCGGGTCGGGTATCCATCCTCTATTGAAAACCAATTCAACCCAACTGCTCTTTGATGACGTGGGTGATTACGTAACCGCAAATCACCTGTCCATCATCGATTAAAGCCCGGCCTGGCAATTTGATTGGCTCGGCCTTCTGGGAGCCGAGCATAATTACTCCTCAATGGATCGAGTCCAGACCGAACTTACCGACCAAAAAATGTTGTGGGTGGGGTTCGGGCTGGCACCCAGGCTAGAAAAACATGTCAGTGCGGCTTAAATCATTATTGTCTGTAGCCTCTTCCAAACTCTTTGCTTACTAATTACCCTACATTCAATCATCTTGTGTTCATGCTTGGCCTTATGTCACTGCAGGGCTCTGCAAATATCTGTTGTCCCAGTCCCACTGCACATCTTTAGCTTCGGTCCATCTTCAAATGCAAGGAGAGGATTAGGATGGGCTCTCAGAAATGCAAAAAGGCTTTTCTACAATCCTGAACTCAGCAGTACTGCAAAGCTACACCCTGATCTAGAGACCAGCCTCACATTCACAAGACATTAACCTTAGGACTAATTCAATTATGTATTCATGTGGTTCCTCCACAGATTGCACTATACAAGACTGATGGAAAAACATTTTGAGAGAGATAAACCAGGTTCTCTTGGTCTGTATTCTGCTGATTTACAGACGACCTACACTAAAGGCCTGTTTACACCAAGAATGATAAACAATAACAATAAAGATATCGTTTTAAAAATCATTCTAGTATAAAAATTGTAAAAGTATAGCAGAGTCCACACCACAACAGAGAAACAATATAGTTGAAATCACTTTCAAAACTACTTTTTTTCCAGCTAATGAACGATAAATGCATTGACAACCAATCAGAAGCCACCAAGAGCTCGAGCATTTAAAGTGGATTACAACATAACTGCAGCAAGTGCTTATATTAAACAGAACGATATCACATGTTGTGGACACTAATATAGTTATTGCTATAGCTAGTTATTGAACGGGCCTTGAATCCATTATGCCATCATGTTTAATGACCCTCTAGGAACAAAGTTCTGCTCCAAACAAAAGTAAGTCAGTCTAGATGGAGGTCTAAGCAACATGAGGATAAGCCAGTATTAGCAAAAACTGAAATGCAATTCCTTAAATAGAAACAAACATCATGAATATCAATCCAGGTTTTGTTTAAATTTCTTCGTTAAGGTTCGCAACTTTCCCAGTTTTTATTTTACAACTATTCAGTAGTCTCAGCCTCAGGTGTCAAATCCACGGACAGTAGGCTGACGTCAGATGCATAAGGCACATAAAATGGGAAACACTTCAAGAGTTCCGGGGGAAACGTGTGTTGCGTTCTTCAACAGCCCACCTGGAAACAAAGCCGCTGTGATACCAAAACTAGCCTGGTTGTACCAGACTCTCGTACATTTCATTTGTACATAGAGTCTGGCCTCTCTCCATTGACAAGCGTTAACTTCCTTGAAGGCGGGTCCTCTGTTGAAGTTTAAAAATATTGGATCTGCCCAGAGACACTCTGGATCTGCCATAACCAATCGCTAACGTTTGGTCGTGACGTATGACGACTCAAACTAGCGCACGACCTCAACGTCATCGCTCTCAGCCACTCCCTCTGTTCGCTGATTGGACCGGTTAAATCCCAGACGTAGTTCTGAAGGAAAATGAAAAATGAGCGGAAACACGTAGAAGGCCGGAGCCAGGCTATACCAAAACACCTAATGGAAGAAGAAAGGCGTCATGCTGGCTACGTGACACTAACTATTCAACATCAGCAACATCCCGAGTAAGAGACAATATAAACCATAAAGTGTTAAAACTCTTCAAAGCATGTGGGCAATGTCCATTTCAAATTTTACACCTCCGCTTGAATGAATGAACAAAAGAACTGCAGACATATTCAACTCTATCTAAAGCTAAAGAGAGACAAGTACGGGTGGCCTTGTGGGCCAGAAGAGAAAAAAATCTGAGTTTTTCCTACGCAGATGAACCCTAGATCCCACACTGTCCAGCGGAGGAGAGGAGGGTGGAAAAAAAAAAGCTTCCCTGCTGGGGTGGAGGCAGAGATCGTCATTATATCACCTTTGTCCACGCCACTAAAAACAGCTGCGATGGGGGACTAAAACACACAAACTCCCAGCATCACACTGCGTGTGTGTGGGATGATATTCTCTCAGCCATAACCTACTGAGTGCATCCCGCAAACTATTACGTAACATAAACCACCAAGAAGAGAGTGGAGGCAGTCAGAGAGAGAGAGAGAGAGAGAGAGAGAGAAAGAGAGAGAGAGAGAGAGAAAGAGAGAGAGATTCAGATGTTGTGTGCATTTGAAGTAGAGGAAGTGGGTGGAGGGCGTTGGATGCACATGTACACTTCACCATGACTTAAAATAGAAAGAACTCACACGAAATATTTACAGCCAGAGTGCCAAAAAACAACAACAACGACATTGTTGGAGGAAAGACTTCCTGTGATGAAGCACAGCATAATGACTCTCAGCGTGTACAATATAATTGGCTCTTGTGAGGGAGGATGTTCCCTCAAGATCTTGTTCTCTCTGCGACTCTCTCTTTCTTGATGATACAATGACAAGTTTATCACTTTCTGAATCTGCAATTGAATGAAGACATCTAAATCTGAACAGCCACACTAATAAAGGTACAACAGTGTTTCTTCTAATACACTTTGCTGTAACACTCAAATGGGTAATACAAGTTATACGAATTTTGCTTGCAACATTTCCCGATCCTTTTTCAACCTGTCCTCCCCATAATTTAACAAATGGGTTGTAATTCAAGAAAACTTTTAAATTACTATTTAAATATTAATTATTAAACCAATTATTATACACTATTTAACCAGAGCGAATGAGGCGAGTGAGTGAGAAGAGGCAGGTGTGTGTCACTTCGCAGTCGGAGAGAAGAGAGCGACGCACCTGACATTATTCCATGTGCCGCTGGCAACAAAACGGAAAGACGCGGGACTGACCGGATGGCTACCGGTCAGGGCCATTCATGAGGAAAATCGTCCGATTCCGGTCCCTGTCCGGTCGATCGGTATATCTCTAGCCTCAATCCTCATCAGTGTTGAGTGTTCAATCCAATATAGACTTCTATTTTATCTCGTTGCAAAATAACTATAAACAAATAAAACTGGGCCAACTTTAAGTCTTTGCATCAGCCAGCAAAAAACAGAGCAAACAGAAAAAAAATGTTGTCTGCAGTCCAGAGATGTCTGTTTTTTCCATCTAATGTTCCCAATTGTATTTCACTATTTTTTTCTAGACGTAGGGGTTCACCCTATGAGTCCTGAGCTATGCTTCCCAGGGTGCCACAGATGAGCCAGATCTCTGTCAACAGAATAATTACACCGCTAAATTACTGCAAACCAGGATTGTGCTCCTTTAACCGCAAAACACAGTGCTTCCTAAACGAGTCTGACTGTTTTCTTGAGCAGTTGCAGTCTCTATGCTTATCGTGCAACTGGGGTCAGCAGTGAAAATGACTAGGTGTAATAGCAATAACAGCTATTTTCAGTGTACAGTAAAGACTAAAGGCCTTAAGAAAAACAGAAAAGCAAATACACCTATATATATATATACATACATATAGTTTTAATAATCATTATTATTATTTATAACAAGCTTGTCCTTGTCCATGGGAATCACTACATTATGTACTACACTGTACAGTCGATGCCTATTTCTATATAAAAAACTTGAGCTAGCCACAGAAAATACTTCTCTTTCATAAGGTATGAATGATGATTCACAAAGTTCAACTCAAGAAAAAAAGCTTAAAATAATTCCTGTGGGTGACTGAGGAATTGAAAGCAAAAATCTGAGTAAGCAAGCAACTTACTCAAGGACTGGATTCTTTTACATCATCAAAGCACTGATTGCATCGAAACTGTTCAAATGCTTTCTGTGAATCAGGAGTTCACTCTTAATATCGACAGTCTACTGCAGAGTGGATACAAACTCTGCCTCTGTTACTGAACAAAATAATATTCTAAAACAAAATTAAAAACAGAAATTACTTAAAATTACAAAAAAATAACAATATCCAATGAGACTGGACTCAAATCGGCTCTTTAGCTAAACGACAGGATGGTATTGTTTATATTAACGAAGTACTATAATAATTATGTGTTTTTTAGTCATGTACCATGGTAGTCCTTCTTTGAAGTACACTACTGTTCAAATGTTAGAATTTGATAATAGTTTTTGAAAAAAATACTTACCAAGGCTGCATTTATTTGATCGAAAATGAAGCCAAAACAATATGATTGTGAAATATTATTACAGTATTTTTACAAAAATATATATATATGTGTGTGTGTGTGTGGTGTAAATGTAATTTATTCCTGTGATCATTGAAATTTTCAGCATTATTACTCCAGTCTATGATCCTTCAGAAATCATTCTAATACGCTGATTTAGTGTTCAAGAAAAATATATTTCTTAATATTATTATCAATATTGGAACCATGTGCTTAATATTTTTTTTTTGTGAAAACCATAATACACTTTTTTCTTTTTTTCTCTTTGATGAAAATAATGTTTAAAGAACAACATTTACACCATTACTGAAAAGTAATAATTTCATTATTGAATAAAATAACTAATCACTGCACCATGGAACCTCTATAGAAGTCTGGAGAAATTAAGATGCCTAATATTAATCAGCTGTCTTCTGGGGTTTTATAAAAGACCATGAACCCCCTGACCATTTAAAAATCAGCATTAAGGTGCTTGCCATTCAGGTGTAGTAGAGCCGCATTTGGAATTCACCGCACAGAGCCAAGCTGCCCACATTACCATCACAATGGCACTTCCAGCATTGATTCAACAAAGCACGCAAATACAAACATTAATATTTCAGTTCACAGGATGGTGAATTGCATCTGCAACACTGATTGTGAATGAGAGAGGTAGCTGTCTACACATTAGGTACAAGCCCTCCTTCACTGTCAAGCCAACATAGAACATTAAACTGAACAGAGATGCAAAGATCAAATCACTCATACTGTATATTTAGAAGCGTGTAAACAGATCAGCTTGGCTCTAGTGAGATAAACCCCATTAGTTCAAGTTCTGCTAGCAGACTGGCACTCTCAACCCTTCGATGCCACTCAAAAGGCTTCCCATCCGGATACCTGCACCACTGAAGGCGGGAAATCCGATAAAGCCTAGGACTGTTTGTTGATGGACTGACCATCAATAATGTATTCCACCAGCAACGTGTCTGGCTCCAGTGGTGGTGAGGAGCTAAAAGCCCTGTTGCCCATCGAGAGGCTTGTTATCTGTGGATGCAAGTTTCCGACAAGTTTACGCCTTGATGGCTCAACAGAGCGGCAACAAGGGATTAAGCCTGATACAATGCAGCACTGAAGCGACACTGTAACACAACACTTAAACCAATGAGCATTCTGTTCCAAAAAGAGATGGAAAAAGTCCCTTTTAAAAGAAACAGCAAAGCAATACGACACAAATAACACCCTCGGATTCTCAACAGCCGACACGTAAAAAAAAAAAAAAAAGCTTCTTCCCTTTAACACTCATTCCCATCTTCTCTCACTCTCCTTACCTTAGTTGTGACAATACACAGACAATCCATTCTGAGCCAAACAGCTCAAGCCAGTTTCCCCTTCATCAGCACCACATTAACAAATAGAGAGAGATGAGAGAGAGAGAGAGATTGAAAGAGAGAGGAAGGAAGGAAAGGCACGGCTGGAGCTAACGCTGACAGAGGCGCGAGTCCTCTCTGTGTGCAGGCATGGTCTTGCCGTAGTCCTACAGCCCGGCGCTTGTTAGCGCTATCCACTGCTCAGCAGCATGGCTGGGGCTCAGACTGCTGAGATCACAGAGCATCCCTCCTCCTCTGGAGCTCGCCGCACAAGCGCACACCCATGCGCGCGACAACAGACACAGACGCTGAACATTTACCACTCTAGCCTGGAGAATCTGCACTACGATTGGGAAAATTGCTGTTACAGTCACTGTTTGTGGTCTGAGAGTTAATTTTTTTTCTCCTTTGGTTATCTGAAGCAGAACTAAGCCGTTTTTAAGCCAGTTGTGGAGAGGAATGAAGTGTAAGAATAAATTCGGGGCAGTTTGGAGGGTTTAAGAGAGGGGATTGAGTAAGCAGTGCACGCTGATCTTGACAACATCAATCTGTCTTGGAAAACCACTGGTGAGCTCAAATAACCGGACTTTTAAGTGCACAGGGCTAATAAATTATTGTGAGATACAAGACAAAGAGACAACAGTCACAGAGAGGAATCTGCAGCAATGCTTCAGCAGAGATTTGCACATCAGGCCAGATGCATCACACAACATCTGCACTTTATATCAAGACCTTCCCCAGTAATTTAAACGAATAAACAGACAGGAGGGGAGAGCTGCCTACTGCAGTTATAAAATAACAACATAAAATGTTTGTCGTTAACAAATAAATAAAAGAGAAGTCATCTTGAGAAAGAGGTGTAACCATAGCAGGGTCTTGCACAACTATCGGTATAGAGGAATTTTTTTGCATCAAAATTGCTCAACTAAGGGGTTAATGAGAGATTTGGAATAATATGTACTTCACTGTGAATCAAAATGTATAAAATGACTTAAAAGTCCCCATGCAGTCAATAATTTGATCCCTTAAAACTCATCTTTGATAATCAAAATGACATTTAAACATATCAAATATTAAAACCATTGAACTATTGTTTATATGTAAGTTTAAAGCTGGGCTTCAGGTTTATAAAATGCTTTTCATAACAAATCTGGTGAAATGAGTGGTACATGTTGTGTTCCCAAATGTGTGCTAAAGCGACCCAAACTCAGAGCAGGTGCAATGATGGAGTTCATGTGGGGCAGAATATACTGCGTAGACACTGAAAACTCCAATGAGATGCGCCGGCGCATGTGTAAATAAACAGTGCATGCATTCTTCTCTGGAATATATTTATTTAATTAAATCGGAGCCTTTGAAATGTGATGATCTTACTTAGCTGCTACATCGAAAATGATCTCCAAAATCGTAAATAAATCATTTAGAATATGTTGGGACTCCCTTAAAAACAAGATGGTACATCAAGGTGTTTATCTTAATCAAATAAATTCTAATTTAACCGTTGTTGTATGAAAAATGGCCATGTAAAAAAAAAAGAAAGATATTGTGTTCAATGGAAAAAACTTAGCAACATACAGCATATCTGTACAAATGCATAAAGTTAATCTACGAAGCATCTTCAAGCACTTGAAATTCCACATGGCTTTCCAGCTGATGACCACCGGATTGCCTGGCAAGGAGCGGCAGTTCTTGAATGACCAAGAACAATATGCTGACCAGCTGACTGCACCCCTTCCCCCATCTCTCTGTATTAGTACCCAGGCCTACTATCTATCTTATCATTCTCTTCTTCTGTCAGTCTTACCTGCTGTACGTACACTGTCCGCTCCTCCAGTTCCAGCTCCTCGCAAAACTGCAACCTTATCACGGCTTTCATTCTGCATCTGACATCTCAATGGCTGCTGCACACACTATGTCTACGACTCACTTCTCAAATACACACACACACACACTAAGCCCTTCAGCAGATGGGCCTCAAAGCCGCTTTGAGCGATCATATTATAGACTGAGTACTTTAACTTCCTCTCCACAACACTTTCCCACAGACAAAGGGGAATAATTAAGAAACGAGGTCGGCAGGACATTGAGACAGAAGCTCAAACATGAACTTGGCGAGCAAGTTTCTGTTACAGTGCCACGTTTTGTTTTGTGGTCTCCTTACATGAACTGTCGAAGCACTGTCCACTTTGCTAACAATGCTAACCGTGTTTCCAGAAGAGAGGCCCCTCATATTAACAAAGTTTTAAAAAGTAAGTTACTAATGGGCTAGTATAGGACTCTAAAACATTAGAAACAATGATGTTAGTTTGTTGCTGTAAGACAAACCGGTTCAGGTATGGGACAAAAAAAGCTAGAACTTAATGAAAAAAAGTAAAAATAGCCTGGAGCAGCTGTAGACTCAACTTTTCATATTCAAATTAATTATGTCTCACTGATATAACTGAACTACCTAGCACAAATCAATTTGATTAAAAGTGATAGTAAAAACATTTGTTACAAAGATTTCTCTTTCAAATAAATTTGAAACATAGAAGCCTTAAAAATATGTATCAAAAATACAGTTATTATACTAATCAGTTTTCAACATTGGTAACAAAATGTTTATTGAATCAGTATTAGAATTATGAAGGGTCATGTGACACTGAAGACTGGAGTAATGATGCTGAAAATTCAGCTTTGCGTCACAGGAATAAATTACATTTTTAAATATATGAAAATAGAAAGTGGTTATTTTAAATTGAAAATAATATTTCACAATATTACCGTTTTACTGTATTTGTTGATTAAATAAATCCAGGTGAACACAAGACGATTCTTTCAACAACAATTTTTTTTTGGAAAACTGTTATTTTGTCACACGCTTACGGTTAATACAAATCAAATAAAGAGCTGGACCTATTTGCAGCAGTAGTTGACTTATTAGAAATAAACTCAGAAACAAAGCACTCGGGCTACTCAGACTAAACATGAACAGAACAACTGAACAGGCAAATGACCGGTGTGTAATACATACACACACTACTGAGTGCATTTCAATATTTTTACTGGAAAAACAATACTGATTAAGGAATTATTATTTTTTGCGGTGCATATATTAATACAACTTAATTGAGTCTGAAAAGCTAAATTTATGTGGCGTTTATGTATCACCTCAAATTTTTCTCCTAACATTAATTATAATACCGGTACACATACAAATGGACACTTTAGTCATGAATGTGGATAGAATTCTCTGTCTTGTGCTAAATCCCATAAAGTACTGTTTATTTATTTTTTGGGAAATCTGACTAAGAGTTTAAACCTATCATTCCAGCCATGTTTACCCTCAAATCACCAATGCCCCGGTCAAGTGGACAAACCTCCAATCCGCGCTACATGCTATTTTATTGAGGACAATACACACACACACACCTCTCGTGTAAGCAAGATTTAGAATTTATTTTGGCATGAGGCATTGTGTCCGCAACTCCCTCCCTATTTCGGTGTAAGCTCATTTTCTATGGAGGACTCTTTCACAGTCCGACTCAACAACAAAGGTATGTGTATTGTGCACATGTGACTGTATGAGCACCTAAGGCACAGGGCCGTTGTAAACGCTTACAGACGGGACACCTGCGGGCAGTCCTGCTCTCTCATGTGTACAGACGAGACATCTGGTAGACCCTCAAGGGCTCTGTGTGTGTGAATCTATGAGCGAGGTGTTGCAAGTGACCTCAAGATCCTCAGATGTCCCACTTGAGTAACAAAAGGGGGAGTTGCCACAGATTCATTCAGAAAAAGAAAAAGCTCTCATTTCAACCTCCACCCTGATGTCTGGACTTCCACAGTTCTATTCTTTCTCTATTATTCCAGCTACAGTATATTTGGGTTTGTCTTTGTCCCTGCCTATAATTGGCTCTGCCCTCTTTTCAAAAACAAAAGCCACAGATGTATTAAACTCAGAGTCCTTGATTTGGACTTGAGTATATGTGGGTCACTAATAACACATATCAGAACATTCTTTTCCAGCTGATGAACAATACAATTCATTGAGAGCAAATCTGAATTCATTCTGTAAGCATTTAAAGAATTAGATGACAAACCTGCAGCACATGCTTAGAATAAACAGAACAATGAATAAACTGGTGGACGCTAATTTAAATTAACACAAGGTGAGAGCAATAACATGACGTGTCGCCCTATGCAGAATGTGCTTCGAAATGGGATTTAGAATACAAGCCTGTGTTCTTGTACGCACAAGTGTTTCTCACTGCTGTGTAAATTCTGAGAGCATCCAAGCTGGTTGAGTTAGACAGTGGTGGCAATTACTGGAGATCAACACGCCTCCGAGATGGGAGCTGTACTAGTGAAAAGGCAGAATCTGGCTCCACACACACACAGTTAAATTTTTGATACAAGCCACCCACTAATATAACATGGCATGCAGACAAACATGCTCGTGTGACCATTTGTAGGCGCTTCTATAGTGGACAGGGGTCATCATAGGCAGTCTGATTGGTCTGCGGCTATGCAGCAGAATGCACTGCGTGTTGTGACACATTCCTACCATAACCATCATTAAAATTTTGTGTGACTTGTGCCACAGTAGACCTTCTGTTGGCTCGGACCAGAAAGGACTGGCTTTTTTGGCCTCACGCATCGATGAACCTTGGGCGCCCAACACCCAGTCGCCGGTTTGTGGTTTGTCCCTCCTCGGACTAATGTTGGTAAATTCTCACCACTGCTGACCGGGAGAAACCGACAAGCCTTACCATTTCAGAGATACTCTGACCCAGTAGCCTTCCCAATACAATTTGGCCCTTGTCAAAGAGATCAATGATATTCACTTTACCTGTGACTGGTCAAAATGCTCTGGCTCCTCAGTGTATAATCATGTTCCTTTTTTAAGGCAATTTTCAATTAAAAGGTTTAATTCTGAGATTGCAGAAAATGCCACAAAAAAAAAAAAGTCAGACGTTTGGATTCAAACTTATCTGAGAATCAGTTTTGTTCTCTGACATATTTCAAGTCCCATTGGTGCTAGGAGTTCCCTTGCCTATTAGTGTAAAGATAATTAAGAAATTCACTTATTCATATTGCTATCACCAACCACATATAACTTTAATACTGCAGCCAAATGCTGCAATAAACTTTCTCTTATTTGTTTCTAAAAAATAACATAAAAAACACATGGACTTTATAGAAGAAATAGACAGTCAAATGTATGTTAAGGGTTGCAGATAAAGACAATATAAATTTAATTTACAGTGCATTTAAGTTTTGTAATATGGCACATTTCCCATTGTAACTGAAGATTTAAAATCACACTTGTTCTAATCAGTAATGTTAGTGTTAACCAAAACTTAGAATAAAATGGTTTCAATTACTAATATAAAGGCTTTTTTTATTTATTAAATGTTGCCTTGGCAACTAACTGAAATAGAATACAAATAAATATATAATACAAATAATTTGTAAAAATAAAATAAAGCTAAATAGAAATATATAAACTAATAATTAAAAATAAATAAAATAAATGGCAAAAGCTTAAGCTAAATTTAAAACAAAAACTGAGGATATAAAAATAAAAGCCAATTAAAAATATTAATAAATACTAAAATTGTATATAAATAATACTAAAAAGCTAATTCAACATATTAATAAATACTATAATAGCATATAAATAACACTGGTTCTCATAATTATTTTATTATAGATCCAGTAGTGCAAACAATAAGGAAGTACTGTAAAAGTGATAAACACTCAAGTGCTCAGAAAATGTCCCCGCATGTTGATTCTGATAATGGACCGCAGTCTTATGAAAAACTCATCTCAAAACCTCTCACTGTTTTTAATCAATAAGGCACTTATCAACAGTCTATGGCATCCCTCCAAGTGGAAATAAATCATTCGAAGGGAAAAACCTCTCTGCCTGCATTACTCATGTGTAGCTGGTGTAAAAGCTGCCACATGACAATCTGCATCTGTCAGAAAATTGAACAGAATGTGGGAAGACTGTTTCTCACCTCTGTACCGGTGGTTTCTACAGCAGGCTCCTCCACTGTCAGCTCCATGCGGCTCTTCCCTCTCAGCTGGGGACAAAAACACACACACACTTTCAGAAGTCATCTACATCTCTAATGCCTGGTGGTCGACTCCAGAAGTATTTCACTTTAAGCATACGTGTAATGTTTTTGGAACATAACATTTGATATTGATCTTATTTATATTCACTTCAATATTGATATTCAAACATTCTCACGCAAGCAAGTGAGCTGTTGATATTCAAGAGCATGGTGGATATTCAGATAAGCAGAAGGATTTCAAGGGAGATATTGCTTTTACACATTATACATTTATTTAAAGAGCATTTGAAGTCACAGAATGAAGTTAAAATCCTGCTTGGGAATTCTGTCAACAAATAATGTATAATGTATAAGGCAGGCTGAAGAAAGAGAAAAGGCCAGACGCATCAGTCTGAAATTCACAAACACAACCCTTATATAACATGTTGTGCAATAACAGCCAACCGTAGCAGCACAGACACTCACACACTCACATACGAGGCGAGCCAAATAAATGATTAACATCCTGAAGACCATGATATGTGACCGTGAGCATTTCTAATTTAAATTCATTTCAAAATCCTTTCATCTAAACACTACACTAAAGACGGACACTCAGAATGTCCACATTTGAATAAAGTTGTTTTAAAACGAGAAATATATATTTTTTTTAAAGTAATATTTTTTTGTATGTTTTGGAAAAAAAGTCTCATGCTCACCAAGGTTAGGCTACATTTATTTGATCAAAATACAGTAACAACTTTAACATTGTGAAATATTTTTACAATTTAAAAATAACTTTTCTATTTAAATACAATTTTAAATTAAGTAATTTATTGGTGTGATGGCAAAGATGAATTTTCATCATAATTCACTGCAGTTTCACTGTCACATGATCATTCAGAAATAATTTGAATATGCTTGTATATGAATAAATATTTCTTATTATTATGAAAACAATTGTGCTGCTTAATATTTTATTGGAAACTAATTTTAAAAACTTGATGAAGTTTAAAAGAGCAGTATTTTATTTGAAATAGAAATCTTTTGTCTCATTATAAATGTCTTTTTTTAAATAAATAAAGAAGACATTTAATGCATCCTAGCTGATTATAGGATTAATTTCCTCAAAAAAAGACATACAATGTCGACTGATACAGCCAATAGCATATAAGTTATTGTTAACTGTAGTATAAATATTTTGTATGCTAATTTTTAAAGGCTCAGTGAAGATATCTACAGATTTAAAGATGCTGCTGATGTTAAGATGATGTCCTTGTGTCCTATAAGACCATGAGACACTGGGATCAAGACACACAGTTCACAGAGACAGCTTCCCCCTAGTGGCTGTAAAATGCAGTCTAAATTTACACTGGTACAATAATACACACAGTTATCAACCTGCTAAAATACAAAACAATAAATAAAAACACCCATCAATACATGAAAACATTATATGCATATTTGAAACTGAAATGAAGTTTTGCATTTAACTATGCAGTTGAAAATACAACAAGCTTTAATCTTTCTGCTATGCATTGTTAAATGAAATCCGCTGAGCAGTATAATTCAGTCCAGTATAATCTCGCTTTCTCAGAAAATTAGAGTCATTAATCACACAAGTCTCTAGTACACTTGTAACATTTTATCAGTAGGTGTTTGATTGACACATGTGATGCTTTTGTGAGCGCTGATGCGTCAGCAGTGCTGTGGAATTCACCAGCGTCTGAGAAGACAAAGCCTGCATACAGCTCTGGAGCCATTTGTATTCTTCAGATATCTACAACTTCATTTATTGCCTTTAATTATTCTGTCACAAGCCTTTCCACTCAACCTCATCACGGCACATGCCAGACACGGCCTCAAACACACTCAAAGGGTGCTTTTCCAGCCATTTCAAGAGAAAATGTAAAAAAGAATATTCATTAATACGATTTTTTTTTTAGGTCTATATTTTCCCCAAGAGCAGAATCAAGATTAAATGGAAAGCAGAATTTTAATCCCCAGATTCGTATATATGTCTTCTGCAGTTTCAGAAGAGATTTAAAAAAAAATGGTCAAAATGTAAAAATCCACAAAAAAATAAGAGCTTTCAATATGAACTTATACATTTCTCTTCAAATACTTACAAGAACACATTTAAAGGGGTCATGACATGGATTGTTTAATTATTTTAATACGTTCACTATTCCTTATTTGAATATGTTCCTTATTAAGCTTTTTTTTTTCTATTTAAAACGCACATGGTAAAATTATAATTTTCAACCCTCATTCGATGCATTCGATGCACGATGCATAAGCATATTTATTTTCCTGTGTGATGTCACAAATCCCACATTAACCAAACAAGCCATTTTTGGAGCTTCAGTAAAAAAATGCTTTATTTATAATGAGGAGGATGTTTTAAGCTATGAAACTTGCAGGATGTTTTAATGATACAAAGACCCCTTACATGTCAAAAGATCAAGGCAAATTTGATTTCTCATGTCATGACCTCTATATTTTTACTCTACTGTATGTCAACAACTGTTTCATTTATGGCTACTTTATGTTTCCAAATACAGCAAATAAAGGCCTGTTTCACACTGGATGCATAAGCAGTTCTTTTTTTTTCTTCCGCTGACCATGTCAACAGTTGCGGCAGTACGTAGCAGGAACAGAGCCGAAACCGCAGTGCTGCGACTGTCTATCGACAGCTTATGACAGAACAGACAACACGCAAACACAGAATTATGTTCTCTTCAGCATCTATTTGTGCTGGAACGGACACATGCATGCAAAATGATGTCAAAATGCCCGTCTCTGTGAGTATTCTCGTAAACGCAGTCACTTATGGCTTACATGAACGTAAATTATTGAGAAAGAAAACAGATGCGTATCATTATATTGGATCCGTGCATTCAGTCTTAAAGTGACAGCAGCCTAATATACCCGCTCATTAATGTTAATCAAACAATAAAATACAAAGAGAAAATCACTTTTGTAGCTTTTTCACTTTTTAACAAAGATTATATTTTATTTATAAAGTGAAGACTATGCAGTGTTAACATACATTTGATTATTCATTTTATGTACCTGAATACTGTTAGATGTACCTGAAAAATATAAAGCACTGTTTATTTAATTTGTATATTTGTTCTATTGTATTTATCTGTGCATGTAATTTGTTTATTATTTTATATGCAGATTCCCAACAAAATCACCCCAATCATTATAGAATGATTAAGTCTTTCCAAATAGAGCATTTCAAGCCATCTAGTGAAATTCATGTGCAATATATATGGCATAAAAACTAAATACTGCAATGCCCTAATTAGCAGTAACAAGTCGCAGTTAAGCTGCGCACAACACTACCAGTGTGAAAGCAAAATGGGTGTGTTTTGCTCCCGTTCTGCATAAGCACAGCTTCTTCACTGCCTCAGCTCTGCTTGTGCATCCAGTGTGAAACAGGCGTAAAACAACAAGCAGAAGCGGGAGTTATGAGAGACTGCGGTTTTTGCTGAGAAATAAAACCTTCCCCAAGAGGACTGTCCTCTCTTGAACTGGACTACACAACAAGCTATAGACTTCAGAAAGATCCAAAATAAACTATCAAATTATTTTTTCATTTGCCAGCTCATGCCAAAATAGCCTGTGTTCTGGGGCAGCACGATGCGTGGCTTCAGAAAACAAATGCGCTATCCATTACTTTACTAATCCATGACAAATTCAGCAGGCCATATTGCGTGTATTGTGTGAATTTGCCATGGATGAGCAAAGTAATGGATAGCATATTAGTTGGGAAAATATACATTACACTTTAAAATAACTCTATTTTAATACATTTTAAATTGTCATTTATTCCTGTGATGGCAAAGCTCAAATAATACTACAGTAGCTGTGACCTATTCTGCGTGTGTTTGAAGCAAAGCCAGTTGAGAACCACTAGGTCTATGTGCATGATTCTTCATTTGTCTCACCTCTGGCGGTGTGGAAGCTGGCTGCGGACCCTCGGTGGGTAATGTCGTACTGGTGGCAGTGTGTTCCCACTGCTTAGCCATGTGATTCACCTCCACCAACTTCTGCTCACAGCTCTTCTGAGAGTTCAGCAGGGTCACTTCATAAAACTCCTGGATATCTACATAGAGAGAGAGAGAGAAAGAGAAACACTATAAATGTCTTTTTAATCCCTACTCGAACTCGGTTGTACTGTAGTTTCCAAACCACACTTTGCCTAAATGGGCTTGTGGATTAAAAACCAACATAATCTCTAGCTGGTAGCAGATCAAATTAAACACAGGCAATTTATTAGATTGATTTGTTGGCATCTAAATGAATCCAGCTCAGTTTGAAGAAAAGAAGGTTGAGAGAGAGAGAGGGAGAGAAAGGAGGCGAACACATGCTTGTTTAGTCGGGGAGGAAAAAAAGCTGGATATTTGAGAGGCAGCCATGGTACAGATTAATTTGTGTTTCTGGGTCAAAAAGTGAGATTAGACACAAATTTCTAGCTAGCTTAGCCAAACAGATTCCAAGTCAAATCACAATGAGAAAATATGTAGGGCTTTCCAATAATTGCCATGACTGTGCAACAACCAAGTTTTACATATGCAGAATTTGTGTGGGAACATTGTAATGTTGTATACACAATATATAACATTGTGAAAAGATTCAGGGAATCCAGATAAATCTCAGTTCGTGTAGAGCAAGGCAGGAGACCTCCGTTGAATGCGCATGACCTTTGGTTTTGAGCCCTCAGACCATGAGGAACCATCATGCTACTGTGTTATATATAGGACCATGGGCTCAGGCGTACTTTGGAAATCTGTTGTCACTTAACACAGTCTGCTGTTGCATCAAGGAATGCGCCTTGAATCTCTGTTACGCAAGGAGAAAGATATACATCAGTTCTATGCAGAGATGCCACATTGTTCTCTGGGCCCCAGCTCATCTCAGATGGTCTAAA
Organism: Phoxinus phoxinus; assembly: GCF_949152265.1. Taxonomy (NCBI): domain Eukaryota; kingdom Metazoa; phylum Chordata; class Actinopteri; order Cypriniformes; family Leuciscidae; genus Phoxinus; species Phoxinus phoxinus. The sequence continues at coordinate 11,510,916 of NC_136898.1, forward strand.
ACACAGTGGAAATGTGTGCTGCAGTCAGATGAGTCCACATTTCAGATTGCTTTGGTGAAAAGTGGCCATTCGGTCTCATTCACTAGTAATTGCTTGGATTATTTTGTATTTGTAAGCACAGGAGAACTTCTCACAAAAAATCTCTGCTTAATTAACAACGTCCGTACGCAAATGAATTTGATTCTGATGTTTGTGAATTTGGAGTATTCTAAATGAGCGGCCGTGTGCACAAGGTAAGTCATTTGCATAAAACACACCCAAATATAATAATATCTCCATATAAGGTTTCTCCGCACACGCTTTTCTTACAGCCTTTCGTCACTCTCGTCAAACTTGCCGCTGTTTGCAGACGCGCTTTCGCCCGATCCTCGAGCAAAGCCAAGTGTGCCATTCTCACCAGTTCTCACAATAAACACCTTTTATACAGATCCAGATTACAGACCTCTCTGCTCTGCTCGTTCAGCCTGGACAACACAGATTTAAAAGCGACAGTTACATTAAGCCACAATGCATGGTGGGTAAAAGACAGCAGCTCTGCCGTGAATCCAGCAACCATATGGTGTACTAAATGTTACAGATCCTGCCTTGGAATGAACTAAGCTCCTGCTTTGAGAGAGGAGATAAAAGAAAAGAACATTCTGTGTGTTTGGAGTGCCTATATGGAATGTGTGGATGAAATGTGCTCAGCACCAGATGACATTTTGTCAAAATATAGGAAGCATCCCACATAAAAAAAATACAGGAAAAAAAAAAAAAATCTCATGAGCAGATTTTTTCAGATATGACAAGAAATATTACAAACAAGCAGAGACGCAAACCTACATTGAAAACAAATATGTGGGTAGTTTACATGACATTTGTAAAAGTAGGTGTCCAGCATGTGACAAACTAGGCTATATATAATTTAAAACCGGTAACATTTTCTAATTTCTGTTTTTCTATACCTGCTAATGATGTATTCATTGAGAGAACACATTAATTATGTGTACTTTTAAAAAATGCATGTCACAGCACTGTAAGTGAGTTGCAAAAATGTATATTTAAATAAAACAGAAAATAAGTGTTTTGCTTACCCATTCACAGACAGTGTTAATGGGAAAAACTAACCCTACTTCATAACAGAGTCTGCATTGGTCAACAGAACCACATGAGTCCTTTGCATGTGATAATGCATGTAAAGCTGCTCAGGAGACAATATAACGTTGCCAAAGCTGTAGCACAAAACAGCCATTTTCCACCTAACAAAAGAAGCATCTTTCAAACAGAAGCTTGCAGTCTATTCCATCTTAAAGAGAGAGAGAATTCATTTACATATGAATATACAATAAAACCTAATAACAAGACTTCATTTGTTATTCCTCCTACAGATGCCTGCCTGGCCCAGTGCTTCAGAGCGAGTTAAGTTCAACACATATCAATAACACTGTTTATTCAAGCATTTGAGTTGGTGCAAAGCCGCAAACACCAAAAAGATTACTTAAAATGTGATAGTTACTTTTGCCTCTAAAGTGAAACCACAAATTGAAAGTGAGACCATCAAAGACTTACATTTATGCAAATCCCGCCTTCTCAAAGAGACGTGGGTGACACAATTTGAGAAACAGTGAATGCAAAGTCTCAACTGATAAAATACAGAAATATGAATACTACTCTAAAACAAACTGTTAAAATAACTCGCATCAATAACATGCATGCACGTCAAAAAAAACAAAAAAAACGTTTAAAAGCAGCAGTGATTTCTAATAAACTTACAGAGAGGTAAAAGTCCCCTGTTCTCCACGGACATGTTGCGCAAAATGTCATCAGTGAAACAGCGAGAAGTAGTGTGTGTGAGTGTGTGTGTGTAATGCCAGATGCCTGATCTAACAGCATGTGAGCAGACAGCTTAATCCTTGCACAGGCCTCCTGTTCCCTACAATTCAGACAATGACCTTACACCCTCACACACAAACAGAGAATACAGCTGATCATTATTTCAGATGCTTTGTCTTAGGTGGATTTTAAAGCCGTTTAGAGCACTCAAACATGCCCCTTGTTCACCTCAGAGAGCCCAACAGTGGCAGTTTCTACTTAAGAGCCGAGCAGGTGGCGACTGATGATGATGTGGTATCTGTGTGTTTGGCTGTAGGCTGGACCGGGGCAGCTGGGAGAGTTTAGGACAGTTAAACTCAGGGCACGGAGCTGAGCCCTTGAGGACAGAACCCTTGCTTTCTGATCACTGCAATCATCAGCATGAACAAAGATATCCAAAACCGACAAGAACATCTGATCAAAGTATTTTAAAGAATCTAAAAAAAAAAACACTTTTAAATTACTTTAAAGATCTCAAAACAAACATCAGACATACACTAACACTACCGTTAAAAAGTTTAGGGTCAGCAATTACTTTTTAAAGAAATATAATTTGCCCCTATTATGCTTTTTAGAACCTTTCATGTGGTGTGTAGATAACTGTTTGTGAATGTAAACACTGCAAAGTTTTAAAAATCAAAGTGCACAATAAATAAAGTTATTATCTCCTAAAGAAAAGAATATCGGAACTGCTGAAATGAGTCATCAGTAATTCCAGTCTCAATTCCAGTTACATACCTACGTAACAATGTAATACATTTAGACCATTCACAACAAACCGGGCTGTTAAATTTATTTATGCACATCGTGTTCGGGTAAGAAGTGATTCGGGTCGGGTACAGATTTAAGGACCCGAGAAGACCTAGTTAAGAGAGACTGAATCTCCGAACAAATCGTTTTTCGACTCTTTGAGAAAAATTTGGTCATTTGCAATCTATGTTATGAGAACATTAAAGTGTTTTAAATTTACATTCAAATTAGGAAGCTTTTAAAATAGCATAATGTAGCATTTTAAATTTATCAAAAGTAACAAATCTTTTGTAACATAAATGTCTTTACTTGCTGATTTTTTAAATATTCACTTCATCAAACAATTTGGTAAAAAACTGTATCATGGTTTTCATAAAAAAATATTAAAGCATCACAACTTGTTTTCATCATTGATAATAATAAGAAAAAAAGATACCTAAGGATCATGTGACACTGAAAACTAGAGTAAAGGCTGCTGAAAATTCAGCTTTACCATCACAGGAATGAATGATATTTAAATATGTGAAAAGAAAAATGTCAATTTTAAATTGTAGTAATATTTCACAATATTAACATTTACTGTAAACTTGATCAAATGTAGCCTATGTAAGGATAAGAGACTTCTATTAAAAGCCTTTTTTTTTTTTTTCTTACCCATCCCAAACTTTTGAATGCTACTGTTATATAAGCAATTTTGCTCTTTAGATATTGGACTCAACATTAGGAATTCAGGCAGAAAGAGCAGTGTATTTTGGCAGATGGCTATAAAAAAAATCTGTTACACAAAGCTGGGACAAAGCTGTTAAATAAAGGGTTTGTCGTCTGCTAATCGTGTATTCTGAATCTGTTCTGATGGAGTCTTGACAGCGCACTGCTTTCCTTTAAAACATAATTATTTCATAGTGGATGGCATTCAGTTCATATCTTGTCTAGAAAAATGATTAATTCGCTTTCACTGTTGACTGTACAAGAAAGAAAATGGACTGAAAAATTGCCGTTTGAATATATTAGCTATTTAACATGACATAATTATCTAACTCTTGACTTTACTATGAGCATTTTGGACACTTTATGCAATAGTGAAGATTTTAGAACTACAAAAAAAGAGAAGAAGTCTGCAGTCAATTAGTCGGCTCAATCAGTTAATTAATCAGGTGTTCATTGATTGCAAACACTCAGAAAGCTTTCCATCCGTGGTGGACATAGTTGGCATGTTGAATGAGGTCAGTTGTTACAAGAGCAAAAGTTTGTGCACCTGGTGCTTACTTGTTGCCAATTGCAGCCTAAACATTTTACACATGGTTGACAACAGTACAGGACTGGAAACAACTCAATTAACACAGATAGTGTCAGCCTCACACAAAAAAAGTTAGAAAAAATTGCAGAATACGCTGCATTGGCAATCGTAACAATAGCGTAGAGGTAAAGCGCATGGCAGAAAGTTAACGCAAATAGACCTGTGTACAAATCCTCCTTTTGCCAAACTCACTCTCGCTATCTCTTTATTCCGTTTTTTCCCCACTGAATATCTAGTCAGTAGGGAAGACTGGAGTACAATGAGGCTCTAGGTAAGATGAACTACCAGTTGTTATAAGGGAATCATACACAAAATAAAACATGTGGCATTTTCAGGAAGAAGCATTTCATTCTCTCTGTTGTGACAGAAAGCACAGTTAATATAGTTAGTAAGTAATGATTGTCCAAAAATTTTATGTTTAAAAATGCATGATGTATCCAAGGCCTAGGGTAATTTGGGCCAAAAGACAAACTTCTTTTCAGACCTCATATCTAGGGCTGTGTGATTAATCGTAATTGATTTTTCGATTTAGATTTTGGCTTCCAACGATTATGAAAACACCTTACAGATGAGACTTTAAACCGAAGTCCTCTTGACTCTCTGTGGTCATTAAACATCCCATGGCACTTCTCATAAAGTGTAGCGGGGTGTAACCCCGGAGTCCTGGCCAAATTCCCTCTATTGGCCCTTATCAATCATGGCTAATAATCCCCATGTACTGAACTGGCTCAATCACTCTCTCTCTCTTCTCCACCTCAGGTGTGTGTTGAGTGCACCGGCGCAGTTGTACTGTGGCTGCCGTACTGTGCTGCACACTGGTGGTGGTTGAAGAGAGACCCCTGACATGATTGTAAAGCGTTTTGTCTGTTCAGTAGTACATAGAAAATGTGCTATATAAACCTCATTCAGTCATTTACACAAAACAAGACAATCAAAATAGAACGATTATTGTGCCGCTGTCGCATTCCGTCCAGTGCAACTTCCTTTTACTTCACAGCGGAGCATTTTCGTTCCTCCCTAAAAGCCCAAACTTAACATCCAAATCAGCCAAATAAGTGAGTGTTGTGAAGGGCTGTCTACTGTTGCTAAACTGCGAGACGTGTTTCATATTAAACAGTGTTATTAAAAGCGCATTAAGCAACAGAAGATACAGTGAAAAGCCAGGTGGCTTTCTGTGTGCGCGCTCTGAATAACAGCCGAACGTGGATAAGCAAATGGGCTTCAGATATGGGCCTAAATGTGTACACACAAACATGTCAAAATGCCTTTTGGAAAGCATTTATGAAACCACAATGCGTTAGGTGTTAAGTAAACGCGCGTGTAAGTAACAGTATATTGGAACCATACATTAGCTCTTAAACTGACAACAGCCTAATCAAACTGCTGCAGTCTGTCATTAATAATCAAACTAACTTAAGTAGCTTTAAATTAATAATGATAAATCTGTTTAATGTACAGTAAGACTATGTAGCGATATATGCAGTGCTATTTTACATTATTTTTTCTTACATTAGTTAACCTAGAATTAGTTTTTGCTGAAGGATCGATAATTGAGAAATTTCACTGATATTTAAATGTACTCATATCGTGAAATAAGGCTTTGATCATATCGCCCACCAATAATCGTGTTAAATAATTATGATTTCAATATTAAAATCATAATCGTGACAATTATTTTTTTCCATAATCGAACAGCCCTACTGATATTTATTAGCCTAAACCAGGGTTTCTAAAAACTGGGGTTCACAAACCCCTGATGGTTTGTTAAGGAACAGCAGGGTCGTTGTGAGTTGAAGATAAACTAATAATTAATTAAATCCTAAAACAGTAATATAAATTTAAATACAAATAAAAACATACCAAATAAAAGATGAAACATTTGAACTGTTTCTGGATATAACTAACCACCATAACCAACATCAGAACATGCTATAAACATGTGAATGTGTTGTTATTAGCTTAAAACCTCAAGGGGTACTTCTAATTAAATATTTTAGGTCAAGTGGGTTTGACTAACAAAAAAAGATTTGGTATATCTGGATTTAAGTTATTTAAAAAGTGTTGATCGCCATAGAAGTAACCCTTTAAAAAGTACAAATTGTCTCAATATCGCAAATAAACTATTCAACATTGGTTGTATTTACAGATTGTGATGGACCCGATTAGCTGTTCAGAGTGCATCCATCTTCAGTAGAGCAATGGGTTTAGTTAGGCATTATCAGGTATCCGATACCACAAGGAAATATCTTATCTGCTTGGTTTCCAAGGCAACAGGAAAGATTCATATTCGTAATCACATCGGTCTATGCATGAACTCCCTTTATTTCCAACACAGACCAACCCACAGAAGCACAGAGAAAAGTATGCGCACACACATGCTCATTCACACGCTGCAGATCGGCAGCTGTTCCACTCTTATGTAATGGATGGATGGTGTGGGCTCAGGGCTGTAATCTCACTCCTCTCTAGAGAGCGATTATTCCAGCTCCTTTTGCTACCCACCACTGCATAACACACACACACACACCTCCTTATCTACTGACGCAGACTCCCGCCTCTGTGATTCTACATGATTCATAAAATCACTTTCCTTTCTGAAAATGGCCTTTGCACTGAAATGTGTTACAACTGACACATATAGAGCTGTTGTAAAACATGAGTATTTTGGATGGCGGTTTTTGATAAATTCATTTTTACATTAGTATCCAAAAATGTATCCATATCAAAAGGGATAATGAACCAAAAAATAACCGGGGGAAAGGATATGTTTAGCTTAGCATAATGTGCATGTTGCCTCTGTCTATACAAATGTGAATGGATATTCAATTATAATGTTTGGGTGAGCTATTCTTTAAAGTTATAGTAGTGCCGATCAATAAGAAATTAATAGATTCAATAGTCTTATGGAAAATGAAGATGATTCCCTAGCAATGGTTTAGTGAGCTGAGAAGAAATCTCAGGACTTCTACAAATCAGATGGCTCATATTTATCATTAGCATCTCACGTTTAGAAAACTGAAAATGTTTCTGTTCCAAAACACCAGTAAATTGCTCCCACTCTTTACTCTAAATACTGATGTGACAAGAAGAACAGCTTGCCTCTTGGTCTTGGCATGCTGCCTCCGTTGGCTTTGATAATTCTGCATGTCTCTGCTCCACCAACAAACTGACATAATAATCTAGAATAATATAAGACTAGCTGTAGCTGAGATCTGTCCAGTGTTAAGGCCCGTTCACAACAAGGATAACTAGAACGATAAAGATTTAGTTCGATAAAAAATTAAAAAATCTAGATATTAAGAATAGCAGAGTCCACACCACAACTGTAGCGATAACGGCAGTTACTTTAAAAAAAAAAAATCCTACTGATAAATGATCAAATATTGAGCCAATCAGAATCCATTCTGCTTTCAGAGATCAAGCCTTTAAAATGGCAGAGGACAAAACTGCACTGTGTGTTTAACATAAAATAGTGTGCTGTTGTGGACGCTATTGAGTATCATTATAGTTATCTTCAAAGTTAACATTCTTGGTGTGGGCCTTAAGATGTTATAACGGCTTCATAACTGCTAAAGCTCTGGGTTTGTGTCATTAGAGTGTGCAAAACATGTCCGGTTCGGACAAAGAACTCAAATTATACAATTACGGTATACAAAATGGATGCAAATCTTTTTATGCACTTACTGATAAATCTAAAATGTAGTAAAAGTTTTACCCTCCCTCACTGTGAAAATCCTTGAACACCAAATCTGAAAGTGGAACATGACAAAAGCTTCATAACAGCTGATGGAACACCATCAGACACAATATACTGCCATAAGCAGTTATGGATATTCTGAACTGGTCTCATTTGCTGTAGCGCTGGTGCTCTGCTAAATTTAGCTAAATTTATGCTGAATTACATCACTACCTGTACTCATTCGTCTTCTGGAAACAAGTTTTTCTGTTTGAGGAACTGCAGACTGCACACTGTGACACCAGTACCCTTTCTGCTGAAGGCCTGCGTTACCATGGACACAGGCAGAGACTGCACATCTCTCATGATATTTATCTCAAAAGACTATGACAGGTGTACAGTACATCTGACTTACAGAGTTGCCTTACACTTCCTGTCCTTCATAATTACATCCTAAACCAACACTTGTTTAAAAGGGCCATTTCAAAGTCAAGGAGAAAAGTTTAATTCAGTATATGTTCTTTTAAAACACACTCACCAATTGATATCAGAAAGCATTGTGTTTGAAAGTTCCTTCAATTACACATTACAAAGAAGTGGATTCATAATAGACACGATGACCCTGATACGGAAAAGTGGCTTGTTGGGTTTTAAAACTACATTGATGTTTTACAAAAATTACAGTATGGAATATATGTATTCAGATGGCATGACATCTCCTTAAATATAAATATATGACTCATTGGTGCTGTCAAGCCCTATATTCTTTGACCAGACAGAACTAAAGAGCTCCCTCTGTTGGAAACACTGAGTTATGACAACAGATTGAGAATAAATTATTTTTTACAATAAATGCCTGTATTTGTATAAATACAATTTGACCAGTTAATTGCCATTTAAAGCATTAGAAAAGACACTGTAAATACTACGCATTTTGTTGTTGTTCATTTCAAATGCTGTCAAGTTTAGTGACAAGCTTTGGGCTTATTTTAATCTTTTGCTGTCATATTTTATCATAAACATTCTTATTTGAGATACGGTTTTAAACCAGATTTTTTGATAATTGACAATAAACAAAAATATTGTCCCTTAAACTTGTTTAAAAATGTCTGTAAATACTACCAAAATGTGTCAATAAAACATTATTATTGTTGTTGTTGTTATTATTAACTAATAATTATAACTATAAACTAATAACTGATTTAAAATCTCAAATCTTTCATCATTGAAGCTAATGAATCATTTATTCTATGAAAAAAAAAAACAGATCAAATCGAATCAAATAGGGCTGCGTTTTCCAAAAGCATCGTTGCCATAAATGGTCTCTACGATAAACTTAGCTCGCAATGCTTTTGAGAAACGCAGCCCTGTCTGATTTCAAACAATATATCCACAAAGTTCCACAAGATGGCAACATTATTCTCTGTAAATGAAGAGGATTGAATCCCCGCTGCCATAAGCACAGAGAAACTGAGGTGGACTCAACAGTTTCTGTGGTTGAACTCTGGAGCTAAAGTCTTGGTATAAGGAAATTATGAAAAATTGGTATAATTCACATTACATTTGCTTCTTTAGACCAGCAATTATTTCTTCCTGAACTCCATTGTCCTCGAGGGCATCTAATCATTTCCAGCCAACTGTTTACAAGGCGGTGCCAAGACTGGTACTCAACCAAATGCATGGGCATCACATTTCTGTAAACACAAGCTTATAATAAACTCAAATTATAATCACATAAACATGTATAGGTTGCCTATTTATAAAAACAACAAGATTTAAAGTCTTAAAAGTACTTTAATAGAATAGTTTTTAAATGAGTAGCATAAAACAAAAAAGGTTTTCTGTCATTTACTCACAACTTAAAATGTGTTCATCATTTTCAAAGCTTGACAGATATGGTCACTCTGAACTTTCTTTGTGTGGGCCGAGTAAAGACTCAAAATCTTTAAAAACTCAAAATCTGTGTTCCACAGAAGAAGAAGAAAACATACAGGAATAACATACAGTAAGGGTTAATATTGGTGACATTTTCATTTTGGGGGGAAGCATTCTTTAAAGCTTGTAAAAATGATAATATAATAAATAAATATTGAATAACATATACTAATTAAAATGGACAACATGTCTTTCTCCAAATGTTCTGTTCTGAATAAATAATAAAAATCAATGTTAATTTACCCTCTAAATTTGAATATAAATATATTATTTGTATTGGTGTAACGATGCAAAAATGATATTTTTATGCCAAGTTCCACAGTCAAGAATGTCCGTTTGCAATATTTGCATGATTGGTCAAACACATGTTTAGGAATATTCATATCATCTCGCCTAACTTGAAAATTAGTATGCTCAAAATATTTTTCAAATAGAACTGCAACATTAACATTTTAACTACGCTCAGGAACATGTTATCTTAACAGCCTCATTGCATACACAACCTGTAACAAGAGGAAGACAGTAATCTCTGTAACATTAAAATGAGATTATGAGACCCACTGGTCCTGTTAGTGTTATTATCTGGAAGAGCTTTACACCAATACCTGTGATCTATGATCTGATTAATATAGCTTATACAACCTGCAAGAAAACAAGTAAACTAATTTATATAATCACTCGAGACAATCAGGCACTTTCTTCACAACTCTCAAAATGTGTTTCTCCACAAATGTAGTCCCAAACTGCACTATAAGCCACTGATCTCAGATCTGGGTCATACCTGACAATCACTGACGAACGAGATTACCCAACACTGACCTGTAAATCAAGCCAACAGTCTCTGACAAAAGTCCTCACCCAGAACCCTCCAATTTGAGGCATGGCTTCCACCCCCATGTGAGGCACATACACTCACATCCACTTGTTTAGGGAAATAAACAGGACCAGATGAAAGAGAGAGTGTGAGCGAGTGAGTGAGTGAGTGAGTATATATAAAGCCAGACTAATTGTTTGACGAGTGTTCTGGAACTCGTATTGTTCTAGCCATGAAGCTTGGTCCAAATAGAGACCGCAATTCGCCATCCGTCCCCTGGTATCAGGAACTCCCCTCCTGCAAGAGTAACAGATCTGATTACAGTTTAGCAGCAGGAGCAAAAAAAAAAAGCTTCTCGTGGGACGGTCTCTGTGAAACAGGAGTGCGCCGTCATGGCTCTTCTATTAAGAGGGCAGCGTCCAACCTTGTTCAGATGACAGTGACAAATAGGGCCCATTAAAAATCTCTATGGAACAAATTGGCAGACTGTGGTTGGTTTCCCGATTAGGCCGCAGCGGCTCAGTATCTAAAGGATTCCAATGAGCAGCTGTGATGGAGAATATTAAGCCAGGAAATCTCAGACTCAAAAAAAAAAAAAAGACAGAGCCATTCCAGAGAACTTTTGATTCAAACATTAAAATATTGTACACATATGGCCTACTGTCATTAACACAGCCATTCCATTTTTGGCTTAAAAACTAGTATAACTACCATACTAATAATGTGCTGTAAATCAAAATCTTAAGAACTTCAGGGTTCCAACTTCCAAATCAACAAAATCTCAAGGTACATTTTAGGATTTAACATTTTTATTTCTTATAAATATTTTTTTTTTAAATAAACGTCTAAAGTGAACCTGCGCAACCACATGCAGCACAGATTTTCACAAAGTTCGCAAAGCCTTAAAGGTTGTATCAGCGATTTCAGTCCCAAACATAAATGATCACATTCATCTAATCTTTCCTAATGATCTGCTAGCTGCCCGCCCCATAAGCAAGCTGTCAAAAAAAAAAACGCGTCTCTGAAGGCAGCCTAGGCTCTGAGATTAGCACACAAAAACAATTGGTTTCACCAACCACTCAAAACCAAAATAAACAGTGTTCCAACCAATCACCGACAGGGGCTGGGTGTTGTGAGTTTTTGCGCTCGTGCACAGTGACGGCTGCACGGCACTCGAAGTCGGAGCTGAAGAAGAAGCCAGCGTCTATCAACAAGAGAAATTGAACATGGCTGAGTCAATCCCCGAGAGGAGGAGGAGGATTAGGGCGAGGGAATACCATCGTGTTTATTCCAAGACACGTATAGTTATCGGGAAGGCTTTTGAACGGTGGAAAGAAATTGAAGTAAAAAAAAAAAAAAACTTTTTTTTTTTTTTTTAAATCGGACGCCGAGGTTGCACTGTTTCTTCTGGACAGGTGAGTAGCTGGTAGTGCTGACTTGTTTGGATGTGAACTGTGTGTGAAGATATCCGTCTTGAAATAATATGAGCGAAGCTCGACTAAACTTGGGTAGCTCTAGCTAAGAAATGCGCATGCATGATCTTTTTTTTTTTCAAGATGCACGAAACGGGAGGGAGGGGCGAGCTAACTTGGTTTGTTTGGGATCTCGCTTCAAACACAAACAGAAGTGACGTCACCCACAATCGCTGACGCTGATACAACGTTTAAGGCCCGTTCACACAAAAGAATGATAACTCTATTAGCATCCACACCAGAGCATAATATTGTTCTGTTTATTCTAAGCATTCATAAAATGCTTGAGCTCTTTAAAACAGAGTGGATTCTGTTTGGCTGTTTTATCCTTCATCAGTTGCAAAAAATCTTTGTGAAAGTGATTCCAACGATATTGTTTCTCTGTGCTGTTATCGTTATTGCTGTGGTGTGGACTCTGCTATTCTTTTAAATTTACAACTATTCTTAGAACTATATCTTTATCGTTATAGATATCGTCCTTGGTGTGAATGGGCCTTTACACATCCTGTACCCCTTGCGTATATTTATTAAACTGGGTCATCATTTATTCACTAATTTCCTTCAAAAGATGTATGACAAATTATTTTTTGAGTTTTTGTTTTTTATTTGTCTACATTGGAAGTCAATGTGCTCCAATGTTGTTTGATTCTCCTTGTTCTTCAGGATGTCTTTTGTGTTGCGCACATACAGTTTTGGAATGACATGAGACTAAGTAAATGATGACAAAATTATTTTTTTGTTGACTATTCCTTTAAATGTTGCCATGCATTCAAGTCTGTAGTATTCCATTTAACACTTTTCACCATATTTAAGTCAATTTCCCTAAGAATTTGAGCAGAAAATGTGTTTACATATTTCATTGGGGATGGCCAAGCTACGATACCACAACAATATGTTCAACAACCTATGCTGTCAGGTGTAAATGACTGTCAGAAGGGTGTGTGTTTCCTGGTGAATGGGAGAATAGGTTAAGTGGTTAAGAGGTTGCATTTCTCTGGCATGATGGCACACCCTCCAGATTACACTCATACTAATGCCTTCTAATATGATTACAGCTATTTCAGGAAGTGACCTCAACCTTTAATGGCATTTTATTGGAAATCAATAAAAAGGGGAAAAGTTTTAGAGATCTTCACGATTGTTTACATTTGTTTGTTTTTACATTTGTAAGTATCAAAGATGCAACTAAATTTTGAAGGAGGAGTGGCAAAAAATTTGAAGGAGTAGCAAAAAAACTTTTTTTAATTTGCTTCAATATGGCGGACAGTCACATTGCTGGAAAATGACAAGTGAGATACTGTCAGAATCAGCATAGACCAAGGAACATGATGACATAAAGAAATTAAATTTTGAACTATGTTTTGAAAAGTTATAAACGTTTTTGCAAAAAAACACATGATATCTCTGGAACACTAGGTGGCGTGGTGTTCAAACTTCTCAGGTACCTTCAGGACATGCTGATGATGATACCTATAGAATGTTGTGCCGATATGTCAAATCGTTTAAAAGATGTTGCAATTTATGAAATGTTTCAAAATGGCGGCCCAATGGTTCGTTCGATCCTGGCAAAATCCATATCCTCGGATTCGGCATGACACAAGGCCATAGACACATGATGCATGACATAAACACCAAGATCATGATTTTCTGACAAACTGTTTAAAAGTTATTAGCAAAAAAAAATCAGATCGCATGACCTGTAGATGGCGCTGCCCAAATTTGGCATGGACCCCCAGATTATGGTTCTTATGAAGCATACCAATTTTAGTTTTGATTAAAGGTTTGGCCGAGATACAGCATCTAAACAAATTTGTTCAGTTTGAGACATCATACAAAATCTGTTCGGTCATTTCTGTGCAGCTCGGTTTAAAGATCATCTGAGCCAATTTTCATAAGAATTGGACAAAATTTGAAGAAGTTACAAAAACACTGAATACTGTACTGTACCAAAATGGCCACTACTGTAATGGAAGGAGTCTTCATGATGTTGAATGTGATCAGCATGATGAGAGGAATCAGATGTACCAAGTTTGATTTTTCTAGATCAAAGGGTTAAAAAGTAATAACCGTTTCAAATGTGAATTTTTGAACTGGTGGTGATGCTATAGAGTTGGTCCTAGAGACCCCAAAGTTGGTCAGACAATCATTACCAACATTACTACAAGCACGCCAATTTTCATCATTTTCATACTTACGGTTCATTAACTGCCATAGACTCACATTCAGGAAGAAGAAGAATAAAGACAACTAACAATTTCAGTAAGTGCCATAGCCCCTTTCGGGCTTGGCCCCTAATTAAACAGTTGTAAATGTGTGCCGTCATATGTGAAAGATTTCAAGAGGGCAGCAAAGTACATGAAGGCCTGTTAGGATCACATCAACTTTTTCCAATTAATAGAAAGCAATCTGCCGAGAATAGATGACAATCAAAAGGTTGAGATAAAAGGTCAGAGAAGAAAGGATTTACAGATATTACAGGTTGTAAAAAGGAAATAGATGTGATATTTAAATCCCTGCCCCCAAATCATAATACCATCGCTCAAGCAATTATACACACATCTATGATTTAGCATATTGCATATAAACACATTGTTTTTTAATAATGCAATTTTTCTGCATTGACTAATTCTCATCAAACTCATTAAAGGCTTTTTGGAGTATTAAAAACTAGAGTTTAAGTCATAGCAAGCATAGGGCCCGATTCAAATGTCATGACAAGACACATTTCGCTAAAAAAGATAAGGAAAATGCAAAAATAAAATTTGCATCATCGTATTTCTACCAACTTCCATTTAAAGCAAAAGCTGTGATTTTTTTATATTTTGACAAAGCATGAATGATTCATACATTCATGAAACTCAATAGAACAAGGCAACTATATAAACAAAGCTTGGCTTTTTGTTTAAAGGAATAAGAAATACTTAATAATGTTACATTTCTCAAAAGGGGGAGCAAAGGCTAAAACTGATTAGAAAAGACAGGCTGCTCTCTGAGTTTCTTTGCTAATTGATTGAATGAACCTTTGCTTTAGACCAGAATAAAGATCGACATCCTGGTGAAAATGTTAACAGACTGTGACAGCACAGTGGTCCATCTCATTACAGAAATTATGATTAGACAGAATCATCAATTGTACATTCTATATTCAGCTAACGAAGTGTCTAAACATTTAATAACATGCTAAGAGGAAATCATGAAAGTCAAAACCACCAATCTCTAGAGCTCACTAATGCATACTAAAAGCACACGAGAGCATTTGTCCTTAAGCTTTATTTGACGTCGAGTATGAATAGATGAGTTAAACCAATCAAGATTCAAAACCAATCTGATTCTCTGTACACAAAAGACAAAAGCGTGTGGAGATTTGGGGCTTATGAGGAACACGTTTAAAATACCAGAGGCACAGGGAAGCATCTCCTGCCACATCAGCAAGGTTAAAAATAACTTTATTTCAGGAAAAAAGCCCTAAAGCGGCAGAATGTGCCCACTGCTTAAGAATGAACTATGAGCAAATGTCACATCAGCAGACAAAGCACATGCAATCTTAATGGAACAAATAATAGAAAAGAAAACATTGACCTTAAAACTCAAACTATTTTAAAGGTTCCTAATTTTGTATTAAAAAACACCATCATGTTCTAAAAATATAGCAACATTGTAAATCATCTAATTTGCCGAACAGTTTGAAACCGGTTAGTTAGAAGATTTAGGCTAGTCTCTCTTTACCCCTCATTAGCACAAGTCTACTATGCTCTGAGTAGAACACGACAAACCATTATCTGAATTTCAGCTCCGGAGGCTTCCTCACGCTTGATACACAATGATACGAATGACACCACTGGTTTTTGTCTATGTAGCAATGGTGTTGTCTGCTCGAGATCAGCCCTTTACTGAAGCTGTTTAAACTCAAGAGTAGCGTGGTTTCATTCCACTTTCGTTTCGTTTGCCATTTGATGTTTCTCATATGCAACATAAAAGGCAGCTCTTGTCAGTTGGGCAATGTGTTGGTCGCACCAGTGTGACCTCTAACAGCATTTAGTCACACCTGTAGGAAAAAGCACGTGTTGTACATTGTGACCATTTGGTCGCAATTTGGAGCCCAGTTTGGAGACGTGCTTCGTTGTTTAAAACTTTGCAGACATTTTACAATAACAAACAGCTCTATTACACACTGCATAAAAGGTAATATTCGATAATAGGAGCATAATTAGAAGCACTTTCAACAAGAACAACAATAAACATTAGAACACTCTAGACATTAATAAATTCAAGTAAATATCCTAAAAATGTAGGGAATGCCTCTCAACCAATCAAGTGAATCTTGTCTTTTCATTTACCTATTTTGCTATAAAATATAAAATTTCACCAAAAAAAGTTCTGAAAATAAGCTTACCTATGAGAGCCTGGAAAAGACTGCTTTTGAAAATGCCCGTGACTTTTAAGATGGCAGTTTTGAGCTGTTGTTCCTCTGGTTTCTTCAGTTTGGAGCAGTAGTCCTCCATGAGGCGTATTGCCCTGGCTGTGTCTGCAAGACAGAATAAAATAAAATGTTATGCTACTGGCCTGAATTTTTTTTTTTTTTTTTTTTTACACATAACACATAAAAGGAATGGCATGAAATCAAATCTGACCCTCTATACTTAATGCACATTCCTAGTCAAATTATGACTGATTCATCAATGCATGTTTCTCTCAAGAAGTCAATTTACAAAATAAAATGGGTTGTGAACACAGATTAGCGTTGGTTTTAATGACAGGCAAGAGACCCTGATACACATCTGCCACAGATCATCAGCGTGACTGAGCATGACTCAGTCACTTACAGACAAACAGACACTAGGGACTAGGGCTGCACGATTAATCGCAATAAAACCGCACGCGATTTGGCAAAGGTTGCGATTATTTTATGCGCAGCTTGTCAGTGTAGTACGGCTGATCGGTAGTGAATGCTGCTCTGTCTGAACAGCAGAGGGCGCTCTCACACAGACACGCCAAATATGCCCAGCCGCAGAAGTACGATAACACACATCATTCCAGAAAATCCCCATCAGGCAACATACTATCACTGTTCCTGAATAAACAGAAGATTGAAAAGCTTTGATTAAACATGACTAATAAACACACACCTGCCTTATTCTGTGTAAGAAGCAACATCATCTCACAGAAGGATGCTCAACTGTTGTTATGAAGTGAGTTTGGAGTAAAAGCATGTTATTAAATGTTGCTTTTTGTTGGACAAGAGGTTCATAAATGCTTCTCATGCTTGATCAGATGTTTGACGCGTGTTGCTTTTTCAATTGTACGTTATGTTATGAAGATACTCGACAAAAAGACATTTTGGCATAATTGTGAGTGTTATTGTTCGTTCAAGCGCGAAAGAGAACTTATTTCGGTCTTGTGCGCACGCACGATACTAGCGTGAGTCTTTCTGTGTGTCAGTCAGGACATTCACAGAAAGTGCACTCTTTTTTGTCTTGTCACGCACGAATGGTTTAAAAGCATTTGCATGAATAAGAGCGGGATCATGTAACAAGCAAAAGATGACAAAAATTAACAGATACTGTGTTAATTGCGTTAACAGCCCTAATTTGTTTATTTAATATAAAATCGCAGCATTTTGCGTCATATAATCGCATAGGCGTGACATCGCGATTGCGATATGATTAATCGTGCAGAACTAGTTACAGTCACAGTCACACAGCCGTACAACAATGACAAGCTGCGCATAAAAACAATAATAATCGCAGCCTTTGAGATTTCATAATCGCGATAAGCCAAATCGTTTTAAGTGCGATTTCATGTAAATTGCGATCAAAGGTGCTCTAAGCGATGTCTAAGTGACGTCACTTCATGTTGTCAAACATTGTCAAACAAAACGGAGGCTAGCTCAACCCTCCCTCCCCCTCACTTCCGTGCTTCCTTAAACAGTCATGAACTTTTCCGATGTAAATTTTGTCTCTTTTGGTCATGTGTCAACCATATAAAAATTCAAGAGAATATTATTCTAACGTTAGTCGTTGTTGTTGTCTAGAACATCTCTCCTCTAGCTAACTTCCCTCTTCATGCTTCTCTCTCCTCCAGTCCCCACACCCCCCTTCATGTGCATGCGCACTAACCCCCCAACCCCCACCGCCAAATCATTCTTGTTGGTTATTGGCTGGATAATATGTTTGTTATGTTTTGTGGTGCAGGTTGGCCCAGTTTGTTTTTGTTGCCGTTTGTGAAGCCTGGGCTGTCTACAGAGTACAGGCCACACTGGGCTGTTCAGTGTGTTAGCGGATAGTGAGGAGATAATTGCTGTACTATGTGACCAGCCTAAAAAATTAGTGACATCGCTTAGAGCACCTTTAATCGTGCAGCCCAATAGGGACAGGGTGGAGGTTGTTTCTCTCCTCGCTAGATGTCCAGCAAGGAGGAGCGAATATAATTTGGGCCTAATCATGGGTGAAGCTAGAATATCCAACCACACCCTAACCCTACCCATAAGTCTATCCTTCCACCCCATTAGACATCCAGAGAGGTGGAGCTGGACGTTATTTGACTCTGCAATGAGTACCACGTCGAGAAAGAGCCTTCAGAAGCAACACGATTTGGAAAATCTGGAAAGAGCAACATAAACCTTTAACAGACTTTATGTGACTGCTCACCTCAAGCAAATGCAAAGCATTAAGTTAGCTAACAACAAAATATAATTATTTAGCTACAGTGTGAAGTAGCATCAGTCAACCGGTAACATAAAATAGTGTCTCAACTTTTCAATGTTAATTAACACTACATAAACCCTATGAATCTGGATTAATCATTTAGGTTTGCATGAAAAGCCCTTTAGTTGTTCTTTCTTGCTAACGATAAGTTACTAGTAGTAGGCTATAGGGGACTATCTGTTTTAATCGCTTATTTTATTATGTCTGAACAGCTTGTAACTAAACTTTAAAAAAAAAAAAAAAACCTTCCCCAACATCCTAGGTTGTCTATGAAAGCCTGTGTAGACTGTTTTTTTAAGTGAAGGACTAGGGACGTTTTAGCCGGGAAAATTATATGTCGTTTATCTGCGCTCCCGAGAGCATCGATTCCGTTCAATAACACATGACATTATGCTTTAATGTTAAGAATACTGCCGAAAGAGCCATTATAGCTACTGCAATGTCAATGTGTCATGCAAAGAAAAATAATTAATTAAAACTATATAACGTTACTTAAGTCTCTTAGATATACGTTCTCAGATAAACTATCATAACAAACAAAAAAAACAAAAAACTATCATAACACTGTAAATTGTTACCTCATCTGTCGACATGATGCCGGTGAAATGCAGAGCTGGTGCGATTAGACGCGTTCTTACTCCTTTTTGTGTTTGTTTTGTTACTGAAGAGGGGAAAGCGCAGCGCAATTTTTAACTTTACATATTCATTTAAACGTTGCTCTGCTGAGATGGCGTCAGGATATTCGTTAAATGTATATCGCTGCAAAGCAAACGTATTTCCAAAATCTTTTTTGCTTCTAAGCAAAGAACGAAATAGAACTTCGCCGCGGGGCCTTGTCACGTTCACTCTTGTACGTTACGTGTCGTGTGCACGAGACTCCTCGAGTGCGAGCACGAGCAATAAGTTGCTGGCTGCAATTCACTTAACGACCACCAGTGTCGCTAATAACAAGGGTTTCTGAATTATACATCCAGCTCTATAAAGTTAAAAAAATATATATCGTATGCATAAAAAAAGACTTGTCTTGTAGGCATGCATGTCACTTAAAGAGTAGCCTAACTAAAAACAGCTGCATACTAGTCTGAAATATAAATGCAAACCAACATCTAGACTAAGAGCATCCGAGGTCATTGGCGAGTTGGCCATACTTGTGTCTATTTTTACAGACTACAAACTTACAGCAGAGTATAATTACACTATTAGGAGACCTACATATATAATTACACAGTTTGAAGTCCCTACTGCATATTTAAGGCTTAGGAGGTAAAGAAGTCTAAATGAAATAAAAGGATATTCAAAGACACAGCCACAACAGTCCTGCTAACATGAGCATCTTTGTCTGCTTCAGCAACTAAAACTTTCACCTAATCAAGTTTTGACATTTTGCATTACCCAAGCTGGCGTGAAATAGGCTACTTGTGCAAACTTTACATGCGTTTGTCATACTGTAGGCTATTTCAACATTTTGCAAATTCTGACAATTATTATGCAGCTTGTATGACCTATTGAGAGACATGGAATAGCCTATTTGTAGCTACTTTTAACATTTTATTTGTAACAATTCGTGACCATTTAAAATAATGTTGTCCTTACTCGAGTTTTGTGAAAAATTGTGAAAAAAGTGAAAAGAAATGAATAAGAGAAATTGCACATTATGTCCTGATCACAAGAATATAAAATTTGTTGACGATTTACAAAAAAAAAAAGTCCACACATGTCAACTACAGTCGTTTAAACATGTTTCGCAGTGCTACGTAGTGTTTACTTCTCACCTCGTTTTCTTAAGGGCATAATTACTCCTTTATGTCCTTGTGGGATTGTCACGCATGGAAACAGCAACACAGACGTTTCTCCCTCATCTGCTGTCAGTGTCTTGGAGAAAAGTCACTTGCTAAAGCAGCAAGTTCCTGCTCTGTTCGTTAATGTAGATAGAAAAGCTCATAGAATTGTCAAGTTAAAGAGAGGGGCACGCGCCGAAACATCTTGCAGAAGAAAACAACACATGCTGAGCGCATGACTCGCTCGTAAGAAATAAATCCATAATCCGATAGTAAGAGTGGATAGTGATCGAGTGCACCTTGGCGTGGATGAGTCCATTAGAAATGTCAAAACTGCTCTCCAGTGTCTGAATGTGTTCTCGGTAGGCTATTGAGAATTATTCCCCAGAAACATTCGCACAACCATCGACTCCTTAAATGCCTTCGGTGTTTTACTAGCCTACATACACATAATTCAATCACACTGTCCATAAAACAACCCATTGATTTAACCCATACAGTCCTGACGAATATTAAAAGCGCAGTGAATAACTAAACTAAATCTAACCGCTAGTTTTTGCCCCAAAGGGCCATAGACATTAAATTAGAAAGACTCCCCAGCACATGACTTGACTTTGATAAGACTCAGTCAGTTGGCTATATGCTGATCAAGCATTATTTTAAATAATAAGACTACAAATATGGAGATCTAGCAACAGTTTGACGAACACATAAGCATGACTTCACGTCTATCTCATATCCCCGTGTAAGTTTATTGATGCATGCTTGTAAACAGTTCTTCAAGAACAACTTGTTATATATGCCTACATTGTGATTGAATGAAGTCAATGTGTTTTATGTCTTATGTTATAATCTGATCAGAAAATAATTGAAAATGTATTATTATTGCTCCTTGATCAGCGCAATCCAGTTTCACGTCTCTTAATTCAGCTTCAAGACCCAAGCAAAACAATCACCATAGCATAGCTACAGGCAAACTGGTGTATACAATTCTGATCTAAAGGTAGAGACAGAAAACATATTTAACTAAAAAAGGCAGGATATTTCCCCCATGAAACAGCAGCCTGTCAGTGCGACGCCTGTCGGAAAACACCTGCAAGTTTCATCCAGCTTTCCGATAACGCATGGCTCCACAATTGCCTCGGTAATTAAGCCAATCTGAGCAAATATATCCGAAAGCTCCTCGTCAAACGTCCCGATATGCAGTTAAGAACAACTTCACTTCCTTTCCCGTTATTTTTTCTGTGGATCTTCACGGCATCTTTTGCCAAAGCTGTTTTGCAGACTCTCTCTATGGTGGGTGCAGTATCACCAGCAGCAGCAGCATCATCACCAGTTTCGCCTTAGCAACGAGAGGGTTGACCCGCGGGGATTGACAGGGCGCATCCTCCAATGGCGTTCGTACATTCTTTCAGTTGGCGCACGAACGGACCAATAGGAATGGTCGGATTGTTCCTGGATCTCGGGGTGAAAGTTGACTGAAACATGTGGTTAGACATGGCCGCGCCCTGCTGGCGCTGAGGACCGTGACCGTTGAACAGGGGATGGAAACAGTTTAGCGATTATTTAAAAGCTCATTCGTGGGTAAGTAAATCCTACAATGCATAAATGCGGTGTTGACCATGTGCAAACGAAGTTGTAAATGAACAGTCAGATGATACGACTGGGTTTGACATTCTTCAGCCATACATCAACAAAGCAGCAGTCATTAGGTTGAATCAACGGGTCTGGGTTGAATGAGTTAACGTTACTATTGGTTTGACCGTGATTGACGCGTCTCTTGCCGTAAACGCTGCATTTTTAAAACGCCATATCAGGAAGTTCAGTTTACAAACACGTGTCTGAAATTATGTAAAGGTCGGATTAATATAAATGTAATTCATGTTTTCAACGCAAACAGACGAATAGAAAGTATCTATATGTAGTATATTGATTTAGTTACCAAATATAAACAAATATTTCCCTAGTAATAAATCAATCTATAAACAGAATCATGATGTCAGCTGAAACATTGATGAAACTTGGTGACAGCCTTCAGCACACAACAGTGAAATATCAACATTTTCGGTATGTAGTTAAGAGGGTTGTCTGTCTGCTGAAAGTCCATTTGTTGATATTATATGTCTCTTTAGATCAACATGACAGACAACGCTATGCTTGTGAAAGACACAGGCCATGGCCAGACAACATCCAGGGCATTGATTATTGAAATGCTGAATAAGAGGTTTGAAAGGCTCCCTGATATCGACAGGTAAGCTTTATGTACAACATGTCACAACTTACTTTATCACTGCAGTTAGTTAATCAAACTTTACTGTTTTAATCCCAACAGGAAACTGTTTTCTTATGGCCCCATATATTTGGCTGGCAACGCTGGGTTTTCTGGTTTGATAGCCAACAGCTTCTACAGACGTCTACTCAATGTCACCCAAGGACGATTTACTTCCAGCCTTCCCATGGCTGTTCTTCCCTTCCTGACAACTGCAGCACTGTACACTGCAACCGTCACAAGCCCCCTTATGTCAGGTATTTTCAACTTTGACCCGTTAATTACAAAAATTTTAACAAGATTGGAGATTGTTTCTGCTCGTTTATATATATATATATATATATATATATATATATATATATATATAGGCTGAAGTAACTTTTCATTTGCTTTGTTTGGTATGTACTTATTGTTACTTACCTTTGGTGACGACCCTACACCAGTGACGTGAAAGCTCGGAGTTATTCTGATTGCTTTGCATTGAGTGACTATTTTGTATTTCTAGGTGACCTGAACTGCCCAAGCTGTACCCTGATAAGAGGGGCTTTGGTGGGTGTGGTTGGTGGTGGCATATATCCTATTTTGTTGGCCTTGCCTGTTAATGCTGGTCTTGCAGCCAGGTTTGTTCTCATTGTTATTGCAGATTTCTTTTCTTAGAAATAGAATACAGCAAGTTATGTAACTGATCTCCAATTGTCTTGCAGGTATAACAGTGCTCCAATGCCAGAGAAGGGCAACATGATCCGCTTCTGGATGAACCTAAGCAAACCCGTTCTACGGAAGATGTATGTTGTTCTACTGCTGCAGGGTGTGTTTGGAACCTACTTGAGCTCAAAGCACTTTGATATCTACCTAAAAATGTTGAAAATATCAGATTCTGACAGTGAAGAGCTTAATGGTTAGCAGTTACTGTTAATATTTTACTTTATAAATCGTTGTTAAAAATGAAACATGCTCATCCAGTAAAATGACCTGTTCTTACCAGATTTGTTTTTGATGCCTTTTCCAACAAAAATAAACATAACAGATCACTAGATTCTGTCCATGAGTATACCTTTGTATTTTTTTTTATTGGAGATTTTATATAATTTCTTTGAATGTAATTGCCTGGATGTAATTTTACCAGAAAACATTACCTAAAGCTTTACTTAACCATTTGTTGTTGATGTAACAAAAAATATAAAGTGGATAAAAAGTGGTGTAAACAAATGCCTTTTGCCAATGTACAACTTACAAGAGATAAAATTGAAAGCATTCGGATCAATAACCAGGTTCTTTTAGCAACTAATAATAAAAACAACGCACTGACAAACAAGCTTATGCATATGTACAACACACATTTACTGCCACAAAGAGACCTTTCAATGTGCGCTAATTTCCAATCCCCTACAGCAGGGTTTCTCAAACTCGGTCCTGGAGGGCCACTGTCCTGCAGTTTAGCTCCAACCCTGATTAAACGCACCTAGCTTTGAGTTTCTAGTGAACCTGAAGACATTTTACATTAGCTTGTTCAGGTGTATTTGATCAGTGTTGGAACTAAACTGTGCAGGACCGAGTTTAAGAAACCCTGCCCTACAGCAACGATCAACCAGAGTTCTGAAATGCAAACCGAAAGAAAATTGTGGAGGAAACGTCTGCATTAACTTCTAAATCAGTCAAAACTCAATTTAGTCCATGTTTCAGAATAAATACATTTACAATATATCATTGGATAGGTCAAGAGAAAAGAATAGCACCAGTATTAGAGATGCCATGACCAAGTTAAAATCTACTTTATGGAGAAATCTTTTTTTAGAAACATTCAATTCACAAGTCTTTTTATACACACTGTTACCACAGGAGAAAGAAAAAAATATGTTTCTATCTCTGTAACGACAGTGTTGGCACATATTTATTAAGATGTATAAGAGCCATTATGTTGTATTGAATGTTTGTTGTAATTCCATTGTTTGACACTGGGTGGAGTGTGGGACTAATAGGTAGCCCGAGATTAAGAGAAGTCATGACAATTTTTGAACGTGTCAGGACATGTGCAGGTAGAAACAAGCTTATGGGATTACAATGCGTATGTGCATCGGAACTGTGAGTTTAAAATTACATCTATGAGCTTAGTGATAAATAAAGTTGATAAGCAGTGCTGGAAGTGTGTCTTGTTTGGGTCTCGCTCGTCAGAAACAACCCTACAACACCTAAGTGACAAGATGGTTATTTGTCACTTCAAGATGTTTGTTATATTCACACTGACAGTGGTATGAGATGCCAGGGATAAGAAACATGAACTTCAGAGTTATACATTTCAGAACTGCTTAAGTTGATCCGCAACACTACAGAGCCCCAGCCGTTAATTCGATGTCACTGAATTATCAGAGCCCTTAAGGAATTTTGCAGTTTACACCTTGTGGGGAGAAACCACCACCACTCTTTATCCACCTTGAAGAGAGGTGAGAAAGGCTCTTGTAGAGAGCGAAGAAAGTGCTGTCTAAAAAGAGAAGGAGAGTGTGGTTAATATCTTAATAGGACACAAAGCATTTTGCATTACTCAAAAGAAAATTTATTACATTTTTTTTTCAGCACAGCTGCAGCCATGTGTCTGCACAGTCTTTGGATTTCAATTACATCTCACAAATAGATGACTTATTCAGAAATCAAAACCCTTTGAAAATCCCACTTTAAAACATTTCTCTTCCTCTGGACAACTGTCAAATAAAGTCCAAGTGCTTTAACAAATCAAGATGCAACACATGGATACGACATATGTTCAATGTCTTGTAAGCAAACGTTACCACAAACAGAAGAGTTTAAACACTCATTTAGATGCTAAATGAGAATGACAGCATCTGACATCTTTAGGGGTGTGATAAGAGTCAGTAAAAGCTGTAACTTACACGGTTTTATGTACTACCTTTTTTAAATTTACCAGGCCATGATGCAAGCTGCTGGTCCCGACTCTTCAGCTTTCCCCACAGCAAAATCCACTTTAGCATAAAAAAAAATAAGGGTTCTACATGAAAAACATTCTTTAGAAATATAGCGATATTTCAGAAAGGGCTCATCTGTTTTCAGCAAAATACAAGCTTGCAGTACAAACTTGTTGAATCAACATCAATGTATCAACACTGAATAAACAGGTACATTATTACCAGATTAATATAAGCGAAAGCCCTTTGTGAAACATCACCCATTAACATTTTTTTAAACAATATTTGTCTCCACTTAAATCCCTCAAAGTCTATTTTAACTGAAATTACATACTACAATTATGTAACTCAAAACAACAGTAGATTATCTTCAATGCTTTAAACGTATACCAAAAGAAAAAGAAAACTTAAGTTTATTAGCAGTTCATATTGTGCCGTGAACTGGCAAAAAGCACTGTCTTCATCTTAGGAGTTAACCAGTTCTGTGCAGTCTTCTATATCTTGATCCTTACCATGGATTTCAGCAGTCATGGATGTTCTGTGACCCAGTCGTACAGCATGGCGGACCAAGCACCTAGAAGAAAACTGTCAACAAGTTTAGCAGTAACTTGTATTGAAAGCAGGTTCAATAGACATGCCATTCAAGCTCTGCACACATTTTAAACAGTTAACTCTATATTTGACTACTGTTGTAATGTCCCCACATTTACACCTTGTGCAAAGTTCAGTCTCGGGAAACGTTGAAAAGGTAAAATACTTGACCCTACATTTTATGCGACAAGCTTGAACTCTCAGCACACTTGGTGCAGAATTCCACCGAGACGTGGTCTTTGTCCACATGCAGGCAGACACCACCTGCAGTATCTTTGTCTTCCACCTTCACCCTCTTCCTCGGCATGGCATAATCGTGGTCGTTCTCGTTGGATTCCTGGAAAAGCGAGGTAGAAAATTTCATGCCGTTCACACCGCTCAATCTAGACAACAGCTGAGCCAGCATGCTCTCATTGGCCAACACGGCTCTCAAGTACCTAGTTTCATTCTCCAACTCTTCCACTCTCTTGTTGAGATTCCCATTTTCCTGCTTGAGAACACGGTTTTCTGTTGTCAAAGAGCCCACTCTCTGCTCCAAGCCTGTGACGTATTCTTTCTTCTTTAATCTGTTTATCCTTGCTGCGACGGCGTTCTTGTTGATGATCCGTCCGGAGACGTCTTGCAGTTTTGACCTCTGGATCACACCTCTGTTGTGGGATACGGGAACGTCAAGCACTGCACTTTCGTTCATCTCATCGTTGGTCTGTGATTCAAAGTTGCCGAAAACATCCAGCTCATTGTTGTCCAGGTCCCAGTTGAACTCTGAGCCAAGCAGATCATCCAGGCCCCATTCGTTGCTGTCACTTTCTGGAGAAGTGTGTGTGTTTGTTCCACTTGTATTACTGGTTTTCGAAGCACCATCACTCTCATTGGAGGTACTTGATGTGATATCAGCGTTAAGGCTGCTTCTTCCTCTTTTTCTGGTGATCATGGCCGCGTTTTGGGATATGAATTGAGGAAACACTATATATACAAAAAAAGAAAAAAAGAAATTAGCAGAAAACGACAACAGTTCACTTGTATTCAAACTCATTTTAATATAATCTACACATACTACGCACATTCGAATTCGAGACACGTATGACTTCTACTTGGAACACACAAAAGCAAAATTATATTAAGCAGAATAACGGCATCATTCGGCATTTACTTTCAATGTTAGGAAAAAGGCGATAAGTTGAAATATAACAGGGGCAGTCAATCCACCACATATGTCCTTCTCTAACGTAACGTTATATTCGACAAAAGAAAAACGAAAATTAATAAAATACAATTTAATTAACATTCGTTAACGCTTTAGAGCTTAAATGATCGCATTATGAGTAACGTCTATAAAAATAAGTAACGTTACAGAACAGATAGCCTATTTCTATTGTTTTCGGTGTTAGCAACCAATACATAACAAAACATCGAGATTTCGGTATTTTATTAAGTACGTGTAAATCAATGCATCCTCCAAGGATTGATATAATAATTGACACATGAACAACCTATTAATGTTGATTACAATGTTCGTAGTGGTTTTGGTTAGCAGGCCGCAGCAGCGCGCCTTAGTCCGCGTGACAAAGCAGTTTCCTCAAGCAAAGAAAACTACACATATTTTCGTTTGAAAGCGAAGCAACTTACCTTAAATTGTATGCTGATGTCTCGTGACGATGATTGGTTGAAAAAAAAGAATCCGAGAAAACTGATTTTACAGGATAGAAAATGTATTTAAGCTCAGACGTAGCAAAGCCAAGGGGAAGCAACGCACTTACAACGGCACTGGCAGCATCTAAAATGGCGAATCCAAAGATATCGCGACACTTCCGGAAACATGGGTCATAGAGGAGGAGCAACGAAGTGTAGTTTTTTTTTCTGTCAGAACAGGTTGCTGTCAAGTTACTTTGGCAGTTACCTGGTGGCTAATACTGGCTATAGTTGTTTCCACACACAAAAAATGCACTTCATATTTTTTAGGCAAATAGGTATTTTTTTACAATTAGGTAACATTTTACAAATAAAAGTGATGGCAGTTGGACAATTTAAAGTTTATTAAAATGACAGTGTCTTAGGATATTTCACATATAATATTTAACTTATTTGCAGCATATTGACAGATTTTATTTAGTTGTAAATACATCAAACCTACATACTTTACAATAATAGGAATATTATAATTTTCATTCTCTTTGTTTTCCTCGTCAAAAATGGCAAGAATTAAAAGTTAGTTTATATATATTTAACATTACATAGTGTCTTCCTACATACTGTTTACTTCATGTTCACACTCATTTTTTATGAATTTTTTCAAAAGTGTCACCATGCCTCAGTTTCTTACTATCTAGACATTCTTGCCATGACCATCATTCTCAAAGGGAACATATCTTCCACCCATTCATTCTGAGATTGCATCATTCTTTCCCACAGGGCTGCTTCAGCAGCATTAGAGTCCATCCAGTTCACTTCAGTGCCATAACTTTTACCTGTAATAAGATAAAATTGTCATGACATTTTTTTTATTTAATTTTCTTAAAGGGATTGTTAAACACACACAAAAAAATAGCCCATGATTTACCATCCTAGGTGTATATGACATTCTTCTTTCAGACGAATACAGTCTGAGTTATTTAAAAAAAAAATACAAATCATGGCTCTTCCAAGCTTTATAATGGCAGTTACCGGCTGTATATTTTATTAAGTTCGTCAAAGTGCATCCATCCATAATAAAAGTAATCCTCGGAGCTCTGGGGGTTTAATAAAGGCCTTCTGAAGTGAAGTGAAGCGTTTTGAAAGTATTTAAAACTTTATCGACTAAAATAACTAGCTACCGGAGGACGGCCTACGCAAGTCGACTTATGACAAGAGTAAAGGCCCTTTCACACTGGACGCGATTTTGACGCACGAATAATTTGCGCGATGGTTTTATTTTTTGATCAGCTGTTGTGTAATGAGTGCTTACACACCGAACGCGAATGTGCTGCGGCGAAAAAACGACTTTTTTTTTTTTCGCTTCGATGTCAATTTTTTTTTAACTTTTGCGGCGACAGAAAAGGCTTCAGCAAATCACACACAGTGGATTGTTTATTTGATTGCATGTAAACGTAGCCATCACCTCAGCAGACTGCCAGACGCTGCTCTGGACCGATTGGTTCCCTGAAGTTAGTGGTTTGTCTCGTCAGATGCGGTGCAACTGTCTGAACGAGCTCCTCAAATTGTCCCTATTTCGCACGCGAACTATTCGCTTTTTTGTTTCGCTTTTTCGTGTACGCGTCCGGTGTGAAAGGGTCTTAACACTTGATGATGCATGACGTAGGATGTAGTAAGCTTTGACGCCTCTCGCGGTTCAAACAAACTCAACAAACTCAAGCTCCTTATCTCTTTATCAAGCTCCTTATCCTTATCTTTACCTTTAAATTTATCTTTATAGACTTCTAATTTGTTTTAGACTTCTAATTTGTGACTGGTGTTTTGTTTTGCTCTATTTATCTGCACTTCCGCGTTCGTCAATGCGTCGTGCGTCAAGGTCAAGGGTTACTCTTTCGCCATAAATCGATGTGTACGGCCGTCTGCTGGAAGCTAGTTATTCATTTACCTAGTTGATAAAGTTTTAAATATGGATATTTTTCTTACACGAACGCATCGCTTCACTTCAGAAGCACTTCTGAGCACAAGTGTGGAGCACTTTTATGATGGATGGATGCCCTTTGCTGGACTTCAAAAAATGTACAGCCCAGTCACTGCCATTATAAAGCTTGGAAGAGCCAGGATATTTTTTTTATATAACTCCGATTGTATTCGTCTGAAAGAATAATGTCATATACACCTAGGATGGCTTGAGGGTGAGTAAATCATGGGCAAATTAAATTTTTGCCAGAACTATTTCTTTAATTATGTAATTGCCCCTTTCATTACCTGTTCCATTACCCAGTCTAATACCACCAATGAAGTGGTTGTTGAGTCTGTCATGATCCCACACTGTAAGCTCCACACAGGCTTCTCTGAGGTCCTCTTGTCTGAAGCCATCATACACCATGGTGTGGTTAAACACTGGGTTAGAAGACCTCTTCAACACTCTGGTCTTCTGACGATTTTTTCGGCTGGCATCTGGGAGGACTGCACTGAAAAGGCAGAAATCACACACATGGGCATTCCACATCTAACACTCCAACACAAATACAAATGTATCCAATAAAATAGGTATTGATACCATTTGACAAATGGGTCAATGGCAACACCCCTGGAAATAGGCAGATTCTTGCATTCTTTCACCCATATTTGCACCTCACCGTTCCCCTTATTCTTGTGACCTACATAATAAACATGTTATCAGAAAGGCAGATGCTTATTTAGTCAAATAAAAAGAGTCATCATCATAAATGTCAGCATCAATAACTTACTGTGAGAAGTCTGCGGGAGAAAACGGAGAGCTACTTTAATCTCTGCACTCATTTCCTCTCCACCGACAGAATGTTTTGGGCTGGTGGGAACCTGAACCTGGGTCGATAAAGAAAGACAGTGGCAGATGCAGTGCAACAAATGTGACCTCATACCCTTAAGTAACAAATACGCTTAAATAGCCCTGAACTATCTAAACAGGTTATCCTGACCCAATAGACACGAATATTGTTTTCTTACCCTTCCTTTGAGTAGATATTCATTCATTTGCGTGTTACTGAAATCCCATTCGGCCAGATCAACTTCAACCTCTCCAAGAAAGCTGTTACGCCCAAACATGTCATTGTGCCACACAGAGATGTTCAGCTTCTGGGTTTTCAGCGTCTCCATTGGAATCTTAAACTGCATGGAAATGACAACTATGATTATCAAATTTATAAACATATCTCAAAAAGTTTAGAATTGTCATACCCGTAGGATTTCATTGTAAGCTGGGTCCAGAGTCTTCTTCCTCACGCATGTTTTTTTCTTTCCATATTTTGCTTTGTCAGGTAACAAGTAACATTTAACATACCTAAAGTTTAGTTAAATCAAACAAAGTACATGTATTATTATTAGTCCATTTTTATAGCTAGAGAAAAGCCACATTCTCCAGGTAAGAAATAGTATTTGGTGTTTTTCCCCCTACCCCACTTACGGATCAGATCGGTTCCTCTTAACATCAGCTACGGCGAGGTCCTTGCACTGCACAACAAAGATGTGGAACTCTCCCAGTTTTTGTACATAGTGAATGGCGAACTGGATTGTACCTTTCACCTCCACAATACCAAAATCACTACTGTAGATGCTCATTACACTGCCAGTGACCTATACATACCCCACACAAAGACACAGATCTGTATAGAAATGTATTCATAATAGCATGTTATCATAGTGTGAAATTAATAGATGAATATGTTCATTTGTATTATATCAGAGTGATATTAGTTCTATTTAGCTTCAGTTGCGTTAAAAGACTGGGGTCACATACAGAGGACATGGAGGCCGCCTCAGAGCAAGTGCTAAAATTAGGAGTGTTGCATGTTCTTAATCTGTCATAGTGGAAACTGCTCACTGATGCACAGTCACTGTTTCCGCAATCCATCTGTTAGACAGGAAATGGTCGGCATTTATGCAGGTTAATAAAGGCAGTGAATGTTGGTGTTTAGCTATAGTGATAAAGGTAAAAACTAAACTATGATATTTTAGAAATAATCCAGTGTAGAAGCTGTTAGTTGGAGGCTCATGTTTGGTTCGTATTTTACCTCTTGTTGCATAAATGCAGGTACAGACATACTCATCATCTTCACCTGTTCTGGGTCGGAGAAGGACGTTTTGGTGTTGGGAGTGACTGCAGACACTTAGACCAATGAAAAAAGAGGCACTTAATGGACACATATTCTGGATCCATCCAGATACAGACGGAATAAATCTTGAATTCTGAAGAGTTTGCATCTAGAATTTTTCATTTTGAAGAGCACATTTGATATTTTATATAAAGAATGCGTTTAGTTACTCCATCTACCTCACCAATAGATACATGATTCAGGTTGTATGGGATGCAAACTGCCTTTAATCATTGGCATTACTCCATACGCTCATCAAATGTTCATGTGTCAGTTAATGCATTCCCTTAGCCAATTCAGACAGTGAACTATACAGACCAAGGTTCAATTATGAAAAGGACAGTTAATGTCCTTAATGCTAATTTAATGTCATGGGCTTACGTCCTATGATGCTGCCCTCTAACCAAGAAACATCAATTCACATAGCAGAGGACAACAAAAACATTGAAAAAGTTTTAAAATACATTATTTATTTATTTTTAAAAAGGAATAAGACTATTTACCATTTTCCATACTTTTTCCAACATCACTCCTTGGGTCAGTCTTCCATCTCTCTTCTTGGTTTATATGGCAAAGTATTAATAAATCAAATAAAAAACAAATACATACATAAATAGCACAACTGCAATAAAGCATGTAATAAAAATGCTTTTAAAAATGTTGTGTATACTATTGTTTGATTGGGTTAGAGACGTTGAGAGTTATAAAAAAAAATGTCCAGCAGAGGGCAAAAGAGTCTGTCACTCCTACAGGACCAAGACAGCATGATCCCCAAACATCAAAACATATCTGACTTCATTTTGAATGAGAAGGTCAACAAAGCATAAAAAAGAGGAAAGAGAAAGAGAAAGGAAAGAGAAAGGAAACTTACGTGTGGATACCAGGTCCTCTAGACTTTTGGAAATAGAGATGGGTCTGGCATTGGCTCGTTCCAGAGCAGCTTTGACAGGGCCGTCATCCTCACTGTCCCCTGTAAAGCCCATATCAAGAAGGAATCAGCAAACCATAAAAAAGCAGAACACTGATACATTATATATAAATATTAGTACTGAACACACTAATTTAAAGTGGTAAACCGGAGAAATTACACCATTTGGTTCCATTAGCTTTCTGATTTTCAGAAGATTTGAAATTTATATGTACAATGTATTACATAAAAACTACTAGCAGAATTCCATAAACAACTATATAATTCAAATAATACAGAATTTAATATTAGTTATAGGCTATACTTAAACCAAACAATTATAAAACATAAAATAATTATGAAATATAAAACTTCATTTTAATAAATTAGCATAAAGACTAATGATTGTAGGATGATTTATGGTCAGTGCCATGGGTACATTTGTTCATTTGACTGTAAAGGATTAATATTTCACACATCAAGCTATAAAATTAAACTTACCAGGAATTTGACGGATTTTTCATAATTTTAAAGAAAATAAGTTCTGATTACTGAATAAGATCATTGAAGAAAGTAGAGGCAGGGCTTAAAAAGTCATAAACCTGTAGAAGTTGATGTGGTCCAGAACAATGAATAGATCATTTTATCATGCCTACAAAGTTGAGCATCTTACTTGAGAAAAGTATCAAGTAGGACATGTTTCTTAGGTCACACTGAGCCCTTATTTTAAGGACATAAACCCTGCTTCCACAAAAATCACAGAACTAATCAGCGCCTTTTCTACTGAAACTAGACTGAACCAAAATGGAGAGGTGAGCTCACAGTATGAACTGGTGTGTGAGATTGACCAGGCTTCAGGTGTGGAGCTCCCTGAGGAGTCAAAGGTGATATCCTCCGATTCAGGCAGGGAGTGTCGAGAAGGGGAGCTCTCATTGCTCACTATGCCTTGGTTCACCTGTTCAAAAGTCCCACATGCCTGCACCTTAACCTGTTCTCTTTCATCTAAGACCGTCTTCTCGGGTACGCCCAGGTAATGGTGTAAACTCAGGGGAATATAAAACCGGGTGAGAGAGTCTGCTGACAGCTTTCTTTCTTTAAGAATTATGGTTCTATCATCACTGCATCCTTCTGGAGTCTTCCCTTGGTGTTCAGGAGAGGTACTCAACCTAATTTGCCCTGATTTAACCCTAACATCACATGGACTGTCGCCGGGATTGATATCTATCGCAAAGGTTCTTAAGGGAGAACCATCCTTCTTGGACTCTTTGTTTGGATATGAATCTCTACGAGGTACTTTAGACTGCCGTAATGGGCTGGACGTTCTGGTTTGATCTTGGTCTTTTGGTTGGTAAATGTCAGTGGACTGTGGCTTATCATGTTGACCTTTTGGAGGGAGACTTCTGAGGGGAGATGATGGTGGACTTGGCTTTGAGTGTTTGTCTGAAATGGATCGTTTAAAATTAGAAATATTCATGGTGACGTATGAAACCCTACCTCTGATATCTTGAAGGTCTTGTAATGGCTTTCTAATTGGACTTCTTTGTTTTTCTTCAGTCTTTTCCATCTTCTCTTTTTGTGCAATCGAACCATCCTCGTTGAAGCTCATTCTGTCCAGGGAACTTGGGCTGTTTAACCTGATGTTGAACTGAGGTTCAGAAAGTCCTACTGAAGAACGTTTTGGAAATGACTCTGTGTACGGGTCTTTAACATTGGCTGTACATGTTGGTGAGCCTACAATTACTTTAAGGCCACTTTTTTCTTTCTCCCAAAATGACTTGAGATCGTTGATCGAGACTTTATCTTCCTGTTGACTGAGGGACTTTTTGAAGGTGGAGATTTCCTTCTTCAGGTCTGATATATCCCTGCAGATTGACTCTTCCTGTAGATCACTGGCCAGAGACATATTTTTATATTTTAGCAGTGAACTGGGTGACAGTTTGACATTAATTTTCACTGTGAGAGTTTGTAGTTCACTACTTGAGCCTTCTGAGACTTTATTTCTGTCCAAGCTAGAAGGGTTCCTATCGTCACATGATGATATGGCTGATGTATCAATACCACAGGAGGATCTTCTAGGTGAGACTGAAAAAATCTCACCTGTTGTAGATACCACATCAACTGGGTTTGGATCACTGGGTTTGGGTTTTGATGGGCTGGTGTTTGAATCTGACCACCTTCTGTCTAAAGCGTTGTGATAATTCTCACTAAGCTGATATGTCTCACTTTCTTCTACCTCAGGTTCTTTTTTAATGCTTAGTATTTTAGGTCCTCTGTCTCCCCTTTCCCAGAATGACTTCAGGTTGGCCATTTTTCCTGGTGATACCTCACCTTGGTCAAACTTCTCTCTTGGAGGAGTATCTTCACATATAAGTCTATCTGGTTTGTTTTTATCTTTTAATATTTCAGTCATATTGCTTTCTGCAGAAACAGAGGTCTGCTGAAGTATGTTATCATCTGTCTCATCCCTCAAAGTGCAAGATGGTTCACGTTCTAAACTTTCTGTTTTAGCTTGACTTATCACTTCTTTGTCAGGTGCTTGAACTTCTGGAATCTTGTCTTTTTTCTCTGCTCTCGAAAACAATGCAAAAAGCCCCCTACGGGGCATTGGTGGTGGCTTGGTCTTTGACTGGTCAACTGGAGACGTGGAATCTTCTGACTTGGCTTCTGGGCTTTCTTTTGGTTCCTCTTCATGCATCTCTCTCTTGACTGGCGACTCTTTCAGCTTTCCATCTCGAGAGCCTCTCCCAAACCATTGAAGCATTTTGGAAATTGAGCGACCCTCTTCCACTGTAACCTTATCAGTCTGTCCCTCTGCGCTCAACTCAATGGCCTTACCTGTGACTTCAGTAGAGCTGTGGATGTTGGACACCTGTGAGGACTGAGGCTCACCATAAAGCTCATGATGACCTACAGTGGAGACAATCACATGTTGGAAAGTTTTATATTTGCATAAAATTGACAGAGAATAAATAATACTTTGAGATAGAACAATGACTTCCAAAAATAATATTACATTAAATTACATCTGACCATGATTCCTGTCATCAAATGATCATACTGCACATTCGAATTCCAGTAAACACTCAGATAATAGTAATTTCTTGCAGTGCTTATTTACTAATCACCATTTGCAGATTAATCAACATACATATACCCACAAGCATTCACCAGAAGCCATGTGTTGTATGTATGAGGTATGCACGCACATGCAGTTAGTACGAGGATGTATTAATGAGTTAGCATGTGAACTACTGAATCACAGGTTGATAGATTTGTTGGTTGATTAAATCTCTCAGATTAATTTTTATGGTTTAATTATATTGAAATGATCAGGGTGTCTTACCCAAAAGGTTTTCTATTAAGCCTTTCTCAGTCACAACTATTTTGAGGTGTCCGGTTAGACAACCAATCTACCTGTCCTTCCCCCAACCTTTCTGTAGGCTCAATGCTCATCATCTGGGGACACTCGTGGTTTTTAAGGGGACTCCAGACAGTAGTTTGTAACTTTGTAACCACATGAAGTGGGAAAGTCTGAGATTGTAATGCCAATTCCCTGCTTTATAAGTGTTGCTTCACCCAAAATTGAAAACTCTTCATTTACCCTCACCCTCATGTTGTTGCAAACCTGTCATACTTTCTTTCTTCTGTGGAAAATAAAATATAAATGTTTGATGAATTTCTCTGTGTGTGGGGTTTATTTCATACAATGTATGTCCAATGTTTAATCAAATGGACAAAAACACTTTCCACAGGAGAAAGAAAGTTGTATACCAGTGATGACAGAATTTTTTTTCTAGGTGAACAATCCCTTTAAGTACTTCGTGTGGCTACAACTAAGTTACCGTTTTCTGTAATATGACTTCTATCCTGGTCCAACACAGGACTCCAATCTTCTTCCAGCACACTGTGCTCTCCTTGTACTCTCTCTACAGGACCGACAACGGAGGTGAAGCGGACCTGTTTCCTATCTAGCCACCCTGAAGCAGAGTGCACTGAGCAGGGGGAAAGAGGAGGGCTGATGGGAGTTTCAGGACTGATGGGGCTGATCGTAGCAGAAGACTGACCGCTGCTGCTGCCATTATTGGTGGGAATGTGGAGTCGCAGGGAGTCGGTAGAGCTACAACTGGACCCGTTTTGCTTCAGGATGCCTCTGGGAGCAGGGGTCATGACCTGTCGAACTCCATTATCACTGCTGCCAGTGTCCAGGGAAGAGTCCTTGAAGGAATACAGCAGCAGTCTCTTTTTTGGCACAGGTTTGCATTGAGTGGCTATATGGGTGTCAGTGTTGTTTGTGTTTAGAGTAGTATGATGGAGTGTGTAGCTCTCAGCTGGATAAAAGGGCTCTGGAAAATAACCAAATAGTAATGAAGCAGTAAAAGAAGGGGCATTGACACATACATGCACAAAAAAGTGAATTCATTTTCAAAATGAATTCAATTTGCATTTCATTTAACAGTTCTGTTACTGTTCATACCAGTACACTATCTGTTAATGAATTACACTTTAATGGTATAGCAATGAGACGTAATGCACTGGATTAAAGTTTGCAAGCAACCAAGGAATACGATAGCAGCAGTATTAGGTCTTCTAGCTAGTAGTCTAGTCACATGTTCATGACGTTTACAGTTTATGTATTTGCGTCCTATTCAAAATATTCACAACTTTTATATTGACCTTTGCACTCATGACAATAATACTAGCCTGACTACACAATAATAATAAGTTAATAAAAATGTACCATCTATGTATGTGGTACAGACTGGTCATGCGTGGCAGCTTAACTACTTAGAACATAATAATTCTCTGTATAATCTTCTTAAAGTTTGGCAGCTCCATTACTCGGACCACTACAAGAGCTTCAATTTTCTACGAAAATCTTTTGGCCAGACAATTTTAACTAACAACACTTTTTCACATGTATTTTAATAAAGCTAAATGCCAAACATTACAT
Source organism: Phoxinus phoxinus (assembly GCF_949152265.1). Classification (NCBI taxonomy): domain Eukaryota; kingdom Metazoa; phylum Chordata; class Actinopteri; order Cypriniformes; family Leuciscidae; genus Phoxinus; species Phoxinus phoxinus. Next base: position 11,548,591 of record NC_136898.1, read on the forward strand.
TCGATATCAATTGTAATACTACAGCTTAGTTATTCTATACTATAGCCTACTATACTATACTATACTATACTATACTATACTATTATAATTATAAAAACAGGGGATTAGTTAAATGCTAAAAACCTACTCTATTGTTGTACTTGTACAAACGAATATTAAGTGTTTACAATTTCTCAAATGATTTGTTCCTATATGACCTCAAAGAAGCTTTTGATACTTTTATAATCAAAAACCGGAGACCACATTTTTTTTGTTGCCAACATATAATGCAAATGTTGCATTAAATGTGTGACCAAATACAGGTTTTGCATGCAGTATGCAGTATCCATATACAGTATGCATGCAGAGAGCATTCAGTTGCTATGCACGTCAAGACAACACCACAGCCCAGAAGAGGTAAACATGCTGTTCTCAATGGGGATTAGTCAAACAAACTTACTGTGCTTGCAAGAAATATGTTCTGACCATTTGCTCTTCAGAACATCCACTCCATTAAAAATACAACAAATACAATCTGTTACCTCATGTATTACTGGACTGAACACTGAACAGTATCAAAATCATCACGCAAATGTTAAATCTGTAGCAGTTACACAGAAAAATCTGTCAAAAGCTCAGATAAAAAAATCTGAATATGCTACAGTAAAAACTAAAACTTCAGTTAGTTAGTTACTTAGCTTAGTTACTAAAACAAGGGAACGAACTAGTACAACATAGCCACGATCGAGATAACAAATTAATACGTCGTATTACCGTAATTGTCCGGAACGGATTGTTAATTCATGGCCACGATATATATATTTTTGTCTGTATGTCATGTGCGGGGCTCTGTAAGTTGTCAATTACATATAGTAAATTTTTTATATTAGATAATCAGTACAATATAATTTCACTACAAAATTCTATAAAAATCCCCATATAATTAGTAAAAATCGCAAAACAGATTTTATTAGTTCAAGTACGTTGATTACATTATTTAATTGAATTAACTATAAAGTTATTAACTTTCAAACAGAGGCCCATAATGTCTGAATCTGTTTTTTATACCAGAAATAAAGTCACCTCTTATAGTGAACAATATTCTTTGCAGTGTACAAAAATCAATTTGAGGATAAATTGAGAAGATATTCTCACCCTCAGCAGGTGTCTGGTTAGCCTCCTTCACTCCATTGTTAAGTCTGGCTTCATCTCTCTGCAATCGCACACTATTGAATGGATTCTTCCTAGGCTATGTAAAGTTAATTAAATCAATAAAAAAAACATTAAAAATGATCATTAATAAAATTCAGCAAAATGATCTTAGTGGATTTTCTGCAGTGTACCTTGATTTGAGGTCTTTCCTGCTGGGCTTCATCATCCACCCTGTATGAGGTGATGAAAGAATGAAAGATTCACCAACATGATAAAAACCAGCTGGCCATTGAGAGCTTTGTGCACTGATCATTGAAGAACAGTTCAGCATAATCTAATCAATATATTTGACTCATCAATACATCGTCATGGTGCTGGTCCTGAAGCCAATGGAAAGTCACAAGATTCAGCAAGCACTTAAGTGGGGACAACATTTGTTTCCATGCTGTGATGTGAGTGTATAATGCCATTACATGTTGTCAGACAGAGGGAAAACAGCAGCACGTGAAATCTGACCCCTGAATCAGCTTACTGGCTCCAGATTCCCCTCACCAACCCTGTCTGACTGCATGGGAAAGGGTTGCCCTACAGATTACATTAGGCCTACATAGGTTCACGCCTGAATTTCCATCAGATTCACATAAACAAGCATGCTTGAACTGGTGATGTTGAAGAAATGAGATTATGTTTCTCTTCATAGAGGTCTACATGAGCTGCGATATGAGAGCTTTTAAAGCTAGCGTCTACAGAATTAAGGCTGTCATGAACAGTCCAGCCAGGCTAATGGGCGGATGCAGTGTTGGGTTGTTGAAAAGGCAGAGGCGCCGTACAATCCTTTAATCAAGCAGAACAATGGCATGTGCTTGATACAACAGAAATGTAATTTTGAGCTTAGAAATTTCAGTAACACTTTAGTTTAGGGTCCAATTCCCACTATTAACTAGTTGCTTATTAGCATACATACTGCAAGGATATTGGCTGTTTATTAGTATTTATAAAGCACATACTGTAGCAATGCCTTATTTTGCATGAGCTAACTATTAACTTACTAACTATTAATAAACAGTAATTATGAGTTCATTGAGCAAAAGGTCGCAGTTAATAGTTAGTTAATAGTGAGAATTGGATCCAAAACTAAAGTGTGACAGAAACTTCTATCTTGTAGTTTTAATACTGTGATTTATTACTGTTATATTCATGGCATTTCTAATAGTTATACATTAAATGTTTTACATTTTCCAATGAAAATATTCTAAATAATGTTCATACAATGTACGCACTACCGTTCAAAAGCTTACGGGTTAGTAAGATTTTAGTTATGTATTTCCTTTTTTTGAGCAAAGACACATTAAATTGATCAAAAGCAACAGTAGACATTTATAATGTTACAATATATGTCTATTCAAAATTATTTCTGTTCTTTTGAACTTTCTATTTAACAAGGAATCCTGAATTTCTTTTTATCATGGTTTCCACAAAAATAATAAACAGCAAAATTGTTTTCAACATTGATAATAATAAGAAATGTTGCTTGAACACCAATTTAGCACATTCAAAAGAATTACTAAAGAATCATGTGACATTGAAGATAGGAGTAATGGCTGCTGAAAATAGAGAACATTTTACAATATTACTGTTTTACTGATCAAATAAATGCAGCCTGGGTGAGCATACTTTTGAACGGTAGTGTATACACACACACTCTTGAAAACAAATACAAATCTGTAGACTATCATGTCATGTGCTTATATAAAGGTCTACTAGTTGTTACTGTTACAAAGTGTTTTGTTTTTTCTTTGCTTGTGCCTTATCCCGACTAGGACATGAAAAATAGGAGCATGAATACACACATCTAATTATAAAACATTTAAAATGTTTGTAGCTAGTATCATAATCCAAAATCAGATGAAACATTCTACTAGAATGTCCTAATCATAAATATACATATCAACAAAAGCTCACCTCTCATTCTGTGATTGTGTGGAAGGATCCTCAATGAGTCCTGAAAGCTCTGGAGGGATGTACACATCTTTCTTCTCACCATAAACACAACTGGATTTCTCAGACCATCTTTGAGAGAGCTCCACTGCAGTAAGAGACTCGTAGTTATGCTCAAACATGCATTTACACACACAAGTACACGTCAAATGTCTAATGGAACTACAGTAAATGCTATGGTGAAAATATGGGTGATTGTTTATTAAAGGTAAAAATATGATATAAAGCAGAATAACAGTGATGCAAACACTGAATCGAGGTGCTAATCAGGGACGGGGAACATGCAATGGAAGTAATGAGAGACGTGAACAGAGATTCTACCCGATTCTGTCTGCTGGCAACACTTACATATCGTCACGGGTTTCCTCTGTCTCATGGACGCTCTGATGATGTCGGAGCCATGGATCTTCTCTCTGTGTCTGCGGTACTTTGTCTCGTAAAACCATTCCCCAGTCAAGTACTTCAGCCTGCCTCTGTCTCTCTCAGTCTTTCGAAGCTGCCTGAAAGGACAGGACAGAATCCTTGGTTTATTTATATGGAAATAGACTGTCATATAAAAAATGTGAATTGAATAAAAACTCCCTGAAGTCTTAACGTTACAGTGAGCTTAAGCAGTGAGATCCACATGGACAAATTCCAGACATTCTCTGAACTGTAAACGAATTACTTTGGACAGTTTATCTGTGAGAACTGAAACTGATTTTGTTTCTTTCAGGACCCAGATATTATGTTAGACATCAAATGGCGAATAACACCACACCAAAACAGTAACCCATATTTTCTCCTACAGGTCATCATTTCTTTTTGTTCATGTTTTTGAGGAAGAGGGAATGGCATGCCCTGTTTATGTTGGCATCTGCCTACCAAGTGAGAGATTAAAATTTGGCAAAAATTGTACAGTTTGATTTGACACATGGTTTTTGAGTTTAAAAGTTGAACTTCTTTTAACTTGAGCGCTGCATTTTTAAAACGCAGTGTTATGTGTGAGACACTGCAAAAGATGAGAATGTAAAAAAAAAAACCAAGGTCTTCAGAAACTTTAAAAAAAGTTAATTGTAATGTATTTTATTTTAAATAAACTATGTTTATTCTGATAGTTAATTCATTTTAACTTTAGAGCAACACTTTTGGAATGGCATGAGCGAGGCACAAAAGACACGGGATGCGATCACTCTGGTGATAGATATCTCTGTTTACAAAGAAATACAATGGAAAAGTAGTACAGTGGAAATGTGGAATGTTCTGTGTGAACAGCCAATTAGGGTATATATTACGTTTGTCTTAATCCACCAAGAAACGTATTAACGTTTGTTCTTAATCCACCAAGAATCTTTTGCCTGAACTCACTTAATCCTCTGTTCTTCCAACTTCTTGAGCTCTGCGTCCCTCTTCAGCACAGTCAGGATCATCTCTTGCTCTTTCTCTGTCAGATAACTCAGGTCAATCATGATGAATGGCTTCGGGGTAAGTGATAACAGATGAGTCTCAGATCGCCTCAGACTGGTTCACTGAAAGTGTCATCAAGCAAGGTAACTTGAAGGCTGGTGCTTGATAAGTCACTCCATCACATCATGGAGACCACCAGAGGAGACTTGTAACACCTGCACCAGACACACAGCAAAAGTTTCAGCTAATTCAGCAAAAAAACCCAAAAAATATTTACCAAAGTATCAGCTCGGCTCACAAAGAACTGTTTCCGCTGTGAATTCCTCTGACCATTAAGACATCACATGATCCTTATTGTTTCTAATGAATCCTTGAGCTGGGCTTTCAAGACGTCTGCTTCGAGCATCATCTACGCTTCCCTACACATTTGAAATGACATTTCTCCGAATCAGTGCTGGTCCATACAGTATGTGCTCAACAACACTGGACATGTGACATGGCATTGTCAGATGACTATCTGAGGATATGGGTAACGCTGCTTCTGAGAGCAGTCAAAGACTCTTTTATTCCTAAATCAAATTACACTTAACTCAAATTAGGTGGCAGCACACAAATGGTCTCAATTTGAACAGTCTGCTTTTCTGCAAGACAGTTTAAAATCCATGAAAAAGTAGGAATATGACTAAACCATTTTAAATAACTGGAATCATGATATTTTTGGATTGAATTCCCAGTTGGCAGAATTCAACATGTAAAATAAAAAGCCCTAAGAGCTTTCTATAATAAGAGACAAATTCATTCTCTCTGAATTTTGCCAGTGATTCTTATAGATAAATGATATTTAAAATGTCTTAGAAATAGTTTACAAAAGTCTAAACCAATTAAAAGCCTTTTGCCAGACACATTTTCATAAATAGGCTAAAGGATTTGAAGTTTGTTTTATTGTTTGTTTATGCATGCATACATATATTTATCTTGACAATCTACAGTATAATCAGATTTCAGGCTATCCTGTCAGATAAATGTGGCTTGCATAATTGAATGCAATCAGGCTACATTTAATGTAACATGTTTATAGTATATTATAACAGGTTACATGAACAGCAACAAGTTTCTACCAGACTCTTGCATGGGCATATCTGGACTTTTAGATACAGCAACGGCACATTCCAGCCAAAGAGGAAGTTTGTTATTACTTTCCTATTTTGGAAACCTGTTCCCGAGTCATTTTCTTGATTGAGACATTTCCTTGAGAAACGCCTGAAAAAAAAAAAAAAAAAAAAAAACTTGTTCCAAGCTTGCTAGTATGATTGTATAATAAAGATGTTCTAGTCGGTAGACATTTTAAAATAATTACTTCTTTTAAATCCAAATTTCTAATCTAAATTGACATCACTAAATGATCTCAGTACAAATCAGATTTGAAAAATGACACAAAGCATTTAAGTGCCCAGTCGTTCTGAGAAAGGCATGTCATGACAACGTCGGAGGGATGATTGCATGAGGCGGGAAGGGGATATCTAAATCATAACTCTTTAAGAGATGCATCATTACCGAAAAAAGGAGAAGAACTAGTCTTATCCAAACACAGTAAACATTAATAATGCATGTTAACCGTTTGTCTATTCCACATCCCTTTGGGGCATGTAACTTAACAAAGAGTTGCCACATGGTTTGGGTTCACTTATTACAGGCCAGGGGCCAGTTGCATAAACTTAGCCACTATGTTAAGACTGTGTTTTAAGAACTAGTTTAACTGTTGTAATTGTTGTTTTACATGTTTTGTTATATCAGCATTGTCAAATTACAACTACATTCAGCTCTGAACAGTCAGACTCATTATCAATGTTTTTACATGAGTTTCATTGTTTGTTTGTTTGTTTGTTTGTTTTATGGAAAGAATACATATCTTAAACCAAAACATGCTTTAAATCAGTATTTTTTAAAAGTAAATGTTTCAATATACTTTCCAGTGGAATAAACTGATTTAGAGACTATAACCACAAGGGCCATTGTGGAAGTGGTCATGTAACTAATCACTGTTAGATCTGGATGTAAATAAATACTCTGCATTCTTTCCTAAATAGCTTTACACGCATTAACAGATGAGGGAAGCAGGAAATGAGAAAAGATTCAGAATGGCTCCAGAGTTAAAAGCACAAAATTCCAGACATGAAAACAACATAATGAAATGAGCGCCTGTTGAAACAGAACCCATCCCTGTCACAGCATGCAGCAAAACTTCAAACTCACTGCAGGGAAACTGTTAAGGTGAAGTTAAAATCTTAAAAAGTAAAAACAGTAAGTATTAAGGCAAAATAAAACAAATGACAAGAGAAAGTTTACCTGAATCCTGCTTGTGTGGCTGCTGGACCGCGTTATTTTTCCAACACTGTTTACTGTAACATCTGAAACACCCGCACCAGGGGAGTGTAATAATCCATTTGCCAGACACTTGCTGATAACAAACTAAGTATCGAGTATCTCCAAGCCTTTAAGTGAGGCATGTATGTCAACCGGTGGGTGTGTGTGGGCTGCTACAATTTGGTTGTGTCAACACCTAAGGGCTAAAAACGTTATATTAACTTGTGATCCGTTCCGAACGATCTCCAGAAATGCTATCTAGGTAGGAGGTTCACTAAGTTTTGACACACATCCCCTGTGGGCGCTCAAAAAGGCGTGGTCACGTTCTGTCACTTTTATAAACTTTTAATTCTATCACACGCACGTGCCAAATTGTGTAATTAAATGTCCTCTCGATGACAGCAAAAAAACATCCTCTGAATAAAGTAATGAGAGACACGTATTATAGCCCTATAGGCTATGAAAATTAAACTGCCTACAATTAACTTTCCTTCTGTCTCTCCACTCCCTGTGCATCAGTGTTTAATGAACGTGAGTAGTTGACGTCATTCTTACCTCCCTAAAGCTATGCCTTAAAAATAAAAAATATATTTATATATAGGCTAACATATGCACGTACAATATTATGATATTATGATGTAGAATAGCATAGGCCTGTGTTAAATAAAGCAAACTAAGCCGTAAACACATTGTTAAAAACGGGTTTGCCAAATGTGTGTATAATTTATCCAGCAACATCATACGGTTCAGAAAAAAATAAATAAACTTTTGACCTTTAGTCAAAATTAATCAGCACTGCACAATGCATGACCTGAGGTAACTGGAATGTTGAACATTGAAGTTTAAAACACTGTCACTATTTGTTGGATAGTGTGTCCAGGAAATGAAAAAAAAAAAAAAAAATTATAAACAACTTTTCTTGTTCTCCCTGCACCGTTTACATATAACATGTGCTTGTCTCCTCCTGCTGGTCGAGTTCGCACTCGCAGCGGCACGCCGCAGTTCGTTTCCATAACAACAACGTGTAAACATTTCCGAAAAGGTCGAAATGTAGAATAAAAAAGAAAACACTCGCAGCTCAACGGTAAGATTATCTATCTTAACCCACAAACTATCTTAACACGGCCTGTTGAAAGGTTTAATAAATGCTGTTTTGTTTGTTTTTCATACCAAGGTTGAAAACTAAACAACTTGTGTAACGTATAACTGAAAATGAGCAAGACATTAGATACAACATCTCTAGCAGAGGCCTTCATACAGTTCCAGTTAGTACGGTGCTCAATATTGTCTTAATCTACTTTGCGTTTTTTATTCTCGTGACAATATTCTATCTTAATTTATTTCTAATAGAATTCAGGTTAAAAATAAAGAAATTCAAGATTCTAAGGATGAAATGTGCCAACTAGAAGATACGAAGCAAAAAATTATAAAGCTGGTAAGTTAAGTGGTGACCCTAATGTTGGTGAAGATGATGATGAAGGCTAAATTCAAACACACGTAACGTTATCTGCAGCAGGAGCAGCTGAGAGAAGAGAAGACACGTCACGTGCGTGAACAAAATAAACAGATAAAGGAGCGGGAGAGGAACCTGGAGCAAAGACAGCGAGAAGATGAAGAGCAGGTGAAACAAACGACCCAAGAGACCCTGGAGCTAAAACAAGAGCAAGAGAAACAACTAGAAGGTACCCGATTGACTGATTTTATTTTGAGGGAATAATAACGTTAAGGTTACCCTGAAGTAACGTTACTCATTCAAAAATGAAAGTCTGCCGTCGTTAGCTTACTTTCTTTCTTCTGTCTGGAACACACACACACAAAAACATGTTATAACATGTTATAACATTCAGTAGTTATATGGCCTATGGGTAGTCTTTCAAGCTTTAAAAGAAGCGTAGGCTATTTTTGCCAGTTAGGCCTAACGTATATTCTTTGATAATGAATACATAATGAATAAACCATTGATAATAAATAATGCAATATACACATGCAATAAACTTAAAACATATACAACTAGGCCTACCTCAGGCTCCTGAAACGTTAAGCTAGCAAGCAGATGAACCCAGAATATGAACGCTATACGCGCAAAAGTTTCACATTAAGTTTTTCTCATAGAAAACCATAATAAAGAATGCTTAACATGCAATTTAGCACATTGCGTTCAAATTCTGCGCGCATCCTTGTATGCACCATTGATAAGGTTTTAGCCTACTGACGTAAGTTTAATCATGTCTTAATTCGGTATGCCACGTTGAGAGTTTTTCACGTTTTTAGAATGTCCCCATATTTCAAGCTTCAAAATGCAAAATTCCATAAAAATGATAAAACAATATGATTTATACGCTTAATTTCACATTTAAAGCCATATGATAGCTTTGTGTTGATGTGTTCATGAGAAGTAGCGACGAATGAGTCGGATCTTCTCAGCGAAACAGTTGATCCAGTTCATAACACGATCCGATATTCAACAGGTTATCGAGTCGCTGCGGACTGATCTCAAAGCAATGGCCATAGCACACTAGAAATATAGCGCACGCACAACACGTATTGGTATTGACTAGCTACTTTTATAAATTATTGTAATAAATGTAGATTTCTGTGCCACAGTGAGCCTTTTCTTGTATGGTTTTCGCGGCATTGTATTAATATTTGTCGTGTGTGCACTTGTGTGTGAGAGAACTACGCTGTGAGCTTGCAAGGCTGCAGGTGCAAGTGGAGGAACTGCAGACGGACAGGCAGGAATGGTTACAGTACAAAAACGAGGGCAGCATTAAAGACCATCAAAAGATAGAAAAACTGGAACAACATATTGCCTTTACTCAAATGATTTTCCAGGAGTTATCAGGTGTGTTTTCCATCTTCTGCTTTAACTTTATAGCAATCAGAACACAAATATCTATTATGTTTAAATATTTTATTACATTACATACAATTGTGGTCATAAATGTACATACATCTTGCATTGTGGTCATCTATCTATCTATCTATCTAAATAATAATATACACAATTTTATTTATTACCGCCCTGAATTATTTCACATAAACAGATAAATGTCAACATTTAGCCAACAAGACAAATAACAGCTAAATTGATAAATTATTATTAATCTTAAGAGTATGTCATTATCTGGATGATCCATGGCTTTTATTTATTTATTTAGTGATAGTTGTTTGAGTTCCTTTTATGTCCTTGGCAGTTAAACTGAAGAAAAATCTATGAACTATCACAAACATAAAAACAGATCTTCCAAGTAAAAAACACCGTATTAAGAATCAAGTGTATGTAAACTTTTTAACTGTTTGTGTAAACTGAATAAAAATGTTTGTGGACTATGTAAATATCTGCTATGTGAAAGAGCTTATTCAGGGCAGAACTAAAAAAACGATCCATCTATTTGAAATTATTAACATTTTGCAGGTGTATGTAAACGTATGGCCACACCATTAATGTAAACACAAATGCTTAATTAAACATTAATTAAACACAAATAATAATTTAACAAAAATAAAACAAATTCAGAACATTATCAGAGATCTCTGGCTGCAGCTGTTGAAACAACCAAGCAAAAGGAAGCACAGATTATCGAGGATATAAATCAGCTTGCCATTAAGGTACTGCAGGCTGCCGACACATTGTCTAGTTAGTGTGTTTTGAGGTACTGAAACTGTCTTTGTGTTTCAGAGAGCAACTGAAAACCTTGATAAAGACCGTAAATCATTGATTAGAGAAAATACTAAGCTGATTAAACAGGTGTAGTCTAGATTATTTATCATACATATATCCTATTGTACGCGCAAAGACTATAAAGTGCAGCTAATCTCCCATGTCAGGTTCCCCTATATATTAACAGGGTCGCAGAGTTGGAATCCACAGTCCAGCAGTTAGAAAAGGAAAACCTGGAACATATTAATAATCTTTTTCAAACTCTCCGTATGGATGATCCTCTGATCAGGTATGAGTTTGACTTTGAAGGTGTGAGATTTTTCTGGACCATAAATGAAGTTTGAATTAATAGCGTTCTCATTTCCCTCAGCCAGGACGATGAATTTCTTGCGCAATCTGCTAGCGTTTGGTCCCATGGCACCCGGAGTATGGACAGGAACATAATGAAAATAAGCCTTGAGGAAACATCAGGTAATCCAAACATCGCTAATAATAGCAGTGTTCAGTCTAAGAATAAAAAAACAAGACTTAACTGAACACCTGGTGCTTTTTATCTAAGCAGAATTGCCTTTTTATAACCATTAGATGGCGCCATAACAGTAGAAATATTAAAACAGAAAAGAAGAGTAGCAATAGTATGAATCGTGGATAAATCAACCCATTAGCATTCCCATTCATTTAAATGGCAGTAGTTCAGACTCTTGGAAGTATGTGATTTGAAATCTTTGCTCATCCATCATCTTTGTTTAAGGGAGCTCAGTTGTGCCATCAGATTGGTCTGAGCTAATCACCAGCATAGTTACTATAGCCTGGAGACAGAAATGTGACATGAATGCTGATTGTCTAATGGAAAACAGTCTCAAACCCTAACAACCATTCTGAGGTGTAACTTGGGGACAAAAAGTATACTATACAAGGATTACAACAGTTGCCTGATTTGTTAAACTTGTAATCTTGAATGTAGAAATATTTTAATGCACACAAGAGTATAATAGCACCATGTTGACGTATTTTTGAAAACAAAAGAGAAAAACTTACAATGAGGACCACCAAGTTCTGATATTGCAGTTCCCATGAGAAACTTTGCATTTGCTCACAAAAGGATTGAAATGTAGTCTTTCTTCCCACCTAATATTTTAGTTTTGCAAGCAAACGCAAAGATTTTTGCTCACACACACGTCACTTTTTTTTAAACCAAGCTTTCTGTCGGTGAGCTGTGAAGTTGCAATTGCACGGATTCCTATTGAAATGACTAGATTTTGCCAGCGACAATTTTCTGAGCAACAGCAAAGGTGCAGTCACAGTTAACGTTTCTCCGCAAACGTTTGTCAGCAAAAACTAGTCATTTTGATCAAATATCCAATTGTGTGGATTCCTGTGACGGTAAAATATTTAGCATATTTCACAAATGTTTCAAGTTGGTCACATGGTTTCACCACGTTGACCAACAGAAAGCTGCTTGGTGTAAAGGTGACTAATGTGTGAACTGTGCTTAATTTATCTGTACACTATTGACAACAGAAAATTTACCTTTTATGTCTGGGAAATTTTGCTTTTGTTAATACACCTATTACTCAAATCAATAACTTAAAATCAATAACCAATAATATAAAAAAAACTTTAAAAAACAACAACATGTAAATGCTACAATGCTAATTTTATTCTGAGATTCACTGACCAGCTCCATTTAATTAGCACTAAACTCTTCTTTTACCAACTAAAATTAAACAAAGCGATAAGACTTTTATTGTAATCATATAAGTAGAACACTTTAAATAATCTACCACAGCCCAGTATTACCAGTTTGGGAGACTTTTATAGTTCTCTGAATACTGGCACTGTTCAGCCCTCTCTAAATGCTCCCAAAGTAGAGGAAGTCTTGTCATTATATACACAATACATTACAGGGCAGCGGTGTTTTCATTAGCGCTCAAAACTTCATGTCCTCAGCAGTTTAAACTTAATGGCCTCGGAGTGCACGTCTATAAAGCCAACAGCCACACACCTATTTTATACATTGACGTTAGCCAGCAAATACTTATCATTAATCACTCATAATGTAAATTTTATTCCAGCATTGGTCAACAGACCCCCGTATTCCCTCCAGCTGTTAGAGGAAGCTGAAGAGGCTCAACAGGAAAGAGATGCTACCGCCTGTGATGGCACAACTCCTTCCACCCCACCTGACCTCAGCGAGATGTACAGTAGTCAGACTACTTTCACGGTAAATTAATTGTACTACATTCATAGACAATGCTAGCTGTGTTGCCCCACCTAGTCACATTCAGAGTGAAGACAGCATCAATAAACAGTCATTAATTTTTGATTAGCAACAAATGCATGACTAATAACACCACCTTTATAACAGATATAATCCGGTAAAATGCCCATAAAGGCTCTCTGCCAAAGGCAGCAAATCTTAAATAGACCCTCTCAGTGGCACATAAGGGAGATAAGGCCTGTGGAAACACAGTGTCTGTGATTTTCCCACTGCCAGTTCCAGGCATCATGGGCTAGAATATAGATGAAATGAGCACGGATGGGGAACAGTTACCACCCTTGTTAATGAAGCCAAACTTAAACCCGCTCTAAGCATGCTGTATTTGTGCTTGTGTTAAGGGGGAGATGCATCTGGACTTGCTGGGGCGGACACTGTTGTGCGTGATAGGTAAAGCATCCCCCCTGCACCCACCACCAAACAACCCTGTGGATGCGAGCGAGGAGATGACCTTTGACCTGTTGCAAACTGCAAAGTGGCCGATTACAACACAGATCATCAATAGAAAGTTTCAGCAGTCAGCTTCACAGTCTGGAGAATCTGATGTATCCGAATACCACACCTGTCAAATTCAGCAGTTGTTAGATGATAATTAAAATACAAGAATGACAAATCATTGCCATGGATTCCAAAAAACTATTATATATATATATATATATATATACACACACACACACCACAACATAACTTTTTTTTATCTGATCAATAAGTAAAGAAACACTTAATTCTGTGGAAGATGCACTTTATTTGAAAATCACCCAAATTCTGCTTCATTTTTTTTTTGTCATATAAACAAAATAGAATCTGCAGGGATGATGCAGTAAATATGCAAAATCAATGGATAGAATCGCCCTCATATTCGGACCACCCTTTGTACTTCCCTACTGGACAGGGCCTGTTTTATGTACACTGAGCACTGATCAACAGCGCCCCCTTTCTTCACGCTACAGGAACTATAGCTAGACACTACCGACCCCATCCAATACCGACAGCAACCTGCGTTTCTCACTCACATTTACACACTCAAACACCCACAAACACACACGCAACTGCTTTTGGGTGGCCCGAAAACAAAGGAGACTCTGCACATTCAGGTTGAAAAGGCAGCCATATAACTGTCAAATGTAAAATAATGACATGCCAAGCAGAAAGCAATACAGATCTTCCCCAAATGCAATGCCGCTGAATCACAAATGTAGTGCTTTGCTAAATGCTCCCTCACGAAACCCCCCCCCACCCGGGGCATTGAACTGACTATGTGGCATAATGATTTGTATATTTTATCCTATGTCCGTTACAAATGGAGGGCGGTGAGCGTTTGAGCAACAGAAATTGCACTAGACATACAACTGCTTCTGAGAATACTTAGTGCTGTAGTCAGTTTATAGGTGTCCATTCCCCCCCCCCCCCCCCCCCCATTTTTTATATTATGTATATATATTTATATATATTTCATAATTCAGTCACTCAAATCCGAATTATACAACCAATCATACCCATATGAACGCATAATTCTTAACACCTCCATAAGGAAGAGCTTAAAAGAAAAAAAAAAATCCTCAGTGGGTAAATCATAAATAAATACAGACAATACACAAGGAATGTCTACTGCAAATGTCATAACATAAAAAATAGAAATAAAAATAATAGAAACTGATCTTAGAATTTCTAATTGGAGATGGTTAAATCAGGTAATGCTTGCTTGATGATCGGATAAAGACAACTTCACCCAAATCCCGATTCGGTTCTCCATTCCATGGAAAAAAGTGAAGCTGTGTTTGTGAAAACCCACCACATTCCTGCACTCGAGCTCTTTCAACACCCTTGTGTTTCATTACAGACGCAGATCAGTACAATAACTGTTACCGCGTTAGACAAATTACAAAATGAGCACGCTGTGTCCTCCATATCTGGGCAACAAAGTCTTACCCCTCCCAACCCCACCCATCGTATCCCATAATGCCCCTCCCACCCCTCCCTCTGATTCCTGTACAGGTTTGTACTGGGGCAGAACTCTCCTTGAAGTGCCGAACAGCCAATTGGAGAGAGATTAAAGGTTTGCAGTATAATTCATCCTTTGGGAAGCGTCGACCCTCCTTCACCTACATGAACTGCATCTGGAATCAGAGAAACGCATATTACTGATGCCGTCAACAGACATTTCAGGACTTGTTTCTGTATCTGACATTTGATTTTAGAACACAGAACCATTATGACAGTGTCCAGGACAATATGTTTGGATGTTTGTTGGATGACTGACGGAGTCACAAAATGAACTGAATATGCAAATGCATTGAGTAAAGCAACAAATCAATGAAGAGATGAGTATGAGGCTGCAACTCAAGATACCCTTCTAAAAAATGATTAATTTAAAGGGGTCATATCACTTTTTTTTTCTTTTTCTTTTTTTGAGAAAAAAAAACTTTATTAATGTATTAAATATGTAAAAAAAAATGTTTTCTTAAGGCCAAAGTACACTCCAATTCCATAACTACCGTAATTTAAAAGAGACGGAAACCTGTGACGTTATGCTCGGATCTGTTAGTGACTTGAATTTAGGTTTCAAAGGCAACTCTATCAAAGCCAAAATGAATCTGCAGCAGTCAGGTGGTACAGGTCAGTGCTCTAAGTTTTTTATGTTCATTATTATTACTTTGAGGTAATTTAACGTTGTCTCTCATGACACTTTGCAGTTCATGTGTTTTGGAGGAGGCCTGGCTTTGAAGAGCGCTCTGAAGGGAGGGTGTGATCTTATGCTTTCAAAGCTAGCTCGCCATTGCTAGCCTCTCCGAAAACTACCAACCTTTAAGTATACTTTTAGATTTAATGCTGTGCCTTTAAGACAAATAAATTGATTGCAACACCCCAAAGCTAAAAAATTACTTTACACAAACTTTTCCTTCTCTTTGTGTAATAGCCTTTGATTAGCAAGCTAACAGCATAGCATACTAGCTTAACACGTTAACTTAAGAAAAGCTTTTTTGATTAGCTTGAATAAGATCTACTTCTTTGCAAATCCTGCATCACATTCCAACAGATTTAGAACATTCACACTGAAATGTGCAACATAATAGATTTGACTGGACTGAAATTATCTTTTTTGCTTCTCTGGTGACGTATGCCAGACTTCAATCAATTACTCTGCTTAAACTCTGCCCCTTTCTTACAACCAACAGCAAGCTCACACTCAGATCTGCCTCGATCCAATCAACAACCGATGCACAGAACCAAGTCCACGCCCTACATTTTTTTATTTTCCGATAATCTGCATAATTCGGGTGTACGTCACAATACTGAAGAAAAGATCTGTCGCTACTTCCATTACATCGCGACCTTGAGAGATTTAATTCTGGATGATATGACCTCTTTAAATCCCAGGGAGAAACAGAAAATCATGCATGATTTGTAAATGAACTTCAAGAGCTGTGCAAAAAGGAAGATAATTTCAACAAGCTGAACTGTTACAAATCACATCATAATGATGGATATTGAAAACATTAGTATTGCAGCACATAGAAATACAAGGGTAAGAGTTTTGACAATAGAAACAATTACAAAGCAAGAAGCACCGATCACACACACATACACACAGCAGACATGCTGTACCTAAAGACGCTCTAAAGGAAATCCTTCAAAGACAGCTGTGCAAAAGGGTCCTGTCCCGGAGCTCTGAGAGGACTTGAACTGGAAGGACTAGAGGCTGTAGAGAGCTAGTTTAGAAAGAACGAGAAAGATTGAAGGGGTCCAAGGACAGCCACACACACACAAAAGAGGAAAATTCAGAGCCAGACAGGCTAGATAATAAAAGAGAGGTTCAGAAAGAGAAAGGGCTGTTTGCTAGCCACTAAAATCCTTCTCGTTCTGCAAGGCTGCGGGATGGTACCGGTACTAATTTCCTGCGCTAACACTACTACAGAAATGAAGCAGGAGTGGCGGGGGGCACCATATGTATTTCGAGCTGAGATTTGTGGAATACATATGCTTCCCCAGAGATGTGTGAAGGCCACCATGCTAGCTTTCATATTCAGAACAGCGCTGCGATGGCACATGAGGGTGAACTAACTTCAGCGCATTCTGAATAAAGCCTCTGGCGTTCTAGAATAGAGCACGATCAGTCAGGGTTGAACTGATGGCTTTATTCCGAAAAGGATCATGGGGCTGGATAAATGCAAAAACTGCAGAGACCTATGGATAACTACTGTGCTCTAAAATGGGCAAATATGATTAGATTAAGGTGTGGTCACATTACTGAAATTTCACGGGCAAAAAAAGATCAATTGTGTTATCTATAGTCTAGTGAGGAAGCAGAACTCACACAGAAATCACTTTCAAACCAAGCAACTTTCTGTTGGGAAAAGCGGCAAATTTGCTTGACCAATTAGAACTTGAAATCTGTGTGGGGAATTCATTGTGTGAATTCCTTTGGAAATGACTGGATTTTGCCTGCAAAAATTCACCAACTCAACAGTAAATCTGACCACACCTTAAGGCTTCCAAATTTGAATTGTAACCTTATTATGTGTGATGTTATACCTGTGCCCCTGAGATTGGGCCAAAGGGATTGGCCGGCCGCATCACAGGCTGCGTGTACATCATGGTAGGCTGGGTCATCATGGTCATGGAGCCCATTTGAGGCGGCTAGAAAGGAAATAAAACTAAAAATTAAAGGGATAAAGAAACAGAAAGCAATGTGCAATGTCATGACTTTTTGGGACAGAGTGTTAGCATCTGGAACTTTAAATGCCAATGGTTTACTGAGTTCCTCAGTTCACATTGTGTTTGACAGTACTGAAACTCAGCAAAGAGGAATGTGAGCCAGTCTGAACTCAATGTTCTCATGTGATCAGACTAAAGTTACTGTTTAACTCCACCTGAGCTACAGAACACACAGCAGACAGGAAACATTACACAGAAACTTTCTAACTCTTAACAGAAAACCTGAGGTAAATACAGGATTTGGACTGAAGAATCTAAAATGTATGAGTCATAATAGCAGTTATGTAAGTGCAGATGCTGTTATTGAAAAGCGTCATTGACAAAGTGCCTCTCTTTTAACCATTAACCACGGCCTGTGCTGCTTTACCTGTATGGCTTACTCAACCTCTATTATAGAGTATAATGTAAAACTCGAAAAGAGGAGAGGAAAGGAAAGACTCGGCGTTGATTATAGATAGAAGCTTCATGTCCATGTGCCCCCTCAGTCCAAGTGGATTTAAATGCAAATAATAATAAAATTAATAATGCATTACATTTTATTAATTTAAAATGATCTAATTAGAATATATTTTGATTATTAACAATAACAAATAATATATTTTTTTATATTAAATATATAATATATTAATATCATTGTTAGGCGCTACATCGGGATCTCTTTCATACTTTAATACAATTTATTGATAATTTAAAACAATTAAATTGTTTTATTAAAAATCAAACTTAATGTATAATTATGAATAAAATAAGGAGCTACACCAGAATTATAACATTGGTTTCCGCTCAAGCTTAATAAATAAGTAAACAAACACTAGACCATCCAGTCTTACACTGGATGAAAAACACTTAATGATGGCTTTTTTTTCTTCTTAAAGCTAAGGGCTCATGGAGAAAGCAGTGCAGAAAAACCCGCAAACATGAATAAAACACAGAGAGAAAAAAAGTCTCTATTGTTGACCTGCACTCAATGAAGAGGTGCTTGGAGCTCAAGAGAGCCCTTTATCGTGTTCTGCAACCCCACACTATACCGGTGCGGACTGACAGCATCACTACAGTCTCCGAACATACAGGAGTAGAAAAGATAATACTTCTGACACTGATGGAGTGAGTAATGCAGTAATTTCTACTCACCATTGTGTATCCCATCATTCCTGTGGGCGTCGTGGCAGGGAAGGCCATGACTGAGGGAGCCTAGGAGGACACATTCGATGTTAGAACAGAAATACCACAGGTCAAACATCAGCAGGTTTTTTTTAGCATGAAAGAACGATTCTTCTGAACACCTTAAGTGAGAAATTTCCACTCGTGCAGCCATGAGATCACAACTGCCCCAGACACGCCATCTCAGTTTCCACGTTTACACACGGCGCTCGGTGAACAAAGGCAACTTTGTGCAAGTGGACTAACAGAATGCTCTTTTCAACATTTATTTTACTTCAGTATTTCAGCTTTCTCTCTTCATGGAGAGTCGCTCACATCTGGGAAACATTAAAGATGTCTTTACACACAGCATCAAAACAGGAATATAGGCAAGGAGATAGAGGAAGAGAGCGAGAAAAAGTGTGTGTGTGACCTCTTTGAAGGCAGAGGGATTAGTTGCAGGTGCAGAGCTCTGGTGGAAGAGAGAAGCTCTTTGTGAAGGAGCTGTGAGATTCTCAAGAAGGCCTTCGGTAGCCACAGACACACTATTATTTCCTCTGGTGCTTCGCTCCTCTGAACGGCCTCCTAAATTCAATGATGGTGACCAAATTACCAATAAATTGTTAAATAAACATTTTTATCGAACACTGTAAATTTACCCATGAACTATGACAACTTCTGAAAAAGCAGATTGTTTTAATGTCATAAAACCCTTTACGAAGCTGTGATGGATAAAAGTAATAAGATATTTCATTAATTGACAGACATTTCATTGTTCATGCTAATTTCCCCTTTAAATTCAGCAAAAGTGACAGTAAAGAAGACTTCTACATTGTTACAAAAATATTTTTCAAATAAGTGCTGTTCTTTTAAACTTTCTATTAATTAAGAAAAAAATCATGAAAAAAAAGTGTATATGTCCTCAAACATCACAATCATTTTCAACATTGATAAGAAATGTTTCTTGAGCACTAAATCTGCATATTAGAATGATTTCTGAAGGATCATGAGACTAAAAAGTTGTGTTATGGCTAAAAGAAAATCAGCAATAAGTTGTAATGATCAATTAATTACATTTTAAATATATAGTAAACGGTTTAAATTGTAATAATTGTAGAATATCCTCCTGAGACCCAGGAAAAAAAAAAGTTTTTTTGATCAAATAAACGCAGCCTTAGTGAGCAGCATACTTGTTTTGGGGAGAAAAGAAAAAAAATCTTAAAGATCCCCAATCTTTAAAGTTTTACAAATTCTCTGAAAACTGTTGTGAATCTCTGAACTAAACCTTGTGTGCTTTTTCTGTCACACCGAATCAGAACAAATTGAAATGAATCTCAAGATAATGAAAGGTAAATATGCTGGCCTGGCAGAGTTGTGGAATCTCATTAAGATACAAACGGTACAATGTAAACATGGAAATGTAAACTCGCATCTAGACTAGGGTAAGCAAACAGTTCAGCTGTACTGCATTCTTAGGAGAAACATTTAACTCTGCGGGATTTAATGGGACTAAATCATGCTGATGTATTTATAAATCCATCAATATCCTGTTTAAGAAAAAAAGTCTCTGGTGGAAGTGTTTCCATCAGAACGTTTACCAAGGCACGTTATGGATCTGAATCAAACAGTTGGGCGTACCTTGTATTGGACTTTGCACATTGTCCAGTAAACCCTGCACTGGAAACACTAACCCATTGATTCACGCCAAAATGACTACAGTTGTTTGCTGATGGCGATAAACAAATGAAACCGATGAGGAAAGGGTAGAAGAGGAAGAGAGCTGTCAGCCATGCCCAGATAACATTTTGTTAGATCAGCTCATGGGTTTCAGTGCAATTTTGGTCACTCAAACACACACGCGCACAGGTCATAAACTGTGACCAAAGCAAAAGCGGTGCGGTGGGGTTAATAATCTCATGCGTTTCAGAGAAACGTTCAACTCAATTCGACTTACGTATTGTGGGAAAAGCATGCCGTTCTGTTTATCCCCCGGACGAGAAGTTACACAACGCAACAAACACAATTAGAGGGCATACAACACACTAACATCTCACATTGTAAGCTCACACAAACACATTTAACACAGACAAGACACAATACATTCCAGCTGTTTTTGAGGGTGGATTACAGCTCTGTTCCAAAAGCTAATGTGCTGCATACCTAGACAACTAGGCAGCAAAATCATGTTGCTTATAAGATACCTCAATTTGGTCAAAATAAAAGCAGAATTGTGTATATACATTTCAGAAATAAGGCAATGCCAGAATGCATTGTGACAACCCCACTGAAAAAATAACAGCAGTGATAAAAATAATAAAAATGAAAACTACTGAAGTACTTTTCAGAAATTGTACCCATATAGTAAAAATACCCATTCAGAAATTGTTAAAGGGGGGGTAAAATACTTAGTTTCAGTCAATCTCATGTTAATCTTGAGTACCTATAGAGTAATAGTGCGTCCTTCATATCTCCAAAAAGTCTTTAGTTTCATCATATTTATAAAATAAAAATACAGCTTTCCGATTCTTACCGGAAAAAGCCGAGGTCCTTGATTCTGGGCGTGGGCGGAGCTATAGAGTCAAGCGGGAGCGCCCGGGAAGGTTTGCTTATTATCGATCGTGGTGCGGTAGGCCATATTACTATATATATAGTATTTGGTTTGCAAATCCAGCGACGACCTCGGCCTTGTTAATAAAACATTCGTCACTGGAATGACCAGAACACAAAACCGCACTTGCCACACTCCTTTGCTGTCCCGGAAATACAAACTGCATCCACTGTTCCAGTAACACTGGGTTCTTTGGGAAGCTGAACAAGGTAAACAATCAACCATTCCTATTTAGCGCTGCTGATGATGATTTCCGGTAGTAGCGCGTCGATGCATAGATATTATATAGAGATATATGATGTCTATGTGCCGATGAGCGCGGTCTTCTCTCCTCTGGTCGACGTGTGCGTGAACGCGCTTTTCCGAGAGCAATGCTCATATAAGGAGTTCCACTCTGATCTACGTCATTAGATCTACGATAGAAAAAAACCAGCCGAAACGTGTTGCAATCCGGAAGTATGATTTTCAGCACAGAAATTCTCTGTTATTCGTTCAAAATAACTTTTCAAACTTTGGCCATTATTAGCATGAGAATCCATCTCTTTAACACTGTAAACAACTCTGAATACATGAAACACCATTGTACCCCCCCTTTAAACAAACAAGAGATGACAAGAGCACCAACCAAGTTATTCACAGTAAATGATAAACAGATTAAGTAAATGAAATGCATCAATGAGTCGAAGTTCCATTACATGACAATAAAACCTGTTCAGCAAATGTTTAAAGAGACAGTAGTCTCTATAGATCATTGTAGATCTACAGAACAAATGTTAGCTAGCCATTTTGTGTCTATGCATCGTCATCCAATCATTGGACTGCCATTTTGGTCACATGAAATTAGTTTTTGCTAATGCACAATGCTTCAATTCAGTTACTTATGATGCGGTCTTAGAAGATAGCTCCCCATGTAGACAGCGAGGCAACTCATCATCAGTGTTTGGAACAGAGCCCATGTTTCAGAATCAGTGGAGGATCTCCAACTATTATCCGTCTATTAGTTTATGACAGCTGTTTCTAGCATGAGTTTTGTTTCATTTGAGTAAGAGAAAGCACATTGTTTCCTCACCATAGTGGCAGGGTTCCATGTTGTGGTCGGAGCCATCTTTGGTTGCCAGTTGGTTCCTCCAGTCAACTTCTTCTCTCCGGGTTGAATCCAGTGGATGTCACTGAGGAACAACAGAAGAAACAATCATGATAAAGTTTGAAGAACACTATGAATTTAGATTGAGATGAACCGTAAATGTTCATACTTCTTCATTGTTCCATTTCCAATACCGAGATCTATAAAAAAGAGAGAGAAAAACTTGTTAGGTCTATGCCAGCCATTGCATAATGCTAAATTCATCTTTTTAAAGGACAAGTTCGGTATTTTACACTTAAAGCCCTGTTTACAGATCGTATCTGATGAAATAGAACGGTTAAGATTAAACTTTGGACAGATGCTGCTGTCGCGAGAATTTTAGGTTTATATCGCTTTCCCCCCTCACCCCCACAATGGTTGTCTATGTGCACTGGAAGATTCCTTCCTAAAACACATTAAACTTTCGTTTACAAAGACGTGAAACTCACCGAGTGGTCAGGGGTGTTCACTGATACGGTTCCAAAAAAAAAATCGCTGAAAAAGATGCATTCCAACAGGTTTTATCTTAGTTTTTGTCCAACTCCATGACTTGTATTGAATGTGCTGTGTGAAGTACGGTATTACTCCGCCGCTGGAGTGTCTATTATTCAAGCTCTCAACGGAAGATTCACAGGTGTGACACGTTTGGCAAAATAGGTCCACAAAAGCTAAATAAACCTAAAATTCTCGCGACAGCAGCATGTGTCCAAATTTTAATCTTAACCATTCTATTTCATCAGATACGATCTGTAAACAGGAATTTAAGTGTAAAATACCGAACTTGTCCTTTAACATCCTGTATCAATAAATAACATGAAAGTTACTGTTCCTGATTATTACTACCATAATACAGACAGGGCTGCATGATTTGGGGGGAGATTTTGATTACTATAAACCGAGCTGCATGTTACTATCATGAGCTGCATGTGTGCCATGCTTCACTCTGAAACATGCAGGGCATATTTTTTCATTTAATTTTTTTAATAATTGCACCAAGCCAATTTTATTTCAAATAATCGTGCAGCCCTAATACAGAGAGTTGATGTAACAAGAACAGGACGCTTACTGCCCACAAGGTTGGCCAGGGAGGAATCCAAGTCATCGGAAACCAGTTTTCCTGCTTGGGCGCTGGGCGTAAGGCCCTGGTTGGGAGAGGCCACTGTGGGTTTCAGGAGGCCACCTAAAATATCTTAAACAAACGGGGGAGAGGGAATGGGAGAGGGATAAAAGACGCAGACAACACACACAAACACAGAAAGCACAATTAGGTTGGGTGGAGCGAGAGGCAGCTGACCTCAGAGCAAATGTTGCAGGACTGAAAGTTAAAGAATGTGGGTAAAATCTTGTGAAGTCAACTCACCCAGACATGCAGTGCCATGCAAAGCCAGCGGCCCAAACAGATCAAACCACACAGTGAGAGGAGAAAAAGAGGACAGGATGAGGAACATCCCAAAACATGACTGTGCATCTTAATGGTGGTCTTATTTTGACAACACAGATCACAATAAAATAAATGCTTAGAAATTTAAGCTAAATTCAAGTCATCTTCTGTAACGTACCATATTTTTTTCCCCTTTAAAATAACATGCTTGAAAATACCAAAAATGTGTATTAAGTAGGGCTGTAACGATTTACGATATTAAACCGAAATCGCGACACTCATATCCACGAACCTGTGTCGCGGTATGAGAAGGCAGATCGCGATCGACACACCCCTTCCCAGACTTATCTTTCTCGTCCAGAATAGATCCTAGGGCTGTGACGGGGTCTTTTACATATTAGGTATGGGAATTTCAAGCAAAAATAATATTCGAAAATCGCACCTCTCCCCCACACGCACACACGCGCGCGCGAGCACACACACACACACACAAGCAAACACCAGAGCAAGTGAGCAAAGCGCGCGGTGTTTGCTTGTATGTGTGTGTGTGTGTGTGTGTGTGTGTGTGTGTGTGTGTGTGTGTGTGTGTGTGGCACCGGCGCGCGCGTGAACTGGAGCTCACCTCATAAACGAATCGAAACTTAGAAAGCTTGAAATACTTTTACTTGATTTAACGTTAATTCAAAACATAAAGAAATGGCGGCTTAGGCTAATTCGTAGGAAGTGTGCATTTCTCTATATGAGCGTTCACTTTGTGGCAAGCGTTATTCCTGCGCTTGAGATGCGGGTCATGCGGAATAGGCAATATATTATTTGTGGTTTACAGCACAGACAGTAAGCCTCGGTTACCTCAGAAGAATTTTTAACATGCTCGAATCATCTCCACAATGGAGTATAGTTCTGTTTGTTTTTCCAAAGTATTTTGTTACAAGAAAACAGAGTTATAGCTTTAGCTATTTATTTATTTGGCTTTTAAAATCCTCCCTCCTCGCAAGAATCGCGGTTTGTATCGAATCATGGGTCAGAAATCGGGATACGAACCGAATCGTGGGTTTGCTGTATCGTTACATCCCTAGTATTAAGACAGTGAGTTTTTAATTTAACATTGATTGGTTTGATTAATTTTGGTTGTGAGCCGGATTCAAACCTGAGTTGCAAATATGTGCGTCAAGGCTCAATGTTTTAGAGTGCGAAACACTGCTCCAAATGATATCCTGATTTCAAATCAATCATGGGTTTATATCAAAACTAAGACTTAATGAAACCAACATTCAAGCAAATTAATGCTACAAGGTTGTTTTATGATAAGCCTAATGTGTGATTTTATCAGCGCAGTGTAATAAGTGTTCGAAAAGCAAGTTCCAAACATGCAGTATTGAGAACATGACACAAACGAGATCAAGTGCTTAAACTTATTGTGATCCCTTTTCTTATGAAAATCACACAGCTAGCTGAACTGCTGAAGCATGGTTCAAATATCTACTCCATAAAGGCTCTGGGCCCCCAAAACACATTGGCTTTGAGCAGTAAGATGGATGTGAAGCATCATGTGGAGAGAAAAGCAGTGAGTGAGTCACAGCAACTGGGTTAACATCTCTCTTACCAGTCGAGTCTGTGCTGTTGGCGGCCGACTTATTGCCGAACACGGAGTCAAAGTCGACATTAAGGCCTGTGGAACTGGGAGGCTGGGCGGCGGGAGGTGCAGAGAACCCTGTGTTAGAGGAAACAAGGTCAGACCTAAAAAAACCTACACATGGTTCACCTACACATGGCTGGAAAAATGCCAGAAAAGTCATTTTAAACAGTGGTTAATGTTTTCTTCCAGTTCATGTGTAATGCATAATTGCCATCATTAAGTTGAACGAATCATTTCTGTTGTAGTCAAGAGACTAGTCAACATGATTTGACTTTAACCAACAACAGCATCAACTTCATCATGCCAACCTATCCTGTCAGATAAAAGCTCCTCATTTATTCCCCTTCTTCATTGTACCTGTAGAGTATGAGCTATTTGAGCTAAAATAACTAATAAATTAATTAAAAAACAGGGAAATTTTTTTTATATTATTCTTACTTTTCTATATTTGTTTTATTATTTAATTAAATTAAATAAATTGTGATATTTAGACTAATTAAATATGCTTAATGAAATATAAACATTAGATGAGAAACTCAATTATAAATGTTGCCCTGCTAACTACCGTAATTGAAATCAAATTAAAGTTGAAATACAAAAAATCACTAAATAGGAAAAAAAAAGACAAAAGCACATAAAATGACTAAAAATTAAATTTAAAAATATACAAATTCTAAATATTACCAAATACATGTTTAATAAAAAATAATTATACACATACATGAATGTGTATGACATTAACAAGGAACGCAAAAAAAGATAGGAAATGTCCTTTTTTTGGAATTTACATACAATTATACTGATTAATTGTTATTTTTAACTATTCCAATTAATAATTAATTGGACTAAATTAAGGTAAACTATTAAAATGGCAATCCTATAAAAAAAAATTGTATTAATTACAAAAGGTTGAAAACACGTTGCAAACTAGAACGGTGAGCCGAATGTTCCTACCAGCTCAACAAAAGCCCACCTGCGAATGGAACAAAAAAGGACAAGAGACAGCTGTAGGACAAAGAAAGATAGAGACAGGCTGGAGGGACGACACGTACCTCCGAATAGTCCAGCTACAGCGGAGGGCTCAGAGTGGAAGAGAGGAGTGTTAGGGTAGGCAGCCGGAGAGCAGAACGAGTCTGACAGGCCCAGAATAAAAGCACAGGAGAGCCAGAAATGGGAAAATTAGTCAAGTGAGAGGAATATGCAATAAAGCAGCAAAAATAATTGAGGAAAGAAAATATATAAAGCCTGCATACTCTATATTTAATTAAAGAGGGTGAAGATAAAACAAAACCGTAGTAAAAATATTTGGGGGTGGTAAAAAGCACTCAGAGGGGAAACCACGGGGGAAAAAAACGTCACTATGTTTCCTGAGGTCAGAAAACATAAAATCACACTGGGACGTCTGTACCTGAGAGGAAGCAGCCCATCCGAGCAGAGGGCTCGACGGGGGACGCAACCGAACTGCTCGAATCAATAAAGGGATTGTAATTATCTGGAGAACCAAGAAATGAAATTGACATTTGGGAAAAACTTCAAAACTTAACACTCTAAGGATGGGAGAAATAGAAAATGGTAAAGGAAAAGGGCAGCAAAGCACAACCAAGCAGGTTTTTGAGTAAGGTGGTCCAGACCAGAGACCATCATACAGACCCATACAGAAAAATCACCATATAAAAAGCAATTATTTGAGGTTAAGTATGGGCAAAAAGGACCACCAAACACAAACAGGGCACATACATTTTTAAGCAGTTAATTTGTACTTGATAACAGCCGTTCTCACTCTTGATCACACTCATTTATTCATATTAGACCAGCATTACTAGACCATAAAAGCTAAGTCACCATATTACAGCTGTCCAAACACAAACACGCTTTACAGTAGCAACAAAACATCTGTCTGTCACTCTCTCAAATATGTTATCGTTCGCTCCGAGAGCATAATAAATAATGTCCTCCGCATAGAACAAACTCACAGAAGCTGAACTTCCTTTATTGCTTTGACAACCATAGAAAGGCATACACACATTCACAAACAAACACAGGCTGTTTTTCAAAACCTAAGCTGTGTTCAGAATAGCATACTTCTCTTACCATCTGTATATATTGCATATGACAGTATTATAAATTATAATTTAGTATGATCTACATTTGCCAAAATGTGCAGTATAACCCAAGTACACTGCGAGAAGCACTGTATCCCACAATGCAATGCGTGTGACTTAATTTCCACTAATGAAACCTTATTTTAATTTCCACTAATGAAACCTTATTTTATTATTTTTTATAATTATTTGTTATTTTCTTGGTCACTGCTGTTGTTGTGTGTATCATTTAATTGAAAATATTGTACATAAGCCAATCATGTTTTTTTTGTTTTCATTTTCGACAACTAAAAAGCAATTAATAAAGCATGTAATAAAGTC
Source organism: Phoxinus phoxinus (assembly GCF_949152265.1). Taxonomy (NCBI): domain Eukaryota; kingdom Metazoa; phylum Chordata; class Actinopteri; order Cypriniformes; family Leuciscidae; genus Phoxinus; species Phoxinus phoxinus. Next base: position 11,576,436 of record NC_136898.1, read on the forward strand.
ATTGGGCCCTATCATAGACCCGGCGCAATGTAGGGTCAGGTGCGAAGCAAGTGTTTTTTGCTAGTTTCAGCCCGACGCAGTTAACTTTTTCACGTCCTGCGCCACAGTTTAAATAGCAAATGCATTTGCGCCCAAGTGCGCCAATGGGCATGCTGGTCTGAAAACGAGGTGTGTTCGGGCGCATTGTTGGCACGTTGCTATTTTGAGGCAACTGAATGAGACTGTGCCATTGACCAACTGAAACCTGGTCAATGGAGCTATATATTTTTTTGTTATTTAAAGAGCGAGTTAGTAATGTGCGTCTATAGGCGGGTCCACAACGCGCGTACACTTTGTCCCGTAGATGAAACTGATTGGTTTATTGCACGTTATGCCCAAAACACACCCATTACTCACTAAGAGAATAGGGACAACCCTTTTAGACCATCCACCGACCATTTTTCCCATCTTTAAACTAGCAAAAGTGGATTTGGACATGCCCTAAGTGTGCTTTAGACCCATGCGCTTAGATCGTTAAAATAGGGCCCTTAAAGTAAAATCATAACGTTACTATATATAGTAACATTACATAAATATTATTGTAGAATTCTATATAAAATATTTGCTTAATAGACTGTTTTACATACTATTGAACCAATTAGTATGTGAAATGTAATTATTTTTTTGTGAAAATAATGCATTCAGTAGTATACACTGAACACAACCTATGCAGACAGCCTTTTTGTGCATTATAGGCGCATTTGAAGTTTTGAGTTAGATCTAAAAATACAGTCTAGGTAGGCAGCTCACTAGGTTGAGTACACAGCCGATATGAACTTCAGTATCAGATATTTTAAGGGTTAACTCGGGTCACTGCCCAGCTGGTCTTTGTACACTTGATGCGGTGGAGCATTCAGGAAATAAATGAACGAGGAGGGAAAACAGACTAGCACGCAGCAGGCGAAAGAAAGCAAACAGTGCACTACATGAGAGAAAAGAACAGCCGTTTACCACCGAACATTTCATGACTGGGTGTCCTAGAGGAAAAACTAACAGCATCTGAAGACACAACAGGCAGATGGACAGGATCAACAACAGGTTTTGTAAGGAAAGGATTTAAGTTTGGAATGGAGTCGTCAACGGCCTCTGTAGACGTGAAAGGATCTACACGGCCAAAGACAAGACAGAAACAGAAAATAACAAGAAGAGGTTAGAGAGAGAGAGAGAGAGAGAGATATAGAGAGAGCAAGAGAGAGAGAACATGCAAACAGAGACTAACAGACAAATGAGGTGGAGTCTGTTTGGTCTAGACTTGGATGCTATCAGATGTAAATGAACTACCATCGGACTGAATGAGACATCTGACACGGGTTGTAATGTATATGTAACATAAATCGTGCATCTAAGGTAAATGGACCGGAATGAATCTGGACAAATATTAGAATACATAAAATTGTATTTGACTGGCAATCAAATACATTGAGTAAACCTTAGTGTGATTTGCAGCTTTAAAGTTGTACTAAAATGATTAAATGCATACATATTTATGCACACAACATTAAATATTAAAATTGTTACTCATTGCTTATTATTATAAAAGTTGAAAGCTGCAAATCCATAAAACATTTTTTACTGGTTATGCATAAGGTCCAATAAAACTTTAGCCTGATTTGCAGCTTTAAAATTGTACTAAATAAAAAAATAAAAAAATTATACTCTATTATACATTATTGTTATTAAAATGTTTGTTATTATCATTTTTATTGAACAACTTGGCTATGCCAAAGTTTAAGTAAATATTTAGCCTGATTTGAAACATACAACAAAATAAAATTAAATACACACCATATTATATATTATTGTTAATCAAGTACAAATTTACAGCTGAAAGGCAGCTTTTATTTACTAAAATATTTAATAAAAAAAGTTAAAAAAATAATCAAAAATTGATTTCATGCTGTATATAATATATATATATCCCCAAATCCAATATGAAATTCAACATATAAATGCCTCAGTATACCTCTTCTAGCAATCATTTTCACTGTTAACCTAATATTAAAAGATTAGTTCACCCAAAAATTAAAACTCACATTTACTCACACATTTTGTTCTAAAGTCGAAAGGATCACTTTTACAAGGAGTTTTTGGAGCGTGACAACCCAAGTTACATTTTTTTCCCATTATCTTGGAGAAGTGTGGCCAGGGTGGCTATCTAAAATGTAAAAAATTTTGTTCCACGGAATGAAGCTCATATGGGTTAGGAACAACATGGGCAATAGGCATGAATAAATGATTACAGATTTAGGTGAGCTATTCCTTTAAATGCAATAGGACATGACAGCACTCTGGTGTTGAAAAGTGTAAAGCCTGCTTGAAACTCCAACGAGCTTCAACTCACATCAAGATAATACATCTGGAAAAGTTACCGAGCGCGTTTTACGTAGTATGATTCAATAAACACTGAAAGCTGCAGGCCTTTTCTGGATCTGCCAGGCTAATATCGGAAACCAATATTACATCAGTTCCATCATGTTAAATATCATGTTACAGACCCTATCAGCTCTTTTGGTTAAAAATTAGCCCCTCATTTAACAGTTTAGATGTTATTTAGACGCATGCAACAAGAACGTGGTTTCTTTCCTCAAGGATAAAAATCCAGAGGGAAGATTCATGGCTTCAGAGGAAAAGACCGTGTTGATGTAAGCTCGATTTCTTTGAGATACATATTAATGCAGATCTGTGAGTTCCTGTGGTGTGACCCGCTCACCTCCCCATGTGTTGGCTAAAGGCAGGCCGGTGGAGAGAGGCAGGGAGGGCTGGAACGCGGGCTGTAAGTCCAACAGATCGTTCGGGACCTTCGGAGTACTGGAGCCAGACAAACACAGAAACACACACGAATCACATTAATGTCTTCCATTAAACGGCAGTCGAAGCGCCAAGCATTTCACAGTTATATGGCAAAGACAAACTTGGCATGTTGATTGGAAGTGCTTAAAGTGGAGACTTAGGAAGTTGAGGGGAAATTCACATGCAATCAATACCTCCTTCACAGCCAAATCCTGTCTGGGCAGGAATTCACACACTTACAGCACAAAACAAGAGAACCGGAGCCGGATTTTAAACAGTTGTTTTTTTCTCTACACAAAGCCACGCAGTTTCAGGACAGCAGAGATTAATCTGATTTGAAACAAACCCCTGACCGCAAGTATAATAGTAATAATGATGCCCGCCTTAGCAAGAATCATTAATAACGCATGTCCCCGTTGCTCTTTGGATGACATCATCATTATAAGCACATACGCCTGTAACGTAATTGCGGAGTTTAACTTGCCGTCACTGTGTAGTCCTGCATAGAGCCCTAATAAAACACTGAAGATTGATGCCAAACGATTGCACATGTGCACTCATGCACCAACTGGGAAAATAATCACTACCAGCCGTGTATCATCAGAACAGAAAGACTGTGGAATCAATCATTAAATATACAGCAATTAGTTCTCCCCACAATCTAACTGGCTGAAAAGCATTTGAACTTTGCTGTTATTTAAAAAAATCTACATAAATTGGCATTTCCAATATTTCACAATGTGTACAGCATAAAAAAAAAAAATCATAACATAAAATACTACATGTAAAATATATATATAAAAAAGACAAATTATATTATAATACAAATGTTGTGAAACAATTCAAATTATATTCAACAAGTAGACAAAAATTTACAGATACATATAAAGACTATTGTTCAAAAGTTTGGGGTCAGTGAGAATTTCTCAAAATTTGAATATTTCAAAAATACAGTAAAAACTATGAAATATTAGTTTAAAATAACTGTTTTATGTTTATAAAAATGTAATTTATCCCTGTGATGGCAAAGCTGAATTGTCAGCATCATTACTCCAGTCTTCAGTGTCACATGATCCTTCAGAAATCATTCTAATATGCGGATTTGCTGCCTCAAGAAAGATTTCCTTTGAAGTTGTGCTGCTTAATATTTTTTCTGAAAACTGTGATACATTGTATTCCCAGGATTCTTTGATAAATATAAAATTCAAAAGAACATTTATTTGACAATTTTTTTTAACTGATTTTTTTGTTAACATAACTATTTTACTGTCACTTTCATTGTATTAAAGTATTCATTTCAAAAAAAAAAAAAAAATCCTACTCACCCCAAACTGTAAATATACAAAACTATTACCTGTTAGCAAAGCTGCTGGATGTGGAGAACAGGTCAATGGCTTGGGCGGCACTGATGGTTCCCGTCGCCGTTGAAACAGGAGATGCTGCAGTCGTGGAGGATGTGGAGGGCTTCTTGGACAGTTCCTGCAAACGCTGCTCCTTGGTGTTGGAAAGACCAAGTAGATTAATTGCCTTGTTAATCATCTATGCTCCAATTTAAGCAGGTTTTATAAAACCCGATGTAGATGGACGTTACGTACCTTAAGTGCTTTTAATCGAGCCTGCTCCTCCTCCAGAGCGGCCTGCTTTTCCCTCTCATCAACTTTGGTGAAAGAGATACCCGTGTTGGCCAAGGAGGACACCGCATTGGACAGCGTACTGGCTCTGAATGGAAAGACAGACGGGATATTATACAGTAAACACACGCCACTGTTGAAAACACAAGGGTTGCATTAGTGGAAATCAGCGCTACTACTAGCATTGGCACAGAGCACATTTTTACTGCTTCCGCTACAGGAACCAACTTTTGACTCTTTTTGTGGAAATCCAGGGTCAATGTTAGCAAAGCTTGCATTTTTTTAGCCTACATCCAAACTGCAAGTCATCAAATTCCTGTAAATTCCTCCTGTGCAACTTAGTTTAAACACCGGTGACTGATTGTCCTAGAAGTATATGTAGCATTGAATAAAATAAGAAAATGAAATGGTTCATGAAATTATGTACCATTTATGACCTGATAGAAGATAGCAATATTTCTAATACATGAAGAAAAAAAATATTTTAAAAAGAAAGTATCACTTTTGTATCGATCGGTACAGACCCAAAATATCGGACAGGTCAAAAAAAGAAATTGTACTAAAATACACACACGCACATTTTCAATATCTTGTGAATTTAGGTAAATACGATTTCTAGATGTCCGTATTATATTGTTGTCTGCATATAAATCAATAACACTTTTGAAAATCCCCCTTACTTTAAAAAACTGCACAGTTTAACGTGACAAAACTCTCTGAAACGCCTCTCCCACACACGCAGATCCATGCATGAATGCAGAGCATGAAGACAACAACCCCCTCACATACTAGAAAGTTAAAAATGAACTGCTTGCAAATCACTGTACCTGCTGGCGGCTGTGGAGTCTTTGACCTTTTTCCCCTCTAATGAAGCCAAATGCTGCTCGAGGGCGTCCAGAAGGCTACTAGGGGCCTGGAGGAATGGAAACATTACATTATCTTACAAGCCAGGACACACTCGCAGACCACAGAACAAATATGCACACGCAACACAGTACGGGTGATCATTCAATTGGGGGCACGTTCAACAACATGAAATCTTCACAAATTAAACGTATTCCAAAATGATCATGCCCTGAAACACCTAAGGACCTAACTATGAACAACCTTCCACTAGATTTTGAAAGTTTTTCATGTTGTACTTTATGGTAATGATGATACAATTTGATGCGTCACATTTTGGAGAAAAAGTTTAAAGTTGGTTTGAAGTTTTTTAGGTTATAGCACAAATACAATACAAATATCTGCTGTCATATCCAATAGAGTGGGCCGCTTTCTCTTTTAACAAACGCTTCTTTGCAAACTCTCCATTACATTGCCTCATTTACAAAACATTCTGATGTCAAATGCTCCAAACAAACAATCCTCAGATCCAAAGACCTCTTATATGTCAAAATATCAAGGGACATTTTTTCTAATGTTATGAACTCTTTAATAATGTTTTTTTTTATAATAACTAAATTATTGATTAGTTTGGAACGGACACAAAGTTACTCGCAGATTAAGATTTTAAAATGAATCATATTTGTTTCTCATTGCTTTTCATTCTATTATACCTAAATAGAACCTTTTATTTTGTTTTTGGAAAAATGTTTGGCATGATGGTGGTAATGACGAAATATTGGTTACAGTCATGCTATATTATTAATAATATCAAAAATGATAATTTTTTCACATAAATACTGAATGAAGTATTTTTTTTTAAAAAGTATATAAAAATTTACCGATTTTCAGACACAAATTTACAACAAATATGAATGTCCCCCTAATTGAAGAATCACTACTGTACAAAAACACAGATATAGCATGCAAAGGTACAAACCAAAGGCTTTCGAAACACAGAGAGAAGAGAGTGAGATGCAGGTACTTACACAAACTGTAAACTGAAAACGAAAGATAAGGAAAGATACAGAATATAAAGGTGGTAGTTTAACAAAGGCGTTTTCAGAGTATTTGCAAAATAGTGAAGCAGAATAAAAACAAACCCAAAGAGCTTGCAAACGTAAAAGTTTTGTTTTCTTTTTACTATTATTTCAATGCAATATATATAAATATAAAGGGAGGGGGGTATATATATAAATGTTTAAAAATCATCCAATGAAAAACTAATATTAACTGATCACGACCTCTGAATATTGAGGGGAACCTGTCCCACTTAATATTAATGATGATTCTGCCCAGCTGCAATCTTACAAAATAAGTCACATTCTTTTTAATACGCTCTCCTCAAAACACAAACATGTAAAAACGTAGTTGTTGAAAAGAATCCGAAAACAAAAGAGAATCAAACCTAAACCTAGACCTGATTCTGTCTCAAACCTGTAAGCTGCTTACAGTATCACACCTTTATGTGCTGTATGAATCAAGCATTAAGGACAGTTACAATAGTTTCCCCCACAGTGTCATGCAGAGATGTCCGCATGCACCAGCGGTTTGCAGCAGCACTGCACAAGCTGCAGTTCTAGAACTCTCAATGACTTTTCCGTGAACTCATGTTAAGTATTACGATTTCTATGTAACTGCAGGTTAGAGAGTTCTACAACCCGCACTCGTTTGAATCTAATGTAGCCGTGCTAGGTTTAGCTGTGGAGCTCAAGCCGTGTCTTGCAGGAAGAAGAGTGACAGATAAGTAGCCGATAGGCAGAAAGGGAAGACAGTCAGTCAGTCAGTGTAAGTTTTTCCTCAAAACCAAGGCCAATATATTTGTCCCCTCACCTGTGACAGGTCTGGTATGTCCCCTCGATCGATTCCCACTTGCTGTAATGAGCAGGAAAGTTTTTTTTTTTTTAATGTGCGCCCTATGCATATTGGCTCATTATATACGCTGGCTTACACCATCTTACCTCCGCCACTTTGAGAAACTCTGAGATTCTCGTCATCCGAGTGAGGAATTTCTTATAGATGTCCAAGCCTTCTTTACACTGCACTTTCTTCATGTCAAAGTACTTCTCTGCAGATGGGAAAAGGTATGAAGTCAGATTTTTAGATCGTTTTCCCATTTCCGTTTCCCACCACATTTCCAGGGGGCTTGCTTGCTTCACTCTGTGACTTCACTAGACCGAGTTATGCTTGGCATCTGTCATCACAACATAACCCGAAGCAGCTCTCACTAGTGTGTCAGTCTCTCACAGAAACTCTCTTTCAACATGTAACCACTGAACGAAGCCAACGAATGCCGAAGCCACTGTATAGAGCCATCCAACACAAACACTCGAAGTAGAACTGCTGTTTTAACAAACACTGCAGTAGCGATTTGAACGGCAATATGATAATCTCATATTGCTGCTGTTTTGATATCATGCATACAAAATAAGGCAGAATTAAATCACAATAAAACAGCAGCTCTTCAACAGGCCTTGCAAACACTTAGCTAGAAAGCAATGTCTTTTGGCTCTGAATTAATAGAACTGAACAAGACCTCTTTTGCAACCACAAATGTACACCGATCAAGCAATGCCTTTTGGCTCTGAATAAATAGAACTGAACAAAACCTCTTTTGCAGACACAAATGTACACAGATCTCTTTGCATTCACACTGGTGCTGAATTTGAAAATGGACTAGGATCTCTTTTTGCTGCACTTTAGTTGACTTAGTCCAGTTTCTGTTTGGAACCCATTCACCTAAAATATACCTGTAACTGTCTAAAGAATAAAATGTGTATATATATTTTTTATTTATTTATTCATATTTGTATTACTCAAGTTACAAGGAAGTTAAAAAAAAAATGCTTTCTTCATTTCAATCACATCTTATTTTAATTACTTGTGCAACCTTACTTTAATGTTTCGATTTTAAATTCTGTGTTCTCAACATCAAATGATCAATCTTTGATAAGCCAATATCACAAGGTCTGGATAACCAAGTTTAATCTCACTCTCGAATCATCTCTTCAATTTGAAATTTGCTCAGTTTTACTGCCCTAAACAGTAATGTTGATCTTACGTGGCTCAAAATAAATTCTGAGACTACCGATATGTGCATGAAGGGTTTGTTTTATGAGCTAAAACTTTCAGGCAATAAACAAGCCGTCATAAAACTGAGTGACGTGTCAGGTCAGAGTCCTATGCAGCTGTTGATGAGGTGGTTGATATTGTAAGTTTAAAGGTCTCTGTAACAGGAACCAACAGCAGAGATAACTGGTAAAAGCCAATATGTAGGGCAGCCCACAGTGAGTTTTGAAAGCTCAAGTAGGATAGCAGCTCACCAAGCAAGTTGATGATCCCTTCATTATAGGCTGCAAACAGGCGGATGGCGTCTTTAAACAGAAGCATGAAAGCGGCGTTAATGACCCCGTTTGTGAGCTCATTGGCATTTACCTGCAGACACAAAACAAGCCAAACTCAATTTGATTTGGGACGATTAGGTTGCAAGAACTGATAAAAACAAGTGGAAAAGACCACTGACGAAAGGTCAAGCTGTTGGTGGATATGTAGCAAAGTCTAGCTGTTGTCATCATAAACTCACGTTGAAGTCGAGGAGCGCATCCATCTGGTTTTGGATAATGGGGATGGTCTTTAGGAGCTTCTCTGTGTTCATAGTTCTCATTACACCGTCCGCCCTTTGACAACCACACAAATCAGTAAAGAGTTCTCATTTTTGGGTAAACTTTCCCTTTAATAATTAGAAAAGAGACTTACCCTCGTTTTACTTTTGTGAAGTCAAAAGCCACTTGTCTGTATGAGACTGCCTTTTCGTTCAGGTAGCGGCTGTACCTCCGGATGAAGGTGGACATGTCATATCCTGCACGAAGAACAGAACATTGTCTTGAGTTCACAGCGACCCTCGGGTTGTTGAACTTAGTCATACAGCAAACTATATTCTTGTGTTCTGATTCTAGATATTGAAAAATGTGAGTCTTTGATGTTTTAGTTGAATCCTGAGCACAATATTTTTAGTATGATTGTGACTCATTTTTATTGCTAAGAGGAAAAAACTTTCTGGCTTCCGCGGGGTTAGTGCAATGCATGACACAGCCTAGAACCCGTAAGCTTTATCTGACTCTACTAAGTATGACAGGTCATCGTGATGTGTACTAGTCTATGCCGCTAGTCATAAGCTCAAATACACGCATACTAAAGCCAAAAGATACAACACATACAATTATTACAAATATTGCTTGTACAATAATTATGCAAGTATGAGAACAAGAAAACAGAGATATTTTAAGTATTTCATCCTCAGTAGCCAAAAAATCTAGTAGAATGTTTAATTTATGTCAATTCATTTGTACAAACTGTCTGTCTTTGTTTTTTAAAACACTGATTCAGTTATTCATTGAATCACTCAAAAATGTCCATGAAAGTCCCTGTTTGGCATTTTAAATTCTTATATATTTTTTCTAAAATATTTTAATAAATGTAACACTTAATAATAATAATAAATTATATATATATATATATATATATATATATATAGTGTTTATTCTGTTCTTTTATTATTATTATTTTTTGTGCAGATTTGTACTGTATTTTACTTGTTTTACTTTAACATCATGAATGTACTAGGACCCAATGGCTGTTGATGAATAAATTAAAAAAATAAATAAAATAAAAATAATATAAAAAGTAAAATGCCCAGCAATGACAAAAACTCTTTAAAAAAACACAAAAAACAAAAGTAGGATCAAGGTGAAATATTGCAGAGTGCCCCAGAGTACATCTGAGCCAGGAAGTTCTAGTCACTTTAAGAAAATGGGCCCAGAGTCCTTCTTGAAAGACTCTCCTCTGATTCCCCTGCTGCCTCCCGTGTTTGCTGGCTGCCAGAGAGCTTCTTAACATGGGAAAAGCCTTGGGTAAATAAAACCACTAGTGCTTTATTTAAGCTGAAAGTCGGCCATGTTGCCGAACAGGTCCCAAACGGGAGTTCAGGGAGAGAAGAGCATATACAAAAACAGAAAGAGCGAGAAACAGGACCTAATTCTTCCACTGCAGACCCTCCAACACCACATCGGACCATGACTAACACTAAAATGATAGAACTGTGAAAAGGCAGCCCATGTTCTGTCAGCTCCTTAAATATTCATTTTGTATTTGTCAAAGGTTTGGTTGCTCATGAAAATAGATAACGCAGCTGCAATGTGTGTGGAGAAACAGAATGAGTAATGAGGTGTCGGGCTGAAAGCACCTACCTTGTAACCCGCTTTTGTCCAAAAAATTACTGAGGTTGAATAATGTGTTCCTGGAGGCCAGATATTGTACAAATCTCTGTCAACATGAAGAACAAAGAGTTCATGTTTCAATTTATTCTGAAGTTAGTTACCATGCAAATAAATAGTATTGTCAAAGGCACAAGAGTAAAATTGTTTGACTGTGGCACATGTGCTGTTTAAATGCTTTAGCTAGAGCCCTAAAACAAAACTATCATCAAACACTGCTGAAAATACCAAGAGTTAAAGGATTAGCTCACCAAAAAAATGAAAATTCAGTTATTAATTATTCATGTCATTTCAAACTTGACTTACTTTTTTCCCTTGGACACAAAAGGTGAATCCTGGCCACTCTTTTTCAATGTTGACTAGGGTTGTAAAGCGTCAAAAATGACACATAAGCATTGTCATTTTTGAGACTAAAAGCCCCAGTTCGAATTCATTGTGTTCTGAAAGTATTCTGAATCATTAATCATTCAAAAGAGTGGCCAGGATGTTTTTAAAACAAAAAAGTTAAGAACTCAACAGAACTCAAATAAATTGTAAATAAATATGTAATTACAATAAATACAAATAAAACAGATTAAATAATATGAGAAAATAATAAATAAAATTAAATCACAAGACAGATTTTACATTTTTGTGAGAGCTATTCAGGGGTTTATCATGTTAGAGAATTCAGGCTAAAGGTGGAGTGTGTGTACAAAAGTGTGTGTGTGTTTGGGGCTGACCTCATTGCCGTAGACCATAATGTGGTGTGTGGAGATGAGAGATTTAAACACGACCACCCAGCTGGTGTTGGTGGTGCGCTCGAACAGCGTGTCGGCCAGCTGAGGGATGTTCACATTCATCTCGTTGGTGCACTGGATCAGATCTGGTGAGAGAGAGAGTTGAAAGGGGTCAATGTGTTCATAATTCAAACTGTCACAGCGTTTATATTTGTGCCCTAAATAACAAACCATTTTGGCTCGTTAACATTTGTTAGAACAGATTTCTTCAGAAGGCATAGCCTACACCGTCTCCAAACTAGTGGTCAACTGATGGGTTATGCAATGACAGATGATGATACTGACAAAGACAGGGTGGTCAATGGTTGAGATAGACAATATAATTCAATTGTCTGAGGTCAGTAAGACTTTTTTTAAAGAAATTATTACTTTTATTCAGCAAGGATGCATTAAATTGACCAAATGCAACAGCAAAGACATTTAAAATGTTAGAAAAGATAAACAATAAAATTCTTACTTTCTAAGTTTTTTTCAACCATGCTATTAATAAGAAATGTTTCTTGAGCAGCACATCAGCATGTATAATTATTTCTGAAGGTAACTGTACGTTCACACCGCCCTGCCATCGACGCCGTGAGATTCGGGGATTCTCTGACGCTCTGACGTAGATTTTAGAATGCGTGATTTTTTTAAAACTTTATTTAAAGGAGCCGCAAAGCAAATAAGAACTGAACATAAATCAGTATCCTATTTTGTGCATACTGGCAACACGTAGGGTATAAGTTCACCTATTAAAATCTTTTAAATGGGAAAGTAACAAAACACCAACAATTTCAGACACCTTTTACATTCGTCGTTCTTTTTATTAATGTCCCTGTATGTAAACAGGGACACGTCGTACAATAACGGGAAACCCGCAACAGAAATAATTAACTTTTCCTCCATTTTGCTTAGGAACTAATGTGGTCGGAACCAAAGTTTACAGGATTGTGTTCTCTGGTATCCTCTCAGGCGGAGGACTTCTACATTACGATTGGTTGCCGCTGCTTGCCGCCGAACCGCGTCATAGCTTATTACCATAAAGTTGACTTGATTTCAACTCTTCTCGCCGCTCTCGCCGTCCAAGACGCGCCGCGCCGCTCTCGCCGGAGCTCGCCGCCGGCTCTCATTGAAAATGAATGGCTTCCGGCCACTTTGACGCTCTCGCCGCGTGCGGTGTGAACGCACAGTTAGGATCATGTCACATTGAAGACTGGAGGAATGATGCTGAAAATTCAGCTTTGAGGTCATAGGAATAAATTACTTAAAACATTTTTTTTTAAAGCAGTTATTTTAAATTGTAATAATATTCACAATGTTACTGTTTTTACTGTATTTTTTAGTTGGATTTAGTACTGAATTCACTGGGGGGGGGGAATAAGTTATCACAAATTGTGACATTTGCATATGTGCATTTTATTGCAAGTTTAAAAAAAAATCTCATTGGCTATGATTGTCTCGCCAGTGTGAATCTCCAACAAAATTACAAGCATTTTTTAAAAATATATTTTTTTTAAAGTGCATTATTTTTGTTGACAAATTATTGGTCATTCATTATTATAATGCCATTGAGAAAATGAATGACTAAACATTTACTAGATGTACAAGACATTTGTGTAAAAAAAACATTACTTGATGCGTGAAACTTCTGTATCCTTTAAACCTTCAAAATGATTAGTCAACCATTCTTATAATGCCATTAGCATTAAGAAAAAGAAATCAATATAGCATGACAAAATATTGACCAAATGTACAAGACCATTTGTGTAAAAAACAACAACATAAAAATGGGTTGATGCGTGAAACTTCTGTGTCCTGTTAACCTTCAAACTCTCTGCCACAGTTTCCAATTTAATGACATTAAAAAAAGTCGGCTAACCTAGTGAAAAAGCCGCCGTTTCCAGAGAACCATCTGACTCTGTGAACGTGTGTGATGCTAAGGTGCCGCTGCTCAGTGCGTTAGCATTCAGAGCTGGCATGGCGAGAGTGAGAGACACGCATTGATATCCTGTGCATTATTAGTTCTTTGGCTGGGCTCCACAGCCATCTGCGCTCCGAGAGCAAGAGCGGGATCCCTCAAGGCTTTCTCTACGCCACCGACACTGTGAGACTCATTCAGGGCTGCAGCTTATCATGCCATTCATGAAACCTCCCACAGACGGCGAAGGAGGACAAATGCAGCCTCTCTCCACTGGGAATCAGATCTGAACGGGTATATATCATCATAATGTTTTCTGGAATCAAATGAAAGAGAAAACCATGGAAGCTGGTTTACGCCACAGAATACCAAAAATACATTTAACTGCAACTTTATATTTCACAATTAAAGTTTTCCCTTTACAACTGCAAGTTTATTTCTCACAATTCTGACTTTTTTCCTCAGAATTGCGAGTTTATAATTCAGACGACTGTTTAAATCTCACAATTTTGACTTTTTTCCTTCGCAGTTACGAGTTTAGATATAAACTCAGAACTGTGATATATTAACTCACAATCTAAGGAAAAAGTTAGAATTGAGATAATTACCCTTTTTATTTTGTATTCCTTGGCGAAAACAAGCTTTCATAGAAACCGTTTCTAGACATACTTAAATGGAAAAAGGCCACTTCCACCCCTCTCTACAACCCATTTCAAAGACAAAAAAGTAATTACACTCTCCCCAACAAATTGCCAGCCAATATTAGTGCATACGCAGCCTTTTGAAGTGGGAATGTGAAAATATGCTGCACAGTGAGCATGGGTGGTCTACAGAATGCCCTCTCTTTTACAGATAACATCCACCATTTGAACCTGCACAAAGGCTTGGCCACGTGACAACAAAAGACTTTTCAGAGCCAACACAAAACGCCTGTGCGGAGCATGACGGCGCTGAAAGTGTACACGTCCATAGGGCTCAAGTGAAAGATCAAAGCCAGAAGACGACGTGGACTTGATGTTTGATGGTGTTATCGTCCTACGCCAGGGTAACCAGACACTGTCGGGTCTACCCTACACTCCCTTACGTAGCCAACAAGCACATTTGAAAGGAGGAATGAGAGATCTGTAGGACTCATTTCCAATCTAGACCCACTCAGTCTGTATCTCTATCTCTCTGGAGTGGAGACAGACATGATTGATGGCCTAGAGGATTGCATGTGTATCCAACCATGTGATGGTCACGTGATGGGTAACAAACCAGTCATGTGACCGGCTCTGCCTGAACATTAAAGCATCTGACATTTTCCCTGATGCTGAGCCTACTTGGAAGCAAAAAAAAAAAAAAAATTCCCAAACTTCTTGTCTAATAAAATATCCATGTTATTCTGACATTGGTGCTCATAATCTGAAATGCCTCCAGGGTAAATAATGCAATATTCAAAGTAGTCGCACTCCAAAATGTGCACTGACAGTGTTCTCTCAGTCAACACTGACTTTATTTGCATTCACAAAATATGTTGAAGGAAAAGGTCAATATTAAAGGGAAATAATTTTAATTTTTTTAATTGTCATAATTTACTCAACCTCATGTCAACCCAAACCTTTATGTTTTACTTGAACTCAGAAGAACTTGGAATATAGAGCACAAATGGTATACATTTAAGATGCTTTTGCATCTTTTTTGAATACTGAAAGCTCGAGTCTTTGGGGAAAATTCAATGGGAAAAGAATTCAAGGTGGAAAAAGTTATTTTGTGTGTTCTACAGAAGAGAGAAAGTCAAAATGGGTTTGAAACAACATAAGGGCAAGTAAATGATGACTATTCACGTTCTGTTTCATTCAAATGTATCGTGTGCTTTGAAACTTAAGAATAACAGGTCACTGCTGTGGTATAACCTATTAATGGATAAAGTATTAATTTTAGACCTGACCCACCCAATGATTAAGGTTGAATTATGCAAAACTACACCAGTAAATAGCCTACCCATTTCCTTATGGTAACAGTGTATTTGCATTTGAGTCAATGACAAGACACACTAATTTTGTCCGTATTAATCAAGTTAATTAAAAATACATTACAAATTGAATTCATACAGTCAATGACTGCAATATACCTCCTCTGTGATGAACATGTTTACAATTTCATGGTGTATCTGTCCAGATGAATAAACAAACAAATTACTGTTTAAAAGTTTGGGGTCTGTAAGATTTTTAATGTTTAATGTAAGTCTCTTACACCAAAGGCTGCATTTATTTGATAAAAACCATTTAAATATATTTCAAAATGTAATTTATTCCTGTATTGTCTAAACTTTTTTAGAGTCAGTGTTACATGATCCTTCAGAAATCATTCTAATATTTTAGTTGGTGCTCAAGAAACAATTCTTATTATCAAAATGATTAATTTCTCTTTAAAAAATTATAAAATTAAATTATAATGACCCCAAACTTTTGGATGGTAGTGTACATATTTGGCTAAATATTTTATTATTTCTGTTTTTTAATTTTTAAAATAAATTGAAATGTTTGTCTGCCAAATGAAAATCATCGCAGTGTAACCAACATGCAGGAAGGATTTTTGTTATTGCATTAAAAAAAAAAATCCAGAAAACGTGATATTCCTATTTAAGTGAATATCCAATTTTCTTAATGGTTTTTTTTTTTTTTAAAACATAAAACTAACAATTACTAGTGGTAAAACGAATTTTAGTTGATCAATGATCCGTACGGACCAGGCCCCAGGTTCAGCACGCATGTGGTTCGCGGATTAATTGCAAAGTTTAACCATCATAGTAATAAAGTATATAATTTACACAGCACATGTTTTGTCTTGCCAGTTTACACATTCAAGCAACTTTAAACCATTCCAGCGCAAGAGGCAAAAGAGAACTTAATTTGTACACACACGCTGTTATCTGTGCGCACAGCCGCACACACCTGTGGCCTGCACACACACAGAGAGTGAACACTTAATTACTCATTTGCATCTCCTTGCTCTTGAACTGATACACACAAAATTGTCAAAAATACCATCAGTCTTTGCAAGTATTCTCATAAACGCAGTCGGTTATGTCTTAAGTGAACGTAAACAGTTGAGAGAGAAATCGGATGTGTATCATTTTATTGGATCGGTGCATTCGCTCTTAAAGTGACAGCAGCCATTAAAGACCTGCTGCTGTCTGTCAATGTAAATCAAACAACAGAAGAGCTTTAACCAGGATTAATATAAATGTAGTGTTTAGGCACAAGTATTACATTTTCTGTACTTGAATACTACAGTTAGACCTTACTTTATTTGTAACTTTGTTATATCTATCTTGAAATGAGTGTATTGTATTTGTTTTGTTCTTATTTTTCTAATGACTGTTCACTTGCCTTTAATAATGTTTGAACTTTATTAGTTAGGCTAGTAGTTTTGCTGTGGTATCAAAACCTATTAATGTGCTTTAGTTAATAAATGGAAGGCAAAGTTGTAAAAAAAAATTTGCTGACCGGAAAAACGATCTGATCCATGACTCAAAAACTTCATATGTTTTGAGATCCGTTGAACGACTAACAATTACACTTAAAGAGCTTTCCACTTGCATTTTAAAATAGATTTTTTAAAAGATCTCACACATCCTTATTTGTCATTGACCCAGTTGCATTTCATAATGCATCAATATCAGGAGAGCGTGACTAACGTTAATAATTAACAAGGAGAACTGTTGATTGTCAAGGGACATTGATCTCAATGTTATAGCGATGGGCTGGGCAACATACTGTCATCTATTAATGCATTGTGTGCCTGATGAAAAAGATAAGATTTTTTTTTTTTTTCTGTTTACAAAGCTAAACTGATGATGTTTTATGGAGCAACAGCAAACTTGAAGTCCTAATGTCATCAATACAGAATAATGGTCTCTAGTCTTAAAAAAACAGTTCTTTTTGGAAAAGGACAGGAGAACAGTTGACTCAGCAACAGGATGCTGCAAATATCCTACAATTCATAGAAGGGAAACGGATTCAACATGAATCCTTTAAAACGGTCAGTCATAAAACAGACTGATGATGGAGCTGAAGTGGACAAACGGCAGGAGGCTACAAGACAGACAAAAAACAGGTAGAAGCGAACAGTGATGGAGAATAGTGAGGCCGACATGGGTATATTTCTCCATCGGGGCTCTGTTCCGCTTCAGGCAGACCCATTTGTGAGGGCAGAGGACAGGAAACCATTAAGTGAATGATTGCTCCCCTGATTCAAAGGCTTTAACTCGCAGACAGATAGAAGACAGCATCCTGCTCTGCATCACATAAACACGATCCACAGAGGGCCTACAATACCTGCAGACTAACCTGGACGGAAAGGGAAAGACCAATAACACAGGTCAAAGAGATGGTCTGGTCAAGAAGAACTCTTGAGAGTTATCAGGTAATATCAGATTAGATACAGTAACCTGTGATTCACCAAATAGTATGTTAGTCAAAATCCCTCCGGCGAGCTTTCTTAAATTTAACGTCAAAGTCTTTAATAGATGAAATGGTAAAACAAACGTCTTGATCATTTTAAGATGTCCTATATTTGGGGGATGGATAAATCGCGATACAGCCCAATGCTATTAAACTTCAAAAGGCAATGATTTCAATAAAAAAAAAAATTAAACCGAGCGTTGCAATGTCAAAAGGCGGTGCTGTTGGGCATTCTAGAGACTGCATCAAAGTGATTCGCATTCAGTGAAGTGCACATTTATGCCAAGCAATTGCTTAATATGAAATAGGGTTTGATGAATTATGACAATGTCTACTTTATAGTCTTTGTAATATGTTTTAGACGGATGTAAGAATTCATATATTATCTCCCTCATCTGAATTCGAAGGATCAGTCCGCAATAGTTTAGACATTCAAAATAAGAGTCCCAGTGTATTTCGGGCTTGTTTATAATTGAAAGTCACATTTTCCACACTTTTTTTCTGGCCATTATTGGCATTTTGGTAACACAATAAACTATTTAATTTAAGTTAATTTCCATTAAATGCACAGTAAACTATTGTAGTTTCTGGCTGTGATGCTCCATCAGGAAGAAGAGACTAAGAGCATTATTTGACGCATATTACTCAATAAGTAGATTGTACTAGTATCAAAGTTATTATAATTTTCTAAAACTAAAATCATTAAAAAAACTATACTATTTTGGGCCTATTACAGTTAGAAAGAAAAAGACTACTAAGTTTAGTTAAGACTAACGTAATAATTTGTCATGCATTTACTCAACAGACATGAGTATTCATAGATATTTAAAGAAAATACTTAAGAAAATGAGGAGGGGAGAACAGCACCACAGGTAGCGTAGCCAACGTTAGTGTATAACCTGAAATGGCAATAAATAAAATGCAAAAGCCTTAGGCCTAATTATTATGCGTCTCAATTTAACGTGAAATTACAATAGGCAGTCAACAATGAAACGAAATGCAGAGACAAAACTAAGATTGAAGCTTGTTGTCTGTTCCAGTTGGTCAGTGACGCTGCCGGCATAGTGAGAGTGCTGAGGGAGGTCAAAGTTTAAAACAAGCAACAGTGGCTATCAGTGTGGCACAGGAAGGTCCAGGTGATCAAGCAGAATAGTTCCAGAGTCCCATTCACAGAGAGAGACGTTTTATGACGAAGCAAGGAGAACGCTACCATTGAAATGCTGTAATATCAATGCATCATTTTAAATGCATAATATTATGTACCGGTAATCAAAAAGAATTTCATTAAATAAAAATATTGTTAAAATCACACATTATTTGTTGTGTCACATGTAGACCATTTTTGTGCCGTGGATAATAAGAGGATTTTCCACCCGACTACCACCGCAAGTATATTTCAAACCTGTGGGAAGCACAAACATATATATATAGGCTATATATATAAAAGAGAATAAGTAAGTGCTGCGTGTAAATCACTTTTCAAAACACATAACCAGACAATATTGCAGACCATGTGATAAACATCCGTTCAGCACCAGTAAAAGCAAAGAAAAATGCCACATGTGCAGAGCTAACTGGCTAGAGGAAGAAGAACATATCTGGGTTGGAATGCAGGCTTGACTTCACAGTGTTGCAGAATCCAGAGCATGTCGAGGAAGTGGAGGTAGAGAGAGAGAGAGGGGATCAACAGGGAGAATGAAGGAGACAGCTGCACAGAAATCAGGGAAACACACCACACATAAACATGGATGTGCCAGAAGGAGAAAAAAAAAAAAAAAACAACTGCTGTGAACTTGGGAACAAAATGTCAAACAAGCAAATGTTTTTTTTATATGACTAAACAGAAAATCTAAATCACTTGGACTGCTTCTCCACTGGACTTTTCCCATATTTAGACAGTGACGTTCAGAATGAAGTAGCATGTTTGCTGTGAAAACAAAACTCTACTGACTAGACTTGAGGAGTTTTGACTCACGAATTTCCCCTGATCCAGCTCTTGATTGAAGTCACTACACTATCTGCAGACATCTCCCGTCTAATCATCTCCCGACATTTTTCTGATTTACGGAACAACTTCCTGTTGGCTGTTTAGATTTCAAATAGTTGTCGGCCTACAAGAATGCAGGAAGTATCTTGAACTGGTCCACTGGGTTCATCCAGGACAAGACACTTTGCAGTCTGGAGTTTGGGAGGCGTCTGGGAGCAGGAATGCTGATCAACTCCCTGTTCTAACTCAGTGCAAAAATAATCATAATTCTGTCAATGTTATTATGAAATTAAAACAATAAGGCACGGTTTCACAGACAGGGCTTAGACTAAGCCAGGATTAGACTTTAGTACAATTAGGGGATTTAAGTAGCTTTTATAAACGTGTCTTAGAAAAAACACATTACTGGTGTGCGTCTTGACAAAACAATGGCCCTGACATATTTAAAGATATGTCAGTGCAAGTTGATTTCAATTAAAACTAATCAAACATGCATTTTAGTCTGGGACTAGCTTAAGCCTTATCTGTGAAACCGGGAGTAAATACCATTATGGTGCTCTTCAATGTGGTGCGCATGTAAACCGACCACCTCTTTGTCTTTACTACTAGTTATAGCACGAAATAAACATGAATGAACATCTGAACTTCTGTTGAAAGAAACAGTCCAACTAGTACTAGTACTAGTTTAGACTAAACTTATTCTGGAACTTTTTTTGTGATGCTTGGTGAGTGCGACCCAACAGAACGATCCATGCCCTAAATATCTATCATCATCACACAAAATGCGGTAAGGAGGGCGTCGTAACCTTTCTATCTCTGCTGTATTTGGGTTGGTGTGACTAGTTACATAATATCTGATCACTTAAAACTGGTGAGGTAAAGAGGCACTTTGCTAATGGCATACTGGGTCAATAATTTAGGAAATGGAACACTAAGAAAGCCAACTACAAATGCTTTAGGGCTCGGCTAGGAGGTTCAAACAGTGACTCTAAAAGCTGTACTGGTCTCCATTCACACACAGCACAGCGAGTCAGCACTCTTTCAAACCAACTGTCATTTGAAGCCTTTCTGGTCACATGCTACATTTCTACACAGGTACAAACACACACACTCACATGACATGACTGACTTACAGTGGATCTCTGCCAGAGAGATCGGACACCATAAAACAGTTCCGAGGGGTCACTGTGTTGAACAGATGACATTTAATGGGTGTCGTAACCACCCTGATGGGATGAGAACGCTACAGTCAACACTGCATAAGCTTTCCCGTCCTAAAACCTGGTAGATGCACAGAAGCTCCGGGTGCATTCAGACTGCCATTTTCAGGACTTCAACCTCAAAATTGGGCTTAAGTGTGTATTTGCAAATATGGACACTAACAGTAACCAATCAAGATGAGAGCACTTTAATCTACGATTACAACCAAACTGATCCGATTTCCGCTGTCTGTCTGACGGTTCATCAGACAAGATGCATTTCACATCCTGAAAAACTTCAGCATTAACCAGGCGGACAAAACAATATCATTTTTGCTGAGACTACATTCTGAACCAGCGATCAAGTACACTACACTGCGTGATAAACCTATATAATCTCAAACATTCTTCTACATGCTGCCCAGTAGAGATTTGCAGGTGTAAGAAATACAGCTGATGAAAAACGCATAGAGTTAATTCACAAGGTTTGCTAGGAGTGGCTGTGCATCTTAAATCTGTAAAGTGTGTGTTTGTGTGTGTGTGTGTGGCATTTGGTCTCAGGCAGATTCTAGGAAGCGTCTATCATATTGCAGAACTGACTCATATGAATGAGCACCCAGAATAAGCCTTGATCCCACAGAACTTGCTTACACAGCACTGGGGCACGGAAGGCCAGCCAACATGGCTTCAACAAGTCATGGAAATACAACAGTGGAAGGTCTGCGGTTGATGGTGGTGGTGTGTGTGTATGTGTGTGATGATGATCACCTTTAAATAAATTCAACAACTAGGCTACCCATCCAACCTCTCATGCTGAATCCACCAGTTTACAAACACCAAACCATCAGCACACAAGGAAGTTTGCACACTATTTATATCCATGGGCCATTATTTAGAATCAGTCAAATTTCCATCCACTGTAAAGACCAAATAAAAAACATATGCATTCAAACACACAATTATAGAGTTGCAGAAAAAAAATAGCCAATATAAAAATCAAAAACAATTTCTAGTCAAATATTTTTCCTAAAATAAAAAAATTTATTCATTTGTAAATAGATTACATTACAATATAGCCTAGTAGCATGCGGATTTAAAATCAAATTAAGTAACTGTTAAAGGCATAGTTGACCAAATTAAAATTATTTCATCATTTACTCATCCCTCATGTCATTCCAAGACCGTAAGACTTTCGTTCATCTTATAAACACAAATAAATATATGTATTTTTAATAGAATCAGCTGTCCCTCCACTGAAAGTCTATTTTACCAAAACGTTGATGCTTCATAAACACTGTCACATTGTATAAAAAAATCTGAATAAATGGAGAGGTTTAATGCTTTATGACAGATTCAATTCAGGGTTTTTAATTTATTCAGTTAATATGTATT
Source organism: Phoxinus phoxinus (assembly GCF_949152265.1). NCBI lineage: Eukaryota > Metazoa > Chordata > Actinopteri > Cypriniformes > Leuciscidae > Phoxinus > Phoxinus phoxinus. The sequence continues at coordinate 11,598,753 of NC_136898.1, forward strand.
AACATTGATCAACACATACATAGAGTACATCAAATTTAGAAAATGAGGTTTGTTCTGGAGGAATTTCTCAGGTTACATTAAAAATTGTAATTGATAATTGAAAGAGTAGCCTAATTGATGACAATTTTCATTTTTGGGTGCACTATCCCTTTAAAAGGTGAAGCATGCAACATTTTATTATGGGCGGGACCAACTGATTGCCCTGCCATTAGCAGATGGAGGGGGTGTTAGTATTTTCAAATTGCTAGCAGAGAAGAAATTACACACTTGAACCAATGTGAACCAGCATTACATTTAGTAAAGCATGAGCAGTATAGTGAGTGCTCTGTATTTGCCTAGGCTAAATGCAACTGAACACACTTAAGCCTTACTGACTAATAATGGTGGACATTATGGAACAGAAGCCGACGTCCATATATGGACATAAAGAATGTACTGTACAAGGCACAGGAACCCTCTGCAATAACAAAGACAAGTTACTCTTAAATTGGTAAACTCAAACTTCGCAATAAGCCAAAAAATAAATACATTCAGATTTTTTATTTTTTATTAATCAAATCGCTTATCTTTATTTTTCTGTATATCAGATTAGAGTGAAAGTACAAAGACATTTTTGTGACTAAACGTAATTGCATTTTTATTTTTTTACTATGTTGTTTTTACCTAAAATGTTTTCCTAAACTAAAACAATTGAGGACATTTTTCAGCCAGCTGGTCATTTCAGGAATAAGGGTAGTTGAAGAGGAATGTTCTCCCTACCCCGGAAACCCGGCCCAAATCAAAGAGGCTGGGGGACGGAGCCGGAGCCGGAGCCAGAGCCGGAGCTGTATCTAATGTTCAATCAAACCGAAGGAGAGTGAAACGCACTGCTATTTCTGTCCCAAAGGAAACTCCAGGCACAGAACGCACTGCTGCCCTGAAATACCTACAAGACCTCGTCACACACACTCTCCATGCTACGGGAACTAACCTGAGGGTAACCGGTCTACTGTGGAACAATGTTCTTGATGTAATGATCGCGAAGAACTTAACATAAGCACATACTTTTAAGGGAGGAAGGCATACCGTCCTCCACTTAGTCTAAGAGTTCAGAACTTCTATCTTCCCCTTTAAAAACTGTCTGTCAGCACACATGCCATTCTGTATTGTCAAGACCTAGCTAAAAATAGTTTCGCCATGAGGAAATTAGCACTGTAGGGTGGGAACGAAAGCAAAAAGCTATATGTAAACAAGCAGTGCGGTGAAAGAATTGATGTGGTGGTGCCACCAGCCTTGATTTGACTCCAATCATGGCGCCACATTCACCGACATTTGCAGAAACACAGGAACACACACACACATCAAAAATCAAGCATTTTACTGCAAGTTAAAAAAAAATTAAACATCCAAGTAAGAACAAACTGCAGTTGATTAATTGCCGATACAGTTTGAGTTAAATCAAAGGCTTCAGATTTCACTAAACAGTCTCAATCAATCACAGGACTGAAATTGGTCAAGATGGGTCCTGACTCCTAAATGAGGCTATTCTTCCTTAGAGTTATAAGAAAACACTGGGCATCATTCAGGCTCTGTGAGACCTGTCAGCACCAGCACCTGTGGGAGACTGAGAAAATCTCACGCAGCAATAAATATGACATCTACATAAAAAGTTAAAAGTTAACATGACAGAACTGTCTCGCGAGTTCATCCGCTGCCAGGATTGAGCCAATTACAACACAGTCCTCAATAAACACCTGCCACAGTAGGAATGTTGCATAACTTCTAACAGTCAGCGTGTTCTTCACTTTAATTGTGAAATTAACGTTTAATTAAAGAACTGAAAAACAATAATGTGTGTGGCAGACTCCAAAGTCTGTCAGTATTATAATGTCCAAGCTGCTCTTTTCCATACAATGTAAGTGGATGACACCTGTCAACTTAAGTTCCAAAAAGTACCACGAAATACCAAATCCATATACTTTAGTTATGATGAACTATATTTTCCAAGTCTTTTAAAGCAACTGGATAGCTGTGTGTGAAGAAAAAACAAAAAATTAAAGGGATAGTTAACCCAAAAATTAAAATTCTTTCATTAATTACTCAAGTCGTTCCAAACCCGTAAGGAACACAAATGTTGAAATCTGAGAGCTTTCTGTCCCTCCATAGACAGCTTTGCAACTACCACTTTGACGCTTCAAAAAGTGTGTAAAGAGATCATAAAACGAATCCCTGTCAAATGAGTGGTTTAGTCCAAATTTGATGAAAAGACACGATCGCTTTATATGATGAACGGATTGAATTTAGGCTTTTATTCACATATAAACATTAAACTCACACATCAGTTGTAGTAAACGGAAGCTCAAGTTTGTTCGCTTGAAGTTCGAGAACCAATGAGGTTAATTCTCGCGTTACACAGCACGTTTGAGCTTCCGCAAGAACCAATGAGGTCCTACAAAAACACCAACTGCGCTGGAAAACAACATGGATGTCGAATTTGAAGAGAGGCTGTGTGAAGAAGTCCATCGCTACCTACACCTCTACAATCCGTCGTAAAACAATATAAAGACAGTCAGATGTGCAATAATTCGTGGAGGGAAATTGCGTGTGTGAAAGTGTACACACCGATCTACTGCGAATGTGTGGAACACGTCCACCGAGCGGACCCCAGCACACACTTTCAGTAGTATAAATACAAGTAGTTCATGTACGCATCAGAACTGGAGTATAAAAGAGCTTTTACGCAGCACGTTTGGGCTTCCACTGGAACCAATGAGGTTCATTCTCGTGTTACGCCGCACGTTTGAGCTGTCGAAAGAACCAGTAGGTTTGTACTCGCGCGTCAAGCAGGTTCGCTTGAGCTTCTGTTTATGTTCACTGATCAATGGTTAAATGTGCCTAGATTAAATCTTCATAAATTAAAGCGATCGAGTCTCTTCAGTAAATTTGGACTAAACCTGCTCAATTCATATGTATTAGTTTTACGATCTCTTTATGAACCTTTTGAAGCATCAAAGCGGTAGTTGCGTAGCTGTCTATGGAGAGACAGAAAGCTCTCAGATGTCATTCCCAAAGATGAACGAAAGTCTTACGGGTTTGGAACAACATGATGGTGAGTAATTAATGACAGAACTTTTATTTTTGGGTGAACTATCCCTTTTGTTCATCACTGAAAAACATGCTTGACAGCTGTGATTCCTATTATTTGAACTATATGGAAACTCTCCCACTAGGTGTATGTCACAAGGATAGATAGATAGATAGATAGATAGATAGATAGATAGATAGATAGATAGATAGATAGATAGATAGATAGGAAATAATGACAGCATTTTTTTAACCATTCCTTAAAGAAACCCACAATAGTCATATGGTAAAGTGACTAATAAAACATGCTGCATTTTCGTTTTGCCAAATCAAAAGACAGAAAGTATGAGTGATTTTCTTGTGCAGCGAATGCACGTTTGTTTGCAATCATCAGATTTCTCAATGAATCCATTCGACTCAATCTGCAAGTGTCCTAATTAGACAGCAGATGGGCTCATTTTTCAAATGTGGTTAATTATTAGTTAGCAAGTTAAATCATTAAATGCGCGGCACTGTACTCATGCTATCTGAAAACTCCATGCAAAGGGGACACAAATGAGAACTAGTCACAGGTTGAACATCAGCAAAGGTCGCTGGAGGAAGCTGTTTAAATAAAACGAGTAGCACTGAACGGGAATCTTTTGCAGGCCTCGAGCCCCGAACCTCTCGTTCCCAGGGCGACGAGTGACTGACGTAACGTTAACTTTCAAACGCGGGTCCGACAGCAACATAGTACAAAATCCCATGACACTTACAATCCAAATGCTTCTTCTTTGGCCCCATGACTTCGTGCGTGGTCGCCTTGCACACCGTTTTGGACACCGCGGAACCGGTAACGCTGTGTTGCGCTGCCGTTATCCGATCCGTTATGCTTTGTCCAGACATCTTCGCAGTTTTAAACAAACAGAAAAAGGGGGAAAACAACAAAAGAGGGGGGGAAATCTACTCGTGCTGTTAAATCCAACGGCAATGCTGGTAGTCCCTGGGATGTGCGCTGTTCCGCCACCTGACTGGGAAAAAAGGGAGAAAAGAAATGAGATTGCGAGGAAGACGCATCCGGCTCTTTAGAGAGTCCAAATGAAGTTTGCTCTGTATGTATGCCGTCAGCTGATCGCGACATTTACGTACCAAACGTTTCCTCCTCTATTAACAGCAGCGTCCTCTCTCTCAACCCCTCTGTCACGCACTCTCCCTCTCCCTCTCCTTCTCCTCTCACCCTCTCTCTAACTCCCCCTTTTCCTCCTCAGTGGCTCTCCTATCGGATCTTGCCTCCCCCTGCTGGGTTTAAAAGGCTCGTAGGAAAATGGCGGGTCTGTTTCCTCTTTTCAGAGGATCCTCCCAAGGTTTATATGGATGTTGGATGGTTTGTGCGTAACGACGCCATGTTGGCTCTAACCATCAGGCCGGGGTCCTCACACTAAGTAGAAAGTAAGTACTACGATTTGGCTTGTGAGCCAAAATGGCGGCTCTAGATGTACAGATTCTATGTATTATCTACTAAGGCGACGGTTCACGTGACGGTATTTATCCAACAGAATTCATGGTTTTATATAGTGACTGTGAAATATATTTATCTTCTTCTACTTCTTAAATATTTTCCTTAACATAATAGACATGTCATTAATTAAACGTCTTTATTTAGCCTAATACTGAAAAAATAATTAAATATGTAGGCTATATTACAAGTAGCTTAGAAAGTATACACACACATAGACAGTATTCAGTAGAAATCTTCACAATAATATAGTAATTTAATATAATATAATAATCTAGATTAAAAAAGGGATAATAAAGTTTTCCAGTTTTCATCATTTATGATCAATTAATACATCAATTACTTATTACTCCTTTCCAGCTGTTTGACTTGTGTGAGGCAATCAAATACATAAAGCATTTTACATTAATTTCCCTCAGTGCAAGAATTACTTTGGCTTTCTGACTCTTTCCTTACAAAATGCATTACAAAAGGGAGACATCTAGTGATAAAAATATGCAAGTACAGAAAACATTAGGCCTACTTGAGAATATTACAATCGATAAATACTGAGCTTAAATAATTGACGCAAATTACAGTAGTTTGTTATACTTATGTTGACCATATGGTTGTGTTCCGTTTGTAAGCGTCCCTAACTGCCTGCAGAAACTAAGCTGTTCTTGAATGTATGTCTTGTTGTTCAGCTTGGTGCATTCCAATATTGACTGCTTACTACAAGTACAATATGCACCAGCATTTTGTGAATATCTTTCAAGTAAATAGAAAGTGTGACTGAATTAGAGGGAATCCACGTGAATGCGAGTTTTCAAGAAAAATATATTAAACTAGTCGTTTTTTTAGTGCACCACCATGTAAATAGCCTACCCACATATTGTAAAAGCATACCTATTTGATATGTGCATGCTGTAAAGCATCCCAATATTCATCTCACTGGTGTAATTAGAACTCAAACTGAGGAAAAGGAGAGGGGAAGGTCTCAGAGATTGAATGAGTCACTAATGCTCAAGGCCCAAAGCACTGATCGGTTCCAGGACGAGGCTCGTCTATGGCGGCAAATCAATGACAATAATAAACGAGCGCACAGCTGATGCTGGCGCGCGCGGTAAATGACTTTCGCGAGCGAATAACAGATCTACACGCGAGGAAACGGGAACTCGCGAGCTCATTCAAGCCCTGCACGCGCGCAGACATCTCCTCTGCACGCAATTCAAGCCCTCGCGCGCACGCAGACATCTCCTCTGCACGCAATACAAGCGATCGCGCGCGCGCATGATCATTCCCCACGCTCTCGCGCTCGATCTGCTCTCGCCTGCTGCTTTTGCTCGCTCGAACACTTTTATTTTTGGCAGTCGAGGGGCGGGGCTTACTGTTTTAATAACCTCAAATGTCATTGGTTACATCCCTTTTCCCGGAAGTCACTTGTGATTGGACGCCTGTGATTGTCAATCAAGAGCGGCAAAGGCACGACCCAAAAGCTGGTTGTCAACCACTGTTAAAAACAAAGAAGAAGAAGACAATCACTTGACTTAAGACATGGCTTCATTAACGGAGCAGATGCATGCTTAATTTGTTTTTATTTTATTTATTTATTGTTGTTTATTAATGTGTAATGTGATTTAATGCATTGTTAATATAGAATAGATTCTTACCAGAAACTACACTAGTCTTAGGGGTAGTGATTGCATTCTTGTGTTGTAATTTTTTTTTAAATTTTTACTCATTTTAAATGGTTAACATTTAAGGAATTAATTTGATTAATTATTACTCAATTCTAATTTGTTAAATGTTATTAATAATATTGCTTGTAATCTGTTGCCTCATTTTTATTAATTAGATATAAATAAAATCTATGTTTTCATTTTTACAGTGCACTAGTCTTAGGGGTAGTGATTGCATTCTTGTGTTGTTAAGAGATATTTACAGACTGTAATGACACATTTCCATGGTTATTCGCATTGTAAATCTACCAAAATGTTTACAATTTTCTACATTTTATATTTATAACACTATTAATTGTGTTATTTGTATTAAAATATTTTTAAAAAATTGGAGCAAAATGAGAATGCAAAGATATATATGCTGTAGTTCACCACTACATAACCACTATGCTCCCTCCCATTCACCATGCGTTTACCCAACCAAAATTATATTGGTTCTGAGAACCTCAGAAATTTAAAAAGTGTCTATTAAATAGTTGTAAATTTAACAAGGGCTTTGGATGAAAGATAAATTATGTGTTTATATCAATAAGCAAGAGTTTCTGGTAAGAATCTATTCTATATTAACAATGCATTAAATCACATTACACATTAATAAACAACAATAAATAAATAAAATAAAAACAAATTAAGCATGCATCTGCTCCGTTAATGAAGCCATGTCTTAAGTCAAGTGATTGTCTTCTTCTTCTTTGTTTTTAACAGTGGTTGACAACCAGCTTTTGGGTCGTGCCTTTGCCGCTCTTGATTGACAATCACAGGCGTCCAATCACAAGTGACTTCCGGGAAAAGGGATGTAACCAATGACATTTGAGGTTATTAAAACAGTAAGCCCCGCCCCTCGACTGCCAAAAATAAAAGTGTTCGAGCGAGCAAAAGCAGCAGGCGAGAGCAGATCGAGCGCGAGAGCGTGGGGAATGATCATGCGCGCGCGCGATCGCTTGTATTGCGTGCAGAGGAGATGTCTGCGTGCGCGCGAGGGCTTGAATTGCGTGCAGAGGAGATGTCTGCGCGCGTGCAGGGCTTGAATGAGCTCGCGAGTTCCCGTTTCCTCGCGTGTAGATCTGTTATTCGCTCGCGAAAGTCATTTACCGCGCGCGCCAGCATCAGCTGTGCGCTCGTTTATTATTGTCATTGATTTGCCGCCATACTCGTCTGTGTTAAATGGGCCGAGCAGATTGACTTATATCAACTGTATTGCACAGGTGGCATCAGTGTTCATTGTGTTGCAGTATTACCGGTAGGGGGCTATGGAGGACCAAACCTGCAGAAATTAAAAATGAATAAATAAATGAATAAATGTGACAAATAGATAAATAAATGTGATAATATAAAAATAAATAAAGGAATAAACGACTTGATAAAATAAATATGAAAATAAAATTAATTTATTTTTGTATTATTTTTCCCCTTAATGTATTTTCTGCTTTTATACATTTTTAAAAAATCGTTTTAACTTTTATTTATTGGTTATTTATTTCTTTTTATATTTATTCTTACATTTATTTATACATTTATTTATTTCCACATGTATTTATTTTTAGATTTATTGATTCATTTATTTTTACATTTCTTTGTCTTGTATGATAATTAGGTGGGTTGGTCTTGCTTACCATTGGTTCATCGTTGATGAAGCGCTTGCTCGATTACTCTGGCTTTGTATAGTGACGTCGGGTGGTGGTGACAGGTGTGTGGCCTACTATGGCGGACGTTTTACAAATAGCTAACGTTAGAGAGTTGCGCAATTTAGCAAATGAAGTTGGTAACGCATTAAATACTATGTGTTTTTTAGATTAGATGTGCTTATCGATGTTTTAGGAGAGATATTTGCCAACATGAACGTCGAAGAACAGCCAGAGGAAAGGCAAGCTTGTTCGTCTTGCAAATCCTCTTCCTCTGTTGTAAGGCGTAAATACGGTAGTCTTGCAACTTCATCTAGAACGCGTAGGAAAGTAAACAAACCAGCCATCATTTTAGAAGTGAAGGGGATAGTAACAGAAGTGCAATAAAAACAATTCTGACCTGTCAACTTGACGTGTTTTATTTTTCTTGCTTTTAGCTGGCAAAAAAAAAAAAAAAACTACTGAACAATAACCACCAATTTCTATAATATTTTATTAAACATTTTTTATGACAATTGTATGATCGAAGTCAGTGGTTCCCAACCTTTTTCCCTCCCTATGTACATATTTAACAATCCGTGTTCTACTAATTACTTTATATAAAAACGTTTTTTTTTTAAATCATATGCTAACAATGCCGATTTCAATTACAATTTCGTTATTTCAAATGTAGGCGCGTTGCGCGTGGCAAGCGCGCTCATGACGCCGGCGCGACCACAACAGTGCCCAACATCAAATGGGAAACATAATGCAAGCGGAACGAAACTGCTCGTTATTGTGTGGTTGACGGACCGTTTATCAGTTTGGACCAGTGCAGCGCGAGCCGATCATGCGACGCTGTTACTACACAGCGCTAATAAGAGATCCAGTAAAGAAAGCATTAATTTGCCACAGAAGTAATAACATCGCTGCGAGATCTAGAGAGAAACATTCCCATTTCTCCGTTATTAACGGATCAAACAGCGCGTGGAAACCAGGAAGAAACATTGTGCCGTGAATGAACCATGGATTGTTGGATTGTTCCGATTTTCCTAGAAGCCATTGGTGGTTGAGAAAAGCAACCATTTCAGTTATTTAGAGTCAAGATCTATTACAGAACAGTCATTAAACTAGAAAACCAACCATCCACTGGGTGTCTGACCCTGGGTGTGAAAAATCTCCTTACTATCGATTATCTGGCCTGACGATTCTATTCGTGAGCTCTCAGCCAATGATGCACTGAAGCTACACAAGGACCGCCTTCCTCATTTCCATGTTACACATGGAAATGTAAAAATAAATGAATCAATAAATAAATAAATCAAAAAATAAATACATGTGGAAATAAATAAATTAATACATAAATAAATAAATCTAAACAATAAATGTAAGAATAAATAGCCTATATAAAAATAAATTAATAACGAATAAATAAAAGGTTAAACGATTTTTTAAATGTAAAAATGTATAAAAGCAGAAAATAATACATTAAGGGGAATAACAAAAATATTTTTAATATAAAAATTAATTTGATTAAAAATGAGTCATATTTATTTTATCAAGTCGTTTATTCCTTTATTTATTTTCCTATTATCACATTTATATATCTATTTATCACATTTATTTATCTATTTATTAATTTATCTATTAATTTATTCATTTTTAATTTCTGCAGGTTTGGTCCTCCATAGGGGGCGATATGCACATGCAGGTCTTTGTGTCCTTGTTCACAAACTTTCAAGAGCATCTCGACAACATCCATTTGAGAGATCGCAGGTGTATGTCATCTTTTTCTATTTACAGTACATATTTTACCAGAACACTGAAGAACATTTCACGAGTTTGTATTTATTACATAATAAATATATAACTTTCAGGATCTTTGACATGTAATCTTCACCAAATGCTAATAGCTTTTATTATTAAAAACAATACCCTAAATGGAAATGCAGTTTTTAATTATTTTCTGCATTACAGTACTGATACACCAATTCGTATAATCGTAATAATTAGTCAAAAAATAAGAATTATTATAATCATTATTACTGATATCTGTAACTTGTTATAGAAAGTTTATTAGTTTGTATTTATATTTTGCACAAGTATTATCTTTAACTTTCAGGATACTTTGACATCTACAAAAATGATAGCGTTTATCTGCACTGTACTAACACTGTCTTTATAATTATTTTTATATTAAATAATTATTTGTATAGCTACTACAACTAATTATTGTATTATTGTTTTTATTTTTAGTAGTAGTAGTATTTAGTAGTATTGGGGATCCTTTTACATGTAATCTAAATGTCAATAGCTTTCATTATCTGCTTTTATTAATAGCTTATTATTTTTATTTCATATTTTATCATATAATATAATTTATTATTATTAAAAATGCAGATACTGAGTTTTGAGATCATGCATTACAATCCTGACACACTGATATTGTGTATGCTGTTCTTTTTTTTTATGAATCTCTGTCTGTGAGGAGAGAGCTGGTTATAGATATGGCTCATTATGAAAAGGTGTGTCCCTCAGGTCTGAATACCACATGGCTTGTGTTTCACACATGAACAATAAGGCATCCTGTGATTTCTGCCACCTGGGACCAGAAACACAGCTTTTCTGTCTGTTTAGTCCCATAGAGATCTCTCACATGCACAAAAGTTTCCTCAAACGCTGTCCAGCAGTGATTGAACTCTATAAACTCCCTCCCGCTTCAGAGTGGTGTTTTACACAGTAGCGCTCACAGTAAACCTTATGAAAACAAAACCCTTATAAATGAAAACAAACAAAAAAAGTTCAAAAATTAGACTATTTATAATAAAAAAATATTAAAACAATGAAACAATTACAAATTAATGAATCATTGAACCTGATCTAATTAATTCACATTGAGATGTTCATTAATATTGCTTATCCATTCTGACCTAAAATTATTGCTTCAAGTATTCTTAAGTTAACCTTGTGAAGGTCATGTATTTCACAACACATTCATCTGATTTTTAATAGAAATGTCTGAATTGTGAAACTGAACATCTAAAGAAATAGATTTACCTCAAAGACCACTTTGAAAAAAAAGTAGCTGCCTTAAATTTTTAAGTACAATCAACTTGGATGTTCAAGTCATTTCAACTTAAATTGCATTACTGACTTAAAAATGATTTGAATCTTGTATAAAATATAAAAACAAGTTGAATTGAAATAGCTTAACTTGCTTTAATGAGTTAAAGCAATGTAAAAACATTTGTTGTTATATTTTTTTACAGTGTATAAAATGGGTCATTATAAGGGTGTGAGGAGAAAAGTGATATAGAAGACAGATGCTCGACATGGATATGTTTTTTTTTCTCTATAGCATGTGCTATATGACCCTATTCAACAGCAGATATAACTGTTTCTGTGTTGGATAAAGGCTTACAGTACATAGATGACAAGCAATGTTCTCTTTACTGACAGGAACAGTTAGGAGGTAACCAAGATGGCCACTGTGACAGACAATACAATCTACAGAAAAGAGAAAAGACATTTTCAACTACGCTGTACCCGACAGAGGCCAGAGACCTGTCACTGACAGACTTTCCTTTCTATTTTTCACACTCCATTTCTGTCTGCTCACAGCTGACTTGTTTCCATATTAGAGGTGTTACATGGTGAACATTTTGAAACTATTTTAGCTGTGTTATCCATCCTTATGTTTCGGAACCTGATTTCACCAATTGCAACATGTTCCTGGATCAACATCTTTGTTGATCCTGGAACAACATTCCAATCAACCAATCAGATTTGAGGGACATGTTTGCAGTTTATGTCAAGTTTAGGTTTACAGCCAGGGTTAGGTGCTTCTACATCTGCGTTATTCACATTCTCCTCTGATTTTAGGGATAACTTATTGGTAGGGTAAGGTTTAGGGCATGGTTAGAACTAATTGTTGGAATGTTGTTCCAGGATCAACAAAATATCAACTCGGCAAAATCAGGACGTGCCCTTATGTAGGTATTTCTGGTCCCTCTGTATTATGTTGTTTATTTTCATATGTTCATTTTATACTCGTTTTATAGAACTTGATTTTGAGTCAGCCCCAACAAAGTCTTTCTAATGTAGGCTGAATTGCAACATTAACAGCCAATTTGTGGCCTTAAATCATTTCAGTAAGATTTCAAATAAAATTTACATCATAATAAGTTTAAATTAACTGTGCCTTCAGATAAAACCCTTATAAATAAACATGGCACAATTAAGCAACAGAATCTTTGTGTCACACGCACTCAGTTTTGTTTGTTTTTAGATTCTGTTTTCATGGACTTTCAGTTTGTTTTCATCAGTCACATGTGTGTTTTTTTTATCTTAGTTTCCCGCCAGTCATCAGTTGTCATGGACACTCATCTTATCATCACACCTGTTCGGTATCATTTCATTGTCTCTGTGTATTTAGTTCCTCGGTTTTCAGTCTGTGGTTGTCGGTTGTTGTATGTGTTTCTGTTGGCCACTGTTTTGCACTTGCACTTGCTTTTGCTTTTAAACCTTATTTTCAGTCTGCATTCTTCTTCTTTTTCTTCATCATCATCTGGTGACGCTTTGAGAGAGATAGAGGCAATTATCCAAAATGTTTGTCGTTTGCGTGCCACCAAAAGTGTATTCCCTGGTTTGAAATTCCTCTTTTGCTTTTTTTGTCTCACTAGACCAGACGTATTCTGTCTGCCGGATAACCATGACAACCAAACAGAGACAGATTGCTTATAGTTCCTAATTCCATGCAGGCCACAGTGATTGATGCACTGGGCCTGACACCTTCTTGCCAGCCAACTGATGGCATTTCACACGGCTAGTAGAAAAACAGTAATTACTTGTACCCTGTTAAAAAAGAGCCATGTGTCTGATTTATGATACAAGATATGCAGATCGTATTCTGTTAAGAGGGGGTGATCAAATATTATTGTTGGTTACACCAAAGACCTTAAGAAAGGTTAGATATGCCATTGTCATTCCTGTTATTGTCGGTTTTATATTGCATTACTGACTTTCTCACTAACCTCCTAATAATGACCCACATTATTCATTGCACTCTGAATAAAGTCATCAGATAAATAAACAAATACAAGAAAATGAAGCAAGACCAAATGCCAGCCAGATAAAAATAGATACAGCCTTTGTGTTGCGATAAGGTATAAATGTGTTCGTAAACACAATTCCTGCCGGTGGCTTTGATAGGCCATTTCATCATTCTATTTAGTGTTTAAAATGAGCCCAAAACTAATTCGTAAACTATAAAATCATCCTGTAATTGTTCTAGACCCAAGAAGAAGATGTTAAAAGCATGCCAAATTATTTTCCATATTCTCAAATGCTATCCTAGAGTGTACATGCAATAATACATGTGTAAATCCTTACAGTAATAATAGTTCTGCTGGCCCTGATATCTTGCCAAGGTGACTGAGATTGTGGCACACTGATAAACAGCACTATAGCCTGCCATATAGAGACATTCAAGTGTGAAAAATGAAAGAATGACATTTGCTGGAAGCGCATAAATAGAGATACTTATCGCAAGTACTGAATTGCCCCGCTATAGACCAACAGCTCCATTTTACCCACAATCCCTTCCATCTGAAGAAATTCTAAGACGTGAGGCAAACTTCGTCAGACTTGACTTCTAGCCGAAGGGGCTCCGAGCTTCATCCGATTCGTGTCTCTGTAAGATCCAAGCAGGATTTGAACAGTTTGAGATGGTATTGCATAGTTTTCAAAAATTCGTCTCCTTTGGATTTCTTGTATTTTGCACAGATTGACAAGCGACTTTTCTGATGATGTATTGCAGCTGGAGCTGGCCTGCAGCCCGGACATCTTGAGCTTTGATTAATCAGGTAAGAACGGACAATGAAATCATTCAAGTTTCCCCTTTTGCTGCAAGGATGGACCGTAGAGACATTTCTAAGGCAATTAATCATGCTGATTAAAAGCATTTTAAAAACGATGATGTCTAAATGGCAGCTAATTTGATGAAATATTAGTCTGCTATAAATTTGGAGGGGTTGGAACAAGCATCCATCACTAGAAGTATGTAGATAATGGAAACATGAGTGTTTGTTTACAGAAGACCCCAATTTTTGTGATATAGATTCTCATATACATTAGCCAACAATTGACGTAAGGCCAAGAGTAGCAGTCGGAAAGGGGGTGGGGGGGTCACGGCCAGACAGGTGGGATACCATCATGGGAGGCGGCTGGGGAAGTGCTGACTGAGCCGGGCCAAACAAAGCATCTATAGCGTCCAGACAATCCTGGTCCCGACCCAGACCGTCCTGGCACACAGAAAGGCCAGCTCAGTCAGCGACGAGCCCAGTCCCGGAGCCGATGAAAAGATAATTCCCCCCCCTCCCAGACCACATGCGGCGTGGGGCCACTTGTGAGCGCTGACAGAGCAAGATCAAGCAGAAAGGATATGAGTGGGAAACTTCAAAACCTGCTCATGTTTCTGGGCCTGTGAAAGGATTTGTATAACACATTCACTTTTGATGGACTTTCCCATGTTCCCCCAGACAGCGCTTTTGCTGTTGACGTGTTCAAATAATGAATCTCTTATGTTTAATTTTTTTCCTCAGAGCAAGGCCGTGTTTCTAGTTGTTTTGCCGAGATGCTGGGTAATCCAGTCAGTCTCGCGCCACAGCCGAGAACAGATGGAGTACCGCTGATTCTGCAGCTGCCAGGGAAACGGGTGAGTCTTCCGAAACGGAGCGAGGGATGCTAAAGCAGACGGAGGGCAAAAGTGGACCAAGGTCAGGGTGAAACACGCAGAACTCTGTGTAAAAGCATCATACTAACAAATACCTACAGGAAGTGAATCTGTTTGAATAGATTTGCAGCTTTTTGAATATATAAATTGAGGTGAGTTGATTTGTTCCCAAAGTTTGTGCAATAGCACTTCAGAGCAATTTACGTTCATTATTGGTTTCAAATTGAACAGAAGCTCCAACAAAAGTATCAGATTTCTCATTTTATATCCGTTTTCTTCTCCTTTAATAGCATAATTACAGAACAATGCAGTCAAATTACCTTTTGAAGAGAGTCTAATCATGCATTTCTTCTCTGATTTCAGAAAGAGAAGCATCTTCTGATGAATCCAAAGAAATTGCTCATACATTGTCTTTCTCAGGCGCTGAAATGGAACGTTTGTGTGTGATTCTTTTGCTTGTAAGTAAAACTTTTATAGTCAATGCGCAATTCAATGGGTTCAACTGCGATGCCAACTTTCACAGCCGCTTCCCCGGTGAGTGAGCTCTTCCTTTTTTTTTGTGTGTGCAAGCATTTAATCAGTGACACGTAATGAATTATATCTCATTCTCTCTGAATAGCTGAGCGGGACATCAGCGTGTATTGTGGAGTGCAAACCATTACGCTGAAGATTAATTTTTGCCCGGTGCTTTTCTCTGGCTACACCGACACTGACCTGGCACTGAACGGGCGTCACGGTGATGCCCACTGCCGAGGGTTCATCAACAACAACACGTTCCCAACGGTTGTGCTCTTCAGCATCAGTCTCAGCACGTTGGAGGCTTGCGGAAACGCACTGGTGGTAAGAAACGGCCTACAATCATTTGCTCACATTAGCATATCCCTTTGAGGACCCAGAACTTTCCTTTCAGGTTCAGTCATTAGTAGGAAAACACATTTGTTACAGTAAATGCTAAAAAACAGCTTGTGTTTGGGAAGACAGTATCTCTTTATGACAGTTTGGCCATTATAAATGAAGACCATCTGTGGTGAGGTGGATTTATCTTTGGTTTGGTGACGGCAGAGATCCGGCATTGATAAAAAGGCTGAGGATTATGGAGGTGAAGGTACATTAGTTTCAGGAAGAGCAATCACAGTTTAGTGCCACTGTGTCTGTAGGTCTCGACAGCTCAGGGGCCCAACGCATATGGGAATCTTTCCCTGGTTCAGATTGGGAATATAGCTGGATACATTGACACTCCGGATCCCCCAACGGTCATCAGCTACCTACCAGGACTGCTTTACAAGTTCAGTTGCAGTTACCCACTGGAATACCTGGTCAACAACACACAGCTTGCTTCGTAAGTTGGCTTCATCACTGTAGAATGACGTTATATAATTCAGTACTGCATTTTTTAAAACCAATGCATTATTGTGTCCTTTTTTTTTTTTACAAATCCAAGCTAAATCATTCACAATATTTTGAGGGAAGATAAAAAGGTAACAAATTGCATGTTGTAAAATATTTAGCACTTATTGTTCAGATTTAATGGGCTGAATTGTGAGGCATAATTCAATTAGTATGCACAACGAATGCAGGGTGTTGTAAAACCTAATGCACGGTTGATTACAAGGACATCAGACAGTAAATCAGGAAAAACTATTACACAAGTTTTCCTTTCAGACTTAATTGGCCTGCAAAATATATTTATTATGTTTTAATAGCTTCTTTTGTTCGAAGGTCAGCTGCAGCGATATCAGTGAAGGACAGCAATGGCACTTTTGTGAGCACACTGAATTTACTTCTATACAACGTGAGTAGAACATCAGTATCATTTTTAATTAAGCGATATATAGAGATCTATCTACGTCTTTTGCACTGTGCTCAATACATAAACTAAATATTGTTTTTCTGTTTTTGATAATTATTGAAATAATTATTGAAATACTGGAATGTGTCCAGGTCAGACCAGTCCTATGTCTGATATGGCTCAAATTATTATTATTATAATTTTATGCTATATTTCGCTCATTTCTATAGTAGAGACTTCCAAACAATTTTCTTAAACAGTTATAACATAATAATGATTTATAATTTATTTCTTAAATGATTTTAAAGAATATATAAATAATATAATAATATAATATTTATTTAAATGTATTATTTATTGTATATAGTGGTAATATATATATATATATATATATATATATATATATATTGTAAATCTACAATAAATAATAATATAGAAATACAAATAAATAAAAACATTAAAAAACAACAAAACATACACCACACACATGCATTTTTATGCATATATATATATAAATGCATGTGTGTGGTGTATGGTTTTTATGTTTTTTAATGTTTTTAAATTTGTATGTATTTCTATATTTTTGGAGCAAATAATTGAGTAATTTTTCATCAAACATGTGTGGAATCCTAACATGTGGTGTTCAATGTTTAAGGACTCCACATACATCCAGAATCTTGCCATCCCAATGTCTGGACTTACTTTGAAGACACGAGTGTTCGCCGCCGTAAAAGCAACCAACCTAGACAGGAGGTAAACTACAGTTACACAGTTATACGTATCGTAGAAGAGTATCTTTCAAGGAGGCCCAACATACTAAAACATATTGTAGATATGATGCTGAATACTGAACGATCTGATGGAGGTCAAATGTAAATTGAGGTCTTTGGACTTTCACTGCATTGTTAGAGCATTTCCCTAAATGACCTCCTCTCTTATATCTGATAGATCCAGAACTAGTTTAGTCAATTAAAGGAAGAATGCTGAGTGACTCAATGCCGGCCTTGTTTAGGGCTAGGGAAGGGCGCCACTAAAATGAATGGGAAAGATTATTATGGGTCCCGAGTGGAGATAAGAAAAATGACTTCTATATGAAACAACAGTGGTTTGGTCGTATAGGGCGGTTTCCTATTCAAGCATCCATGTTTTAGTGACTGATTCACGCATGTCACTCTCCACAGGTGGAACGTTCTGATGGACTACTGTTACACGACTCCCTCTGGGAATCCTAATGATGAACTCCGATATGACCTTTTCTTTGGGTAATTCCATGTTTTCTTCAGATATGTGGGTGTGCTTGCACATATGTGGGTGTATACAAGCAGAACTGAAGCTGAATGCTAAGTGTATCTTGTGTCTGGTCCAGCAGATGCGATAAGGACCCGCAGACAACAGTGTTTGAGAACGGGAAGAGCCAGATGGGCCGCTTCTCCTTTGAGGTGTTCCGCTTTGTCAAGCACAAGAACCAGAAAATGTCCACTGTGTTTCTGCACTGCGTAACCAAGCTGTGTCGCTCTGACGACTGCCCCATGCTCTTGCCTGTAAGTATGTCTGCTTTAAGTGAAACGTGTCAACATGTCTGGGTCATACTTCACCCTAAAACCTGAAGAAATAAATAAGATATTGAATTCTTTATTTAAAGAAAATGACTTTCAAGATTTTTTGCATTGTGACAATATTTTCTTTCTTTTTTTTTCCATAATTTGGGGAGGTTTTTTTAATGTAAAAAAAGAGATGATTTTCTTATGCTCACAAAGGCTGCATTTATTTGATAAAAAATACAGTAAAACAGCATTATTGTGAAATATTGTTAATCTTTTATTTTAATGTAATTTATTCCTGTAATGGCAAAGCTGAATTTTCAGTAGCCATTACTCAAGTCTTAAATGTGTCACGAGATCCTTCAGAAGTAAATATAGAAAACACAATCAAACAAAAAGGACATTACAGTAATGTAATTTTTTTTTAAATGTGAAAATAAATTAAAACTGCAAATTATATATGCGTCATGCAGTTTTGGCTTTAATTTATGCTGAGAATATAATGAGTCACCAGTGAGAATAAAGGGAATTACAAAAACAGCTCAGTTTAAGTAATGAGAATTTGTTAGGATAAGTTATACCAAAAAAAAAATCTTAATTGGTTATTAATAATAGGCTTAATTTCCTTTATTTAATATAACTTTGTTATATATAAAAGCAAAGAAATTTCAAGTTGGAACTGTGCTCATTTATTACTCACAAATATTGCCATCCTGACAGATCTGCGGTAAGAGGAAGAAAAGGGACACGTCGGAAAGAACCGGTGTGGCCTCTGACAACGCAGTCATGACCGCCGGACCCATCATCACCAGAAGTGGTACGATATGAACTATAATGTAGTGTTGTTGTAGCTCAACTAGCTCACAGGTATGATTCCCAGAGAAACTGCTAAAAAGTAACCTTTGAGTACACTGTAAGTTATTGTATCTCAACTCTCAAAGTGAGCCTGTTATGTATATGAGACATGATTTGGCACTTTAAATCAGTCTTTTGGCAATAAATGTGCCATCTCACTAAAACAATTTTCCTCTGTCCACAGATGAAACTCCCACCAATAATTCCCAACTAGGTAAGGCTTCCTTTTTCCTCCTTTAGCTCTTTAAAAAGAAGGCTAAATCCTTCTATCTCAGAGCTGTAGCATTTCTGATGGAGGATAAAAGCACGCTTACTCCCTCCTGAAAATATAGAGGAATGTTTTTTTCCTCAAAGGATGTCACGGCTTAAAGCCATGACCAAAATAACGATGAGTTGGAGGGGTTTCCAACAGTGAGAAGTTATTAGAGGGTAGAAGCAGGTGGTGTTATCAAGAAATGAACAAGAGGATTGAAAGAAAGAGTGTGCGATAAGTATTTGAACGGTGGGTTACATATTGTATGAAATCTCCCTAACACTGTGTGTGTGTGTGTGTGTGTGTGTGTTTCAGCACAGTTAAACGGACCTCCATTCAAAATGAATTCAGTGACGAGTGCCTTGATTTCTGCCATCGCAATCCTTGGCGTTATGAGCATGTGTTTCTTCATCCTGTCTCTGTCACTGCTGAGGGGGAAACAGACGCCACCAACACCTCTGTCAGGAACACACAACCCAGCGTTCAGCTAAACGCACACATGGCTGTTCAGTCAGCTAAACAAGACAACAATACCTGCGTGCGGAGCCTTCCGGTTACACACAATCATGCCATACAGGGAAATAATATCACAATACCACTCTACACAGCTTTTAGCTACACACAGTTTCCCTAATTTGGTTACAACGCATCAATACAGCTATTCTCATTCCTGTAACTTTACATAACACACAATCCTAAACCATTAGAGGCTGAATTTGGAATGATTCTCACACACAAATAAACAGGAAGAATGCACTTAAAAGGTGCACTAAGTCAATTTTTTCCCCTCATTACACAGAAAAAAGTAATTTTGGCAAAATCAAGCTCAAACTAATGAAAACTAATTTAGGGGTTGCCATGTTGAGATCACATGACCAGCTGAATAGGCTACTACTGACTTTATCTCGGTAACGCCTCTGTTATTGGACAATTTTGCTAATGGAATAAGTTAATGATGGCTGATAATGCATTACAATGGCATTGGTGACTACAATATTATTGGTAATTGAAAACATTTGATTTTGTGTAAATCTGCATCCACTACACTAGGTGTCAGTATAAATCTAAAAAGATTTGCTCAACATAAGCAACAACCACCAAGCTCAATTTTAGGTCCAATGAATAATTTTGTCATTGTTTTGACCACGATTCATTATCCAACACAACTACTTTCTCTCATCGTTGATGCGAGTGGCACTATAGTTAAAGTGTCCGCTTATACGATCAGATTTCTCTTTCAGGCTGACTACTGTCATAGCGGAGCGGCGGTTTAAAGGGATAGTCCACCCAAAAATTTTAATTCTGTGATCAGTTACTCACCCTGAAGTTGTTCCAAACCTGTATCAATTTCTTCTGCTGAACACAAAAGAAGATATTTTGACGAAAATGGTAACCAAACCAGACATTTTGTTGGTAACCAAACCAATAAAAGTCAATGGGGGTCTATCAACTGTTTGTTTACCAATATTCTTTTTGTTCAGTAGACAACTGAATAAATGATGACAGAATTTTCTCTTTAACCACAATCTTGGTAAGCAAGCTAGTCCGTGTTTATAACAAATGAACTGAGCACATTCACTTTAATGTCCATGGTCTGCATTCATGTACTCATGTAAAATATATAAAACAATCGAGACAGAATCTTCATTTTTGGGTGAACTATTCCAATTTCTTTTTTACACATTTTATTTAATTACACTTGTAAATGTACTTATCAACAGAGCAGCGAACTGTTTTATACAAGTATTTAATTTGAAATGTCAATTGATCCGGATCTGTTGGTGCAGTGTAACTTAAAGTTAATACCTCAGCCCCTCGCTTCATTATTGCAGGGTTTAAGATCAGTTACATGAAGAACATAAGCTGAGGTATCTAATAGACCTGCCGAACACATATTTCTAGTTCAGTGAGAATATTAGAGGCTATAGGATGGAATGTGAGGAGTCCATTCATCATGACGGCACAAAGGATCATGGGACAACAGTGATTCCAAGTGCATGACTCTTTGCAATAATTAGTTTGAGAGAGAGACCATAGGGAACGAATTTAATTAAGTCGAACAGCAACCTAGATCACTATGCTATGTGATTGAGGTGGATGCGAAGACTATTTAAGATATTTTTAGTTTTAATTAATTGTATTTGTTTTTACTCATTAGTATGCATATGTCTCTGTGATACCCACTGAACACTAATGAGTCTTAGCAGTTAGTTTCACATACTCTAATTTTCAGTGTTAGTTATTCTTTTTTTTATTAAAGATATTTGAATGGAATTTATGTCCAAGATAATTTAATTAAATGTAACAACCCATGTTATTATCCCCCCAAACACACATTTGTATTACTTTGTAGGTCTTTCTTTCCTAGTTTCTTAACAATAAAGTAAATTCAGATGTGCTTGTGAATATTTAGTTTGGCAATTTTGCAGTAATAATTACAAAACAGACAGGGATCACAATCCATTACTCAGTTCTATTGTATTCAGTGCTGTCATGTTGAAGAAAGCAAGCTTTTAAAGCTCTTCACAATGATCGTTATCATCATGACGCCAGCTAAACAAAGAGCCTGTATTCATATTAGACTTTTGAAGACTTCCAGTTTTAATATCTTTGACATCAGTGGAAAATATTAATGGGATTTTGGCACAATGAATGAATGGCCCAATTTAATGTGAAGAAATCAAAGGTACAGAAGGGCAGGAATGAGACATCATGTCCTATCTGGATATGAAAAACAAGCAATCCATTAGAAGATAATTCTCCCTGTCCTGAGGTGGTAGAAGCGAGGCAAAGCTGTCGAGAAACTGTCAGCAAACAACATATATTTTCGACATATTTTACCAATACCATGGTGATCATTCAGGTACCATAATTTATATCAAAGTGTAATGATATTTCCGTATGAAACCATCACTGTATATTACTGCCATTGTGCTTTATGTAGCCTAAGCCTACTATTGTATTTGTGTCAATGCTGGTTTCCATAGTGATATACAAGGATGCCCTTCTTAAATAAAAATTCGATCCACTTTTGTCACTGACATGAATATCCTCATCTGCCATGAAGAAGGGTTGAGTGTCAGCATAGAATATAAGGATTAGCTCTTTTGATTTAAGTGACCTAAGAGCACAAACCCCCAAAAACCCAGCTTTTAACACAAGGAAGTGCCATTCTGAATTCCAATGACAGAAAAATGGTATATATATATTGTTCAAATTATATTATTAAATAAATATGAATTTATCACATTTTTGATAAATGTTATTATTAAATATAAAAGTGTGTATGTATAAAATGATTTATATATAAACTTCAGTCTTCAGTGTCACATGATCATTCGGAAATCATTCTAATATGCTGATTTGGTGCTCAAGAAACATTTTGTATTATCAATGTTGAAAACAGTTTTTCTGTTTTTTTCCCAGATCTCTTTGATAAAAACAAAATTCAAAACAACAGCCTTTATTTGTAATACAAATATTTTGTAACATTATGTCTTTACTGTCACTTTTGATCAATTTAATGCATTCTTGCCGAATAAAAGCATTAATAAAAAAACGTCTTACTCGCACCAAACTTTTGTAGCAGTAGTGTATTGTATTTATTGCAAAAATAAATGACAGGCTTATTGTGTTATATTATAAACGAGGCTACAATTTTAAGTTTTGCCAATTAAAAGTTTCCAATATTCCAAAACAAAGGCCCTGTAGCCTTATGTCAGTAAATGAGAATTATAATCTAAAGATATTATTGTCATTCAACCTATGATTTGACCCTAGCAGTGAAAGTTGCCAGATCTTTATGTAGCATCATATTTACAAGTGGATGCCAGTAAGAAATCTGTTTGGAAGAAGATCTCACTGGCAAGGGTCATGCTTAAGCTTTATTAAACCCATCTGTGATTCTCCACAGATTTTCCACAGATTTATCTGGATCTATGGCTCATTGCACAGAGAAAGAAAAGAAAAGTGCTGAAACAAAGTGCTTAGTTTGCAGCTTAAAGCAGAGCCCTCTCATTACAGAATAATCCACTGACCTTCTCACACCACTTAACAGTGTTTACACGCAGTGGTTGCCCTTCTTTTGGACCTGTTGATTGATATATGCGATAACAGATTTAGTCTACTCCGACAAGTGTATAAGGAATGAGCCATAGGTCATGTGATTCTTTCTGTCATGTCAGACTTGAAGTAAAGCAGGATACTGTTGGTGGAATAAGAATAGTTGGTGTATAAGTGTTAAGTGACTAATAAGCATTAAAAGGGAACATGTGGTATTTTGTCAAGATTGATGGTATTATTTGTATTTTGTCAAGCATTGGATCAACCAAACAAAGTGACTCAGGACTAAATTGATATATTACAGTGAAGGGATGACAGTCAAAACAAAGCCCCGGAGTGCACGGAGATGTGCTTAATGAATGTTTTCCCAACCCTTGTAATTATGTTGTCTGATTTCTGATCTATTTAATTGTTTATCCAATAATGCCCAGTGGGCTTAATTTATGAAACATGGGCAGAATGAATTTGTGTAAACAGTTTGCCAAATCTTTATTATATAAGTTGTTGCAACAGTTTTGTCAATATACCTGTATTAAAAAAAAGCAGAAATATGCATATTGTAAGTAAGTATAGATAGATAGATAGATTAGATAAATAGATAGATATATAGATATATAGTTATATTTTTAAATAATATTAAAATGATTCATAATTCAATTTTATTATTATTTATTGATTGATTACCAACTTAATAAATAATAGAAACAACATAGTTTTTTTTTTTTTTTTTTTTTTTTTTTTTTTTTTTTTTTTTTTTTTTTTGGCCCGCCACCACCCCCGCTCTTTGGAGGACAACTTTATTTTTAATACAGCAAACTGTATACACAATATGTTACAAACAATAGATTTATTACAGTGCATAACCATTCACCCAGTTTGTGAGTCCCTGGGTACATAAGGGGAGGGGGGATTATTAGCACCACGTACAAAGTGTAACACGTAACATATAAGACACGACAAGGTGACAGACAAACAACAAGGGGACAACACAATTGGCAAACACAAGAACGTATAATTATTATTGAATAGAATAATCTTGAGCAAATTGAGCAAAAAAAAAAGGGGGTGTTTGAGGGGAAAAAGTTTTAGAAATGTTATGCATGAGCGTCGATAGTGTATGTGTATGTATGAAGTGATAGGTGCAGGGACAGAAAAAACAATGAAAAAAAAAAAAAAAGTATAAACTTATATAACGGAAGGGGGGGGGGGGAGGTATGTGTCTGGTAATGTACTCGGCTTGTAGTTATATTTATGTGGTATTAAGAAATGTCAAAGATGTCAAAAATGGGGACCAGGTTTCTTCAAAGGCTGATATCTGCCTCCTTCTGTGTGCATTATGTTTCTCCATTTAAATGTATTCTGAGATTAAATTTGTCCAGTGATTGATATGGCAAGATTTCTTTGATTTCCAGTTTTGGAGAACTTTCTTAGCGACAGCTAGAGATGAGCAACGGATTCTTATATTTTTTTGGGATATAGATTTCAGAAAACTAAAGTCGCCTATGAGACAAAGTGTAATGAAGGGATTCTGTGGTTCAAGATGGTGGACAGTGTCTCAGTGACTGTAATCCAAAAAGAATAAACTGGTTGGCAGTGCCACATGGCGTGCAAATAGTCGTCTGTGCGACCTAAAGTGCATTGTGAACAAATATCGGTGTTGTGTAGGCCCATTTTGAACATTTTACTTTGAGTGATGTGAGTTCTGTGGATGAGTTTATATTGTATAAGCTTCAGGTTTGTGTTATCGGTCATGAAAATTATGTTCCTACAGATTTGTTCCCAATACTCAGGGTTGAAAGAGACGGTCAAGTCGGTTTCCCACTTGGTTATTGGGAGTGTTATTGTTGTGTTTTGGTTGGAAATTATTGTATATAGCTGGGAGGTTAATTTTTTGAAGTTATTAACTTTCATAAGTTCTTCTATAAGCTGAGAAGGCTGTAATGTATTGTTGGTAAGTGTGGTTTTATCTTTAATTTGAAGTCTAAGTTGTTGATATTGAAGGAATTGTATAGAAACAACATTGTAATATATATTTTATTATGATGAGCTCTGATTTGAGCTCTTCTATGGTGCCAGGTTATGTTAATATAATATTCAATATATTTCAATTGATATCAAACAGTTCCCTTTAACATTTCACAGAAATCAGGTAATAATGTCATATCGGGGAAACCCTTGTCCAAAGAAAACAATGTTACCATGGAAACAGATAATCCACGAATAACAGAAGTAAACAAACAACAAATAACTCAGTTGTATCCATATATTTTTTTCGCATTAAAAGAGTCATATGCTTAAATTATTGCTAAATCATGCGTGTTTGCATTATACTCCTTATTTATTGTGTTTCTAGGATTACCTTTGGATCAATATAAAGATACCTGACATTTCATACAGTGTTAAAAGAGCCATCGCCGTATTGTCTCCACTCCCTGGGGCACGACACTTACTCCATGAGGTCTTATATTAACAAGGGTATCCATGTTTAAGTAAAGTAGACATAGGAACCAGGCCATTGTCAACTGCATGTCTTTGAAGGCCCACCATGTGTAGAGTTTCAGCAAGTGCCCTCAGGCAGCCGACTCTGGGACTTTATTCACAAAAGGGCTGGTCCTGAACAGTGGACACACCAAACTTCTCTATCTGACCTTATTTCATTCAATCCCATCCCACAAAGGGAAGTGCTCTATAAAAGACTCTTAATTCGCAAGAAGATCTCACAGGCAGAGGATACCAAAGCCAACCGCAAGCATGATACAAGGTGCGTACGTGTCCTAGGACGTGTAACTGTGGGATATGCGCTGAGCTCCTGGATGTACCAATGGTGACTAACTGATTTTGAATATGGTGTTATTTTCTTCCACGAACAGGTTCACATTCAGGAAACAACAGGAAATATATTCTCCTCAACATTTTCCTCGTCCTCCTAGCTACAAAATTCGACAAAAGCTTTCAGTTAACAAAGAGCGATTGTGGATCAGATTACAGACGTCCAGGTATAGTTTTGACTTATAATTTTGTTTAATCACACCGAAGGTTGAAATTCTGATGAGCGAAAATTGTTTATTCGATTTAAATGTTTTTTTTGTGTGTGCCTCTCAAGTGAGACTTTATGTCAGTTTTTGTACAACTAATCCGGTCGTTCTTGTCACGATAGAGTTCACAGACATCTCGGTGGAATGTGGAACGGAATACATCAATCTGGCCATCAGATTCTGTCCTGTTCTATACACTGGCTACAACGAATCAGATTTGATCCTCAACAATGTCATAAATAACCCAGATTGCAAGGGGACCGTCGACACTACCGTCTCACCTCCAGTGGCCCGATTTAGGTTCCTGCTTAACTCAACCAATTCATGTGGCAGCAATTTTATCGTGAGTAATACACTGAGAAAAAGAAATTGAAATTGCTCTCAGAAATTGCTAGTAAATTTCGCAAAATATAAAAAAGGCGGATGGATCGATCTAGGGAACTAAATATCAAACATGAATTAAACATGCGATTTTGTGAAATCCTCCAATAATCTTTTACGGTTTACAGAGGTTTTCAGATACTGCAAAAATGCCACAAATTCATAAATAATATGTTTTATATTTCAAAAAAGATCTTATTACACAAAGTCTAAACTAAAGGGTCAATTTTTTTTTTTTTTTTTTTTTTTTTTTTACAGCATTAGACAATTCATTTCTAACTTTTCTCCACAGACGTATCAGAATGCTGGGACAGGGGTATTCTCAGATTTCTCCAACATTGAGACGGTCAACATCAGTGGGGTTGTGCGGTCGAGTGACATCACAACAGGCACAGTGACGTATAACGCCGAGCTGAAGTACTACTACTCGTGCTCCTATCCTCTGGAGTACCTGATCAACAACACTCAAGTGGATGTGTAAGCACTCATTTTCTCTCACGCTATAGCAAACCAAGTGCACAATCTGTTTACCTGGGATAAAAGAACAAAACTCCCTGGGGAATAAGCGTCTTGGTGTAATATCACTCTAACAACACATTAAATCCAATCCAATCCATCCATGTTGGTTTTCCTCAAGGGACAGGGAGACAATATCAAATTCACAATAGAGAAACACTATGACACATATACACATGTCTAGTCTGTGAGTTGTCAATGTTGAGTAATTGTAAGCTGTTTCAAGTCAACTTTAACCTCGTTCTGTCTTCTCAAAGGGCGTCCTCCTCGATTGCAGTAAAAGACAACAATGGCAGTTTCATCAGCACTCTGAATCTTAGACTCTTCAGTGTATGTCAATCCTTAAACTGGACCTTCATGCATCCATAGATTAGATCAGATAGAAACAAAGGCTAATATCAAATATTTATTTGGTTTCATTTATCAGGACGTAAACTACACCCAGCCTCTCCACATGCCTCCCATCGGTATTGAGCTGAGGACAAATGTGTTTGTGCAAGTGGAGGCCACCAACTTGACCTCCCAGTAAGACAGGTTTCATTGAGTATCATCATGGCAGTAAATCGAGCAGTTTTGTGTTGAGGTTGACCATTATTATGTCCTTCACAGGTACTTTTTGCTGCTGGACAGATGCTTTGCCTCTGTTTCCATCGCACCCACCACCAAGAACTTCTTCAACCTCTTCGTGCCGTAAGTTTAATTATAATACTAGTATTTTTAATATTATTATATAATAATTTATATATTTTTTAATATATATTTTGTATTTATTTTTTTAACCCAAACTACAATCATAATGCAGTATCATTCGGTTTTGTTGTATGTTAACCCTTGAAAATGTATTGTGGCAGTACTATGGTACAGTGATGGTGTCAAATACCTAAGTACTTAGACCTATACTATTGTACTGGATAGGGATGCACGATATATCGGCCACCATATCGGGATCGGCTGATATATGTTACGATAAGAAAATTTGGCCAATATATTAAAGTCGATAAATAATTTATTATATCCTTCAGCTGAGACACTTCAGATGTGCACTGTTTACCATGATGGTTTTGAATTGCTTGAAATATAATTTGGAATCACTTCAAAAAAAAAAAAAAAGTGCAACGTGAATCGCAAGTCTGTCATATAAGCTACATAAAATTGTAATGAGAACATTATAATTGTGTGCTTGGGACATGCTTTGCATTGTGTGCTTTGTTTTTGTAATCAGGCTTTCAAAAATTATTTAATATCGATGCATCCCTAGTATTGGACAATTACTAGTCATATATAATGGTGTGTGTACAAAACAACATAATACCATTGCACCATGTACAAAAGCCATGTTTGTAATGATAAAATCTGTCTGAAGGGGTTTGGAGGGCCTGAGACAGAATAATTAGTTGATGATTTGTCTGATTAGTTGTGAAATGGATCGGCTCACTAAAATGCTGGTGAACGGGGAGATGCAGGTCGCTCGGTTCTCGTTCCCTGCCTTCCGCTTTTCAGAGCAGCAGAACCAGACAGTGTCGACGTACTATCTACACTGCATCACACGACTGTGTGAAATATCAACCTGCGCTTCATTTAGGGTAAACACATACACACAAACTCTTACATGATTTTTTTTTAAATTAGCCTGTTAGAATTGAAATTAAGCCTAACCAGAATAGCACCTTTTGGCTTGGTCTGGATCATATTGTTTGCATGATGCTGTATCATCTGTTGTGTCACTATACGTTGGTTTTGCCAAGCTTTGCTTTTTTTTTGTGGGGAAAATATAATTTGAAGATATGTTTGTCCCCACAAAAATATCAACACACACATACAGTTCACCTACCCAGACAAATATTTGCCAAAACACTTTTTGGACTAACCAAGATCTATGGCTCTTTTCACAGCAATGTCGCAAACGAAAAAGGAGAGACGTTGCTCCCAATACTCCTTCAAATGGAGTCTCAGACAGCACTACCATCACATCACCAGCCATCGTCATACGTGCAGAGAACGGTGTGTTCCTTCCCATTTTGAAAACAAAATGAATCATTATTCTAACACTACTGAGTTTTGCCTACATTGCTTTCTGAGAAACTGACTCCATTCTGTTTGTTTCATTTCAGTGGTGGCAACAAAAGAGGAAGGTGAGCATTAACTGTTTGATATATAAAACATGTCATATTTGTCCAATGTTGGGGAGTCAATTGATTAACTTAACTAAATACTAAATGAACCAAGCAAACATAGGCAATGATCAAGCGCTCTCTTTTAGAATGTTTATATGTGGTGTTGATTTGTTTAAGTGAATCAATTTGTTCATATAAATCATGTGAATGTACCAGATAAAAAAAATAAACATATGTGAGGCATATCTTTTTATAGATGAATGTACAGTAACCACTGCTGTCTATCACTG
Organism: Phoxinus phoxinus; assembly: GCF_949152265.1. Classification (NCBI taxonomy): domain Eukaryota; kingdom Metazoa; phylum Chordata; class Actinopteri; order Cypriniformes; family Leuciscidae; genus Phoxinus; species Phoxinus phoxinus. Next base: position 11,628,199 of record NC_136898.1, read on the forward strand.
TTTTAGACATCATATTCTAGTTATTTTTTTAAATATGTTCTTTAAATGTAGCTGTTTTCATTTAATGCTGACCCTAATCAAGATCAAGTTTAAAAACCCTTCATATTTTTAGGCCAAAGAAACACTCTTATGAATAAATTAATGTGTTATAATAATAATAATAATACTATTAGATTATATGTTTTGTATATATATAAATATATTTATTTATTTTTCTCTTTAATATATTGCTCCCTTAAGCTTTAAAATGTCCTTAAAAAGTTTGCGGTCAGTAAGTTTTTTTAAATAAGTCTCTTAAGGTTACCAAGTCTCAATTGATTTGATCAAAATTACAGTAATGTTGTGTTATTGTTCTATTTTATTATATTTTTATTTTAGTGTTAATATGAAATGTATTCCTGTGATGGCAAAGCTGAATTTTCAGCATAATTACTCCAGTCTTCAGTGTCACATGATCCAAATTAGAAATCATTCTAATTTGCTGATTTGGTGCTTTAACGTTTATTATGATCAATGTTGAGAACAGTTGTGCTGCTTTTTGATGTGGAAACTGGATTCTTTGATGGACCATTACTTTGAAATAGAAATCTTTTATAGCATTTATAAATGCCCTTAATTGCTGAACAAAATAAATAAAATAAATAAATAGCTTCCCCTAATCTTTTGAACAGTTACACTAAAAATGCTAGGTTGTTTTAACCCAACTTTGGGTCAAATATGGACAAACCAAAAACATTGGGTTATAAATGTAATTAAAAAATGTAACCCAACGGCTGGGTTTGTCCATATTTGACCCAAATTTGGGTTGAACCCAGCATTTTTTAAGCTTAGCTTAGTCAATCTGACCTCATATGTCTTTGCATCTCAGATGTGTCAATCAGCACGAAAAAACCTGTGGACTCCTCTGTGGGTCTCGGCGTAGCTGTGGGCATCCTGGCATTCGCCTGCATCATGGTCGTGGGAATGGGAGCACTTTTCTACAAAAGACACTGGCACAATGTACCTTCAAAAATACTCCGGTGAGCTGAGATGCTCCAAGAGAGGATCTCCCACCGCTGGAGGGCTGAGCAGGGCTCAGCGTAGAACTGTTTTTTTCTTGGTGAATAATCATAGCATTATGTGGTTTAGAAGAGCAACAGTGCACTTCATCAGCTCTACACATGAAACTTGCGTTTAAGTGTAGCTTGGATCTTGGGATACAATAAGGAAAGTCTGTAAAAATAGGACACAATGTACTGTGTTAGTATGAAAGACTTCCGTATTGACTTTTCACAGGTGGTTTACATGTATTTTGAATTATGAATTGGGATTGTGCTGTGTTTTAGGATTGAAGGAAATGTATATAAACTTAACATCTAATGTCCTGGCAGAAAATTGCCAGTACCTAATCCGTTTTTTTCCCTACTATTTTTGTTCTTCTTACAGTGTACATGTTAAAAGAACAACCAAAACAGAGCTTTAATCCTCAGCTTATAGATAAGGCAATATGAATTTTCTGTGATTTCGTGTTTTTTCGAATTGAAGTGCATTAAAAGTGAAAGTATTGACTGACCCATCAAATGAATCCAATCCTAGTGAGCACACGTCGTGGTACCTGTAAAACACAAAAAGGAAGTACATTTGAATGTGTGTGGAGTGTTGGAAGTGAGAGAGCTCTGTAAGACAGTTCCTAATACCTTCCAAAATGTTAAACTGTATGTGTTATTTATTAAGACTACTCTTTATGCTTAACCCTCATGAAATGTTGACACTCAGAATCTAAAATATACTCATGTACAGCCCAAAACATCCCTACATTTGCAATGATTTACAATTTGTAACTTTTAAATCCACAGTTTTGAACACGTAGCAGAGTATTATAGATTCCTTCTGCTCGTACAACTTCATAAATAAAGAAATGGGAATGAAAGCAATTTTGAATGAAAGTGAGCTGGAAGAGAGTGCAGCAATGCGTAGATTTTTAGATCTGAAGTTTTTGGCTCTTTGTATCATTATAATTCCAATGGCGGGCTGAGCTCTTAAAAGTATAGATGTATATTTGTGATTCATCCATTAATGCATGCTTCATATATGAATAAAGGCTGCTGGTACAAGAACAAATCACTGTCTCCTCGAGTGGATTCTTACTTATTAGCATAAAATCATGACATCTGCAATGGAAATGGAATTAGCCTGAAAATATAATTTGGGCCTTTTGCGTTTGGCATGTTTTGAAGTGTGCTGAATTATCCTCTGATAATTCAGAGGTCAACTATTAATTGCATGTAAGGTCGGAAAGGTATAAATACATATTTAAAAGTCGTCTATGAGGTGTTTGACCTTATATACAGAAAAAAAGGAGCCTAACTAATGTGGGTCATGCAAATTCATTCAGCAAAAGGGGATTTTTGGATGTCACTATTGCAATATTAGTATGGAAATCTGAAATGCAACCTGATCACAGTCTAATATCATTTTACTGTGACCTGTCAGATGAATTAATGTCTGACCTCATTGTTTAAGGAGTCTTAAGGGTCACGTTTTCATGTGTCTGACACCCGAAACTGCTCTCACAGCCATGAAGGAGAAAACGCGACACTGTACTTCCTAAATGACCTACATAACCACAAATAAATATCACAAAATTACACAAAACGACCAAATCAACTGTGATCTCTCATGCAGATATACAGTGTTCTTTCCCTACATTCGTTGTATGTGTTTTGTTTTGGCCTTGTGATTGGGACAGACACCTTGTCGAGTTCTCAGTGTACAAGATGCCTAAAAAGGAAAGGACAGATTCTCAGACAGATCCACCGAGTGCCAAGTGCTAACACAAAAGTAGGGCACATGATGATTCATACTGTCAGATGTTGAACTAGGCCATCATTTTGTGTCTCGCTTTAAATCTCTTTGTTTCTCTTTCACTTTGTTTTGCAAGCATTGCTCGATATTTTAACGCCCTACTGACTCACCCGCAACCGGCAGAGTGGTTTTCCAAAGGAATGTAGCATCAAAATATAATAGATATTTTATTTTTAGGATTTATTAATACAGTTATTATCTGCAGTGTCCCACATAGCACACAGCTGCAGTTGCCAGAGACAATATTTCAGAAAGCTCATATCTGCATATTTCAGTAATTGATATAATGTTAATATCCCAACCATCTGAACTAAACTATATCATGGACAAGAACAGTAGCTAATAAATATGTATAGACAGAGGAAAGTTAACACATCAGTGTAATAAATATGATAGTAAAAAATGCAATAAATTGAAACATACTGTAAAACAAATACTGTAATGTACAAAATTAGAAGAAACATTAAATATAATCAAATGTCACTTCTGTGAGCACTTCCCCCGCACATTGCGGTAACTTGTGTTTTATATTTTACAGAACAAATTTAACAATATTTTACTGTAAAAGTTATTGTATTGTCTTGTTCAATATAATATAGGCCTACCTTTTAATCAAATTATATGGTAACTCAATTATTTTGACATTTTCACAGTATTTTGCCATTTTCTTCAGTAAGATGCCGTTCTCTTTAGTTTTAGTATTATAAAGCTCTTTCAATCTTGTTAATGTCAGATTTTCTTGTATCTCTTTTGACAAACCTAAGCTGGATCCAGTTCAGATTCATCCACAGAAGCTTTGTCCTTTCATCTCCACCTTTGTTTCAAGCGCTCAAGACAATAGGATGGAACTTCCTATTGAGGAAAGCTTATTCATTATTTAAAGGCCCGCATCACAGGAGTCATAGCCAGTTATTAATGATATAGAAGGAGTGGGTGAGAGGACTGGAGGAGCAGAGTAATGAAGGAGGCAGAAGAGAGAGAGGGCTGTTCTTTGAACATCACTGCAGGAGCACTGTAAAAGCTTCAAAGCTCTGCGGCTTGAAGGAGACCTGCAGACTGAACACACATAAGGGCTATAGAGAGCTCTGAGCTCAAACCATACGTAATCCTGTATGGCTCTCTAAAACCTCTTACAACAACGGGATATTCCTCCTGTCTAAAGAACACCAGCAGAGAAATATCCCCAGGTCACGGTCACACCTGTAGACCCACAACTGAGAGGACTTTACAGAAAATAAAGGGCTTCAATTAGAAAACGCTTCACAATGAAACACTTTCTTCTTGAGGAAAGGAGCTTTGGGACCTATCAGCCTTTATCTGCTATTAGGTTTGATGGAGTGTCTTTGACTAGTGCTTTAGTTTAGTATCCTTAAAAAAAAAAGCTTCACAATATATCAAAGGAAGAATCATTTCAGAATGTTTTTTTACATTGAATTACTATCTTTCGAATTTTTTAAACTTTGGTTCTAGATTTAGAAAGTTCAAACTAGATTTTTTGTATTTTCTGAATAAAAAATATTGTAAATGTATTAAACATATACAATAATACACCTATTATTATCATCATAAAAAAAAAAGATTTCAGGCCAGATTCAGGCTCCATAGCACAGAAACAGCCCTCGTTAAAATTACAAAAGACTTACCTCTTGCTTCTGACCAATGCTGTATCTCAATATTTTTACTTGATCTTAGTGCTGCATTCGACACTATACTGTAGATCATAAAATACTCTTAGATCGACTACAACATTACACTGGTATTTAAGGACAGGTAAATTATGGAGTGCTGCAAGGATCTGTGTTAGGCCCTCTGCTATTTTAAATATATATGCTGCCACCTGGTAATAAGAAAACATGGAATTAGTTTCCACAGTTATGCCGATGATACTCCGTTATATATTTCCTCATGACCGGATGAAATCTCTAAATTATCCAAGTTGAAAGGGTTAAGATATAAAACATTGGATGACCTGTAATTTTCTTCTATTCAGATAAGACTGAGATGTTACTTATTGTACCAAAATCTTGTACACAGAATCTCTTAGAACACAATTTGCATTTAGAAGGATGCACTGTTACATCCTCAGTAAAAGATCTGTGTGTTAAATTTGACAGCAACTTTTTTTTTTTTAAATCATATACAAACAGCCTTCTTCCACCTATATTCCACCTTTGGCCTTCTTCCAAACATAAGCTATGAACAAGCTGGAAAGCAGGAAAGTTAGTTCATGCATTCATGACCTCTAGATTACTGTAGTGCATTACTTGCTGGCTGTCCTGCATCCTCAATAAACAAGCTACAATAAGTCCAAAATGCAGCTGCTAGAGTTCTTACCAGGTCAAGAAAATAGGAAGATATAACACCAATTTTATAATCTCTTTTATAAAAGCCCTACAATCCATCACGCTCTCTACGGTCACAAAACTCTGGACTTTTGGTTAGGATATCTAAGTCCACTAAATAGGAGGGAGAGCGTTTTCGCATTTGGCTCCTAAACTCTGGAATAGATATCCTGATGATATTCGGACTCAGAGACACTATCTCAGTTTAAATCTAGACTAAAGAAGATGCATCTCTTTAGACAAGCATTCACTTAACACATATCATAACCTTGTATTCAAGTCATATCAGATCAAATGCATATGATTATCTTTGCTTGAAATGTTATGAACAGCAGCTAATTATTTCCCATTTGCTTTTCTGTTTTATCTCGGGATGGACGTCCTGCGGTAACTAGAGAGTCTTTATGAGCTCCAGTTTGGATGCAGCCTCTTATGAAGACTTCAGATGACCCAACACCTGAAGAGAGGACTCCAACTCCTGCAAGGACTTCAGATGATGCAAACTCTGAATCAACATACCCCAATGCTACATTTTCTATATTGTAATCATAATGTTCACAACTTGTAATAATTACAATTATACATTGTTAGCTAACAATCACCTCTGATAACAGATCACTCTAAATTGTAATGTAGACATGCATTTTCTGTAAAGAAATGTTCATGTATTTCTTATTTTTTCCTTTAGTAGAGCCAATTATCATTGACTGTAGCGCACAATAGTGCATGAAGAGCACAAACACAACTGTTTTTCTATAAAACTCAACCTCTATTTCAACATCTTTTCAGTTGATGCCATTTCTATTGCACAGTACGCATCTGGTCAATATATTGTGATAAACATTTCACTTGTCACTGAGCCCAATAATTGAACTATAATCCTTTTCTTGGGACACTGATTAATGGTCTCCCTCAATGCTGCAGGAACGGTGGGATAATTCTGGGTTCAGCTCATAGGGGGGATCTCTCCTATCAGAGCTCATCAGTGTGGTCAGCCTCTCGTGAAAGAGGAGACTTCATTCTAGAGCATGATTGAAGAGAGAGAGAAAGAGAGAATTCAAGACCAGGTAGACTGAAGACTCTCTCTCGAGCAGAAAAGCTTCATTACTTCTGTTCTGCTTCAGAGACAGCATCTCGCTGGACACACACACACACACACACACACACACACACACACACACACACACACACACACACACACACACACACACACACACACACACACACACACACGTGTGCTGCATTGAGAAAGCATCTATGACAGATCGCAATAAAGGTGTAGCCGACAATTTTAAAAGAATCATATTTCACCTATTGTGCTCATAAATGCTTCAGTTTTACCCTTGACTGAAACATTCCCAGGTTCACAGCACAAATAATGTGGTCTTATCAACTCAACTCGACCTCAAACCTGTCTGTATTTGTTCGTGCTTGTATTTCGTGTTAGCCAATCAAAGTTGAATGGCGTAGCTCATGAACGGTATATATACTGTAGGTTGGGAGATTGGATTGAATCAAACCCAATTCCTAAACCTGGAGCTGAGCAACAGAATCAGAGCCAATTGTTTTTTCTGTCCATCCCAGCTTAAATTTTCAGCTCTCAGCTTTGAGCACAGCTCAGGAATTAATAGTTTTCTAAACTCTTTCTTCAAATACCCTTGATGAACCAAAGGTGATGTGTGAAGTATCAAAGTGACTGTAATTATGATGTCTGAACAGTAGAGGGCAGACATGCCCCTCAACAGCAGTGCGTGTGTGTGTGTGTGTGTGTGTGTGTGTGTGTGTGTGTGTGTGTGTGTGTGTGTGTGTGTGTGTGTGTGTGTGTGTGTGTGTGTGTGAGAGAGAGAGAGAGAGAGAGAGAGAGAGAGAGAGAGAGAGAGAGAGAGAGAGAGAGAGAGAGAGAGAGCCTTGCTTGGGCAGTGAGTCATAAACAATATTAGCAAAACACTATTTCCATTGTTTCCGTGATAAGATTTAATAACCAAATGCTGTGTCTGATGAGGCAGAGAATCACACTGTTTTTCTGGAAAAGATACAAGTTGCTATTACACAGTTTACAGAATTATCAGTTAGAGGACCAACTCACCCTCAAAATAAAACAATCCTGTAATCATTTACTTTACCTCATGTTGATCCAAACCGAAATGTCTTTTTTTTCTTTAATGGAATTGCAGGGTATTGGTTTTTGTTTGTGTCATAGCTGACTGTTAATCAGTTTTGTCCCATTAAGAGTTTACTGTCAATTGTGGAGTGGAAATATGAAATAATCAAAATATGAAGCTGAAAGAAATTATTTTTTATTGTTTTTGTGTTCAAGTATTATTGTCTTTTCCATGCATCAGAATAGACTCATAATAAACAACATGAGGGTCAGTAATTGATTGTTTGAACTGTTCCGTTAAGGCCAATTCACACTGCACCGACAGACGCCGACCAATGTGGACAATGGCCTGATTACTCTATGTCACTTCTCAGACATTCCCCAACCTGACAAACACAGACAGCTGTAACACAGACACAGACAAAACCTGACGATGTGTCTGTTGGTTGGTGTCTGCTGGTGCAAGGATAATTGGCCTGATTGGCCAGATTATAAATGAGCCATGAGGCATGAGCAGATGTGAACAGATTTAAATCCGCAGGGACACATTTAAGTGGTCAAGTATAAAATCCAATATACATACCCAATCACAGCAATCTGATCAATCAGCATTAAGTGTAAACAGGCCACAAGTGCAATTGGATTTATTTAGTTTTTATTGCACTTTGTGTCAGTGCATGTTCCGTTTGAGTGGGTATTTGGTCAATATCATATTAAATCAATTACTTTTTTTTTTTTTTTTTTTGGTCTCAGGTATAACAAATTATATTAGGCTTAATTATACAATATATGGTGGGGTAAAAAATATCTTAAACCAACCTATTCTGGTTTGCTGGTCCAAATCAGACTGTAAAAAAAGCTGGTTTTAGAGGAGTTTTGGGCCCTTTTCAGCTGGTCAGACTGGGAAACCAGACTGGGAAACCTATTAACCAGCTGAAGACCACCTTGTTCAGGCTTGGAGACCAGTTAGATCAGCTTGGCCAGGCTGTCTGATGAGCTTAAAACAGATTTCCTCATGCTGGTTTAGCCTTTTACCTTCAAAAGTTTAAACGGTTCGATAAAGGATTCTGTCTCTCTGAGGAGTAGTCTCTCTTTCGGAGAGCCTACTCTGCTCTGATTGGTCAGATGGCCCAGTTTGTTGTTGTTGGTCTAATGCATACAGTGCATGTCGAAAATAAAACGCCCATTACCATGTCTGGATTTCAGCTTCAGAGGCTTCCTCTGCACTTGATACACAATGATACGAACAGTAATGATGGCGTCGTTTTTACCATATCAATTTGGAAGTGGATTTGGAAAAGTGAATCTTCTCGACATGTCGACAACATGAATCAATCTCTTCTAGTTCTCGGCTACAACTACAGTGTTTGTGTTTGTGGGCGGGTCAAAGTAGATGTTGTTCTTGACAGCCAATGAAGACCATAAGCTGGCATTATACAAATTTGTTACAAACCTATGTAGTTTTGTGCAGGAATTAAGACAGGAATTACGACGACAGTTCAGAATCAGTTCTTTCTTTTAGCAATAACTCCATTTATCTTGCTCTTTGATCTTTGTAACTGTGCAGACATTTAACATTCACAAACAGATATATTACACACTACATGAAAGCTGATTTCCGAAAAAGCATATTAGGGGCACTTTAATTGTTTTGTAAGAAATCGAATTTTCTTTTTAAAGACTTAATCCAGTCTTCAGTGTAACATGAACCTTCAGGACCTTTTTTATTATTATCAATGTTTTTTGTAAAAAAAAAAAAAGGATTCTTTAATGAATAGAGATTTCAAATATTATTTTTTTATAATAAATGTCTTTACTGTCACTTTTTACCAATTTCATGCATCTTTGCTATATAAAAGTTTTCATTTCTTAAAATTAATCTTACTGACCCCAAACTTTTGAACAGTAGTGTATATATATTATTATATCCGGAAACTCCTAATGTACAGTATATGGCTCATGTCTGTGTTTTGCTGACATTGCAGGCCGTTCCAAACGAGCGATTGTATCAAGTGAAGTGAACTTCTGCTGATACTGTGAATGGGGACAGCTATGTTATTTGTGTCTGTATGTACACGCGAGTGGTTTTATGTGTGTTTGGTGGCAGGGCTCTCAGCGAACAGTCCCCTACTGTTCTGAGTGAAAGGGTAATTGACTGTGAATGACTCTGGCTTTAATAAACACCTGCTTGCTCTGTTACCTGTGTTGCATCAGTGTGCCTCTTCTAGGCTCTCCAAGCTGCCATTTACAGGAAAACTCAACTGAAGAGCCGCAGGCTCCCTCCCTAGCTCATTAATCAGCGTCCATGGTGGACATAAAGTCATTTACTTTTGACAAGCCCCCAGTGTGTGCTATGTGATAGTGGGGCTGGCATAACAGCGTTAATTGGTAATTTACTGGAGTATCCATACGAGGAAGTGCAGAGGACAGAGGCCACAGCTAAGACCAAACGGCTAAGGTGCTATTAGGTTTGAGAGAAGTCTAGAATGTTCTCATTTAAACAGCAAATGTCACATTTAAAGGCTATGCACTCTCACATACACACACCTAGTATGTAAAGCTATTAAGGAAAATTACCATGGTAACTGCCAAAACACCATACTGCAGTTACTGCCTTAAACTCATATGTTGATGTTGATGTGTTGAGCTCTAAGAAGATATTGGTAACACTTCATTTTAAGGTGACGTAGCCTACTTAAAACAGTAAATGATGCTTAACTTCAAGTCAATAACTCAAAAACAAACCATTACCCTAACTTTAAACCTATAATGGCGCTTTTCCACTGCATGGTACGGTACGGTTCGGTACGGCACGGCACGCTTTGGCGCTTTTCCACTGCATGGTACGGTACAGCTCGGTTCGGTACGGCTCACTTATGGCGCATTTCCACTGCATAGTACGGTACGGTACGGCTCGCTTCGGCTCGCTTTAAATGGTACCACCTCTGTTGAGGTTCCAAGCGTACCGTACCGATACTAAACGTGACGTGAAAACACTGCAGATCACTGATTGGTCAGTCACTTCAGCGTCATTGTATTTGCGATACGAGACACTAAACCCGCTAGATTTAAATAGCCAGACAACAGCCAACGCAGTAGCACCTGTTTTTAGAGTATTTACTTGACAAAATAAGTTTAAAAAAAATCAAAAAAAGAAATGGCTGAATCGTGGTCAGTGGACGAGGTGCAGACGTTCCTCTCGTTGATTGCCGAGGAGCGGAAGTAGCACAGCTCTTAGCCGCACACGGCTACCACCGGACCTACAATAACGATCAGTCCCACCCACTTTGAAGCGGTACTAACTGCAGTGGAAAAGCAACCGAGCTAAAGCGAACCGAACCGTGCCGTACTGAGTTGAGTCGTACCACGCAGTGGAAAAGCAAAGCGAGCCGAACCGCTCCGCGCCGTGTTGAACCGTACCGAACCGAACCGAGCCGTACCATGCAGTGGAAAAGCGCCATAAGTGCATGTAGTTTATAATTATGTGTACTTACAGTGTACTTGCCTGAGGAAGTATTGGGTAAAATAAGGTACATGGGTTCAGGTTAGGTTTAGGGGTAGGTTCAGGGTTAGTACCCAGTTATTAACCAGTTATTGCAATTGCTAAGTACATAGTATGTACATGGGGAACATGATAAAATAACGTGCTGGGGATGGGATGTAAATGATTACAAAAGTTAACCGTCATTTTTTTTTATTTAATTTTGGAAGGCACCCTAAAATGTTTGTTAAATATTTACATTTCTTAAATTGTAATAAATATTAAAATTACATTTTATTAAAAATGTCTATTTGACATTTCCGTTCTGATTTTTAAAAACTGGCTGAAATAGCCAAAACCATGTACAATGCACATTAAATATTAATTTTATATTTAGAATTGCTTTAATAATTTAAAGCAAAATTGCTTTAATTATTTAACTGCTTTAATTATTTAGACTGTATTATTTAATTTTGTACACATTTTCAACTACCTAAAGTTAAGGGTTAATTTTTATTTATTAATTTATTCATTTATTTTTGATAGCAGTGATGGCAATATCAAGTTGCTGCATTCTTACTCTAGTAACAATAACTATAGTAACAATAAAAATGAAGGTTACCTTTGTACACTTTTGTAAGGAGAATACACATTCATGCAAGTTTATAAGACACGAGTCTTTTTTGAAAAGTCACAAATGTATGTTTATGGCTTTTAGATGGATGTAAGAATGCTTGCTTGAAAGGATTCACCTGGCTATATAAAGACAGAGAGATAATTTGCCCATCAACACGTTTGTCTTCCTGCTCACTGTCTTACGGCTGGAAGTGAGAGAGAGAAAAGCGAGGTAGACAGGTAGACAGAAGGAGAGAAGAACAGCAGAGAGACAGAAAAAGAGTGTCAACTTTAGAGTTCCACTAGATTCCCCACACTGCCGAACTCAACACCCTCAGGGTGACAGGCAAGAGAGAGAGAGAGAGAGAGAGAGAGAGAGAGAGAGAGAGAGAGGGAGAGGGAGAGGGAGAGAGAGAGAGAGAGGGGGGGGGGGGCAGAGAATGAAAGCCCCAGTGAGATGTAGTGCTTAGCAACACAAAAGACAACAAAACTGAACAAGCCCACAATAACTGTGTCATACTTAGAATAACAATACAGTGTTTGGCAATTTCCTTGTGTACTTTCATTGCTTGCAGTCAAGATTACATTTGAAAAATATTTCAAGCCAGATTTTTACATTTCGCTTGTACCAGCACAATATGAATACATTCAGCACCCCCCAGGTTTCATTTGTGCTATTGTGGAAATGCAGAATATAGTCTGCACATGAATGCAAAGGGCATTTTCTCCTGCGAAGACAAACAATCATGAATTTATTCGTATAGAGCTATTCACGAGAAGATGTAACAAACTCTCTCTCTCTTTCTGGCTGTCACACTTTGTTAACTTACAGTATACTATGTGCACATGCACTAAAGTAAATACCGAATCCATGTCACAAGAAGACTTTTGGAGTAGATTAGCTTTAAAAGCATGTGTGGATATAATTTGACACATAATTTGCAAATCCAACGGGAATAGTGTGCCATCTGGGTACATCTGGCATTTTATTTTCAACCTAATATTATTTAGGATGCACTAATCATGCATACTATAATGGGTAGTATGCAAATTTTGACACAATAAGTGAATGAATAAGTGAATGAACACTATTCTCTCTCAGCGAATGCTCTCATCCTCTGATTGTGACTCATCTGTCTGGTGACATTGACACTGAGCACTGATATCGCCTAACCTTGATCACGCGTGGGATGGTGAGAAAAGGGCCCTCACCCCCATTTCAGCTGATTTGAAATTCTGAGTAAGTAAATTATGAACGTTGAGCAAATTAAGCAGCCTGCGCCTTGTCCGCCTGCCAGAGCGTCGGACAATACGCTTGACAAACGAGAGTGCTTCACATTCACGCCCCCCTCTCTTGTCATCTCGCTCTCAATCCCCAGAGAGACGTCGTTTAAAAGAGCCCTGGAATAAATCAGCCCGATGAAATTTAAGATGTGGCTCTCAAGTGGATTGCTGGCATAAATCAACTTTTTTTTTTTTAAAGGTTTTACATTCATTAATTGGATTAAACTAAATCAGGGACCATCACGTGCGGGGCTCAACAATAAAAAAATAAAAATGATGCCGGTAACATCAAAAGCATTGTTTAATACATCACAGAAAACCAACTGTTTACGTTCGCATGAATACATAAAATACATACAACTTGTAGGCTACATAATTTAGGGATGCACAAATAAAATAAAATATAAAAAAAAAATAAAAAGGTCAGGATTTTCAATTTCATTTTGGTTTTTTACCAAGCCCTATCATATACCCCATATGTGTTGATACACTAAATATTCAACAATATTATTGACAAGCCTGCATTGACACCACTGAGAACAGAACTGAGCTGGACGATGACATCACTGTTTTCTCAAAAACAGTGGCTATATATATAAATTAACTAAATTAAAAACTTTTTTACAACAAAAAAGTTTCTGTACAGCAGAAACAAACTTTGTTGCATTATTTTCCTGTTATTACTGTAAAGCTTTGAAACAATCTGTATTGTAAAAAGCACTATATAAATAAAGGTGACTTGATACATCTTTTTTAAAAGCTTGATGCTGGTCGCTATTGACTGCCATTATATGGACGAGCGTGAGCTGGACAATGAAAAAAAAAAAATCTCCTTTTGTGGTCTGAAACAAAAAGAAGGTCTTACGGCATTTACAACACCAGGGTGAGTAAATTATGACTTAATTTTCATTTTAGGGTGAACTAACCCTTTAAGATATATTAACAAAATCCACACTGTCTGCCCAGATATGAAGTATCCGATTATAAACAATCGTTGCATGGACAATTCGTACCTTTATCAGTCTCTCTCTCTAATTGCTGCAGTTGTGCACTCCTCTCCAAACATCCCTTATGTCCCCTCATTTTCCACAGCCTGCAGGGGATAGCTGCTTGAATGGGCACTGAGTGGTCAAAACTGAATAAATCCAATTTCTGTGCATAATGGTATTTCCGTCTGGACTCACCCCAAGTCAATCCACACTCTGGAGACCTCTGTGCGAGGTGGAAAATACAGAATTAGAAAGTGAATAGCCACCTCCATTAAATGCGGATTCATTTAATTACAGTTTAAGGATGGCAAAACAGGGAATTACTAAGTATTCTTCATGATCTCGAGCAATTACACTTTTTTAATACTCTGAATTTCATAAGAGTGAATATAAATAAATGAATAGGTGCTAAGAACCAGCTACATTTCATGGATAAGTTATTATAAACAACACTTTTTTAGGGTAATGATGCTTTGAAATACTTCTTTTTGTTAAATAATTGCCATTATATGAGAATTACCATAATTTTCCAGCACCTTTATCAGGATTGCCAGTGACCTCATAACCTGTCTAGTTATACATTCACCAACTCAGGGATCCAAATTAGGGGGGTGACCTGATTTTGGCGAGGTGCAGGTGATGTCATTTTGCTGACCTTTCCCTCCGTACTAATTGCTGCAAAAGAGTTCGAAGACAGACTTTTAAAACTGAACTTTCTGCTCACTGGTGTCTCACAGCCGTTTTGTTGCTTGTGGAGATTTCTGGTAAGTTCATTGTATTCAAAGATGATAATTGCTTTAAAGTGCACCATCCAGCACACAATACTGGTAAATGTACTTTAGGAGTTCTGAGAAATGAAGGAAAAAATTGAACAGGTTGAATTTTGAACAGGTTGACTATAATTTCTATTACCCAGAAGTATAAGTGATTTGTTCCTGTTTTGAGGATTTAAAGTGGTTTTGTATATAAAAGAGAAAGGACATTTTTGGAAATTAACTGGCATACATTTTGGGTTTAATGGCTTTAAAAAAATCTGAATTGCTATATATTACACAAACCTGAAAACACGCGCACACACGCACACACACGCGCACGTGCACGCACACGCGCACACACGCACACGCACACGCACACACACACAGTGGCTGCATTCCAAACCGCATACTTCCCTACTATTTAGTATGGGAAAAAGAGTAGGCGAGCGAAAAAGTATGTATGAATCCAAAAGAGTAGGCGAGAATTACCTGGGTGACGTACTAATTATCGCGAGATTCGGACTTAAGTGCGTTCCAATATGCCTACTTTCCTACTATATAGTAGGCGAAAACAGTACGTGAAGGAAGCAGTACGTTCCAAACATCAGTATTCATAAAAGAGTAGGCGAGAAGTTCCCGGATGGCTTACTGCTTCCAGCCAGATTTTTGAGGGCTCAACCGGTGGATACTCTTCTATCCCAGGAGGCCACGCGAGGGGATACGTCATTATCAAACATCACGGAGATCAGCGACGCGCGGGGTTTCAAATGTGAGTAAACACGGTTCCTTGTGTTAAAATTGCATGTGTTAAACTACTATAGAGTAAACGTTTTAACTGTTAAAGGTGTAAAGGAGTTAGACAGTATAGTATGATTGTGATTTGGCTGTAAAAACACGTTTTATTATGTATAACGTTAGCTCTAGCTGACGGGAGCTCCAGTAAGGACACGTAAGTTACGTCTCTAACGTGGATTTACATAAACATCTTAAAGACGCTTATTTTAAACGTCTATTTACATCTGACAGGAACATCTTTTATAAGTATTGCAGAAGAGCACATCACAGCATGAAATATACATCTGAGTGATATGTGTGCTATTATGTAGAACATATCTATAAAGTAACTAAACATAAGTTATCTATTTTATTTGTCCATTAGTACTGTTGATAAATTGAGGAACATGTATGTTGGATAAAAAGTTAAAACAACCTCAACATGTAAATGTAGTGTTGAGCTCATAAATCACAGAGGTTATGGGAGTCTTGTCTGGATGTTGCAGGGACAGATGAACAGATGTGTGTGTATCCGGTGGAGAGAGGCTCATGAAGCTGAAGGCTGTCATCAAAGGCTTTGAGTGAGTATACTACAGAAATTAATAATAATTTAAATATTAAGTTGTAGTTTATTTTAATTATTGTAATTTCAAACAGAGCTATTACAGCACCTTTCTGATTCTTGATTTCTGTGCATTTGCTGCACAGCTGTTGTGGTGGAGCACGACCTGCAAGGAAAGATGATGGCGGCATTTGTGGAAAAAAAGCGTTCTTGTCTGCTAAATAATACTGAAATCAAATGACATTGTGCTGTTAAAACTACTGCTTTTGTGTTATGTTTGTGCATTTTTGTAGGATCTGAAATGTCAGCAGACTGGTGTGAGCACTGAGGATGAGGAGCACAGAGCTGAATCCTGGAGATCGTGCCATGGACGAGTCCCTCCATCACTCCACCGGCCCTTATTGCCTCAGATTGTGAAGCACAACACATCACGCAACAACCTCCGGCACTCCGGCACGGCTCACCTCTGGCGGTCCGCTGGTTCATCAGAATAAAGCCGCAGAAGGGGAACCGCTATGTTGAGATGGCAGTAGATGTGGTTCAGTGCCTGTAGCCTATATACATGATTGTAGTTTGAATAAAGCTTTGTTTCATGTGTTGACTTGCATTTGTTTATTGTGTGATGGTGACTTTCATTCATTCATTTACTCCTTTATTAATATTTATCATTGTTGTCAGTAAATCAAATATCATTATTTAATTAATTGTTTGAATGAAAATGTAGATATGTTCACAATATACACATCTAGAGTGTATTCATGCATAGCTATGTCATACATTACATTTTGTTTGTTTTATTGATTTTTTTCAGTAAAAAGTAATATAATTAAGTATCGGTCAGTATTTGTCACGGTAAGCCACTTTTGCTTGTGGATGAAAATGTTTGGATATAAAATAAAGAAATTAACAACATATTCAAGAGATGACAATTTTGGGATTTCGTAATAAAAATAAATAATATCGTTAAGGATAAAACGGTGGGTCACATAAGTAGGGTTAAATATAAGAACTTAAATCAACCCTAAATGTATTCTCAAAATAAATGGGCAGCAGTTTCTTTAAAAAGACCATAAAATGAGCAAGTTTAATCAATATCAAGATATTTACAGATAGATGAATTAAACGTGTCGTTCAAATCTTTTAAGTTGTTGCACTTGTGATAACGCGTCGTAGGTCACATGATAACGTCAACATGGCAGATGTCCGGTCGCATTCATACTTAACGAGATTTGGCTATAAAGTACCTACTCTTTTAGCGCTCGTTAAGTAAGTACTTATTGAAATTAAGTACCTACTCATTGAGTATGCGGTTTGGAATGCAGCCACAATCTTAAGTTACACAGGGACGTCCCACTGGAGTAAGCTGAGGTTAAGTGCCTTGCTCAAGTGTGCAATAGTTATGTTTCATGGATTGCCCTTTAGGGTGTGTGAACCTTTTAGGGCTCAGATCTTTAACTACAGTATCTGTATACTATACTCATATGATATACCGAATTACATACATTTAAAGTTCAATGTAAAAACAATCCAATACTGCTGTGCATTACAGTAACTTTATCGGGTAAGGAGAGTTTGATTGGCTTATTGCTTTAATAAGATGTTGGCAACAGCAATGTTGAATAAATAGTAAGATAAATTAATATTCATTATCAGAACAAACAGTTCTTCCGCCAATCAAATACAGTAGTGATCAAAAATTATGTCTGATGTTCGGATGGGAATATTTAGTTTTAATAACTCTACAAGTTAAATGAAACCATCAACATTATAAGTAAAATATTTTATACATTTTTAAAATATTTTAAATATGAGGGAAGAACAAAACTCTAAACTTGATTGAGGTATTTATCTGAAAATTATTTGGCAAAAAAAGAAGAAGCAAACTACAGCTATAGGTTTTATTTTTCTATGCAAAATATGCATGGAAAATCAAACGCATACATTTACTGCAACATAAGGAATCAGCTATTAATATTTAGCTGGTTATCTCTTATTTTTGCATGTGTTCATAATTTCTTTGCATGATAGCCTGGCCAAAAATTATGTCTGCACAATTTGGCATGTTTCATTGTGTTATCACAAATAAAACAATTGAAGCACAAAAAAGTTTTCATTTTGTGTGAATAAAGGGTGAATATGTACATTTTTGGCCAATACTACATATTGTTGAAACACTTTTTACTTGTTGATACTATAGACATTATACTAACAATAAGTAACTTTGCAACTAAATGTGAACTACCAGTCATTAGAGTATTAGAATGTCTGCTTAAACTTTATTTTGATGCTCTCCCGAAAGACATTCTACTGACCACTGACTTTGCAACTTAATCTACAAACCATAACCGTAACCCAAACCTAACAGTCTACTAATACTCTGAGAGTTAGTTGGCAAAATATTGAAATTTGGTTGACTTTGAGTTAGTAGAATGACTCAAGTGGACTATCAAAATAAACTAACCCTGTTTAAAACCAAAAAAATTTGTTCCCCCAATTATGTTTTGGACCTAATTGTATTTTCATAATGAACAAAAACAGTTCCACATAGAAATGTGCAGTCACCGGTGTTTATGTGCACCTTATGAGGACTCATCCAATATAAAATGGAAAACTATCCATTCTAAAAACCTGATTATATAACTTGCTTCAAAGGTCAATGTAAATCATTGAAATGAAAATAAAACGATTTGGTTTGAGGAGACTGTGGGGAGGGTATTGCCACGAGATATTAATTTATGGGAACGACATCATTATGTTGTCAAGATCTGTTGATCATATGGAGATCATATTGTGAGAGAACAACACATATTTATCGTGGCCACGAGTTATGTTTAGGGATTCATAGGGAACCACACTGGTCAATACTGCGTATGAGAAATATGTGGCAACAACATATTATCACGTCCCCACGAGTTTATATGTTGTGGCCACGACAAAACTAAGTGAACCGAACATATCCGAACGTATCAGTCTGAAGGCTGTCACTTTAAGTGTTTGGTGACTGTCTCTAAAAGCTGACAACATAGTCAAATGAATTCAGTAAACAATAAAAATAGGAAGGAATAGGACCTTGAACAGATAAAAGAAGCGGTATTTTGGGTGTGAATAGCCTAAAGATATATGACGCTCAGTGGAAAACTAGCAGACATTAAAAAGTTTAAAGACTTAAATCTGAGGAAAAAAGAAGAAGCCATGGATAAAAGGGTAGAAAGGATCGGAGAGAGTCGCAATGGGGTTTCTGGGGCCATGGCCTCAAAAATAAAGAAGCTGCCAAAAGAAAAGCGAAGAGATTGGAGGGATTTATTAGCACATTCTTGAGAGGACCTAACCTGGAGCTACAGTCAATTGAGTTCATTCAATTTATTTTTTAAATTATAATTCAGATTCTGCAAAGTAACAAGAGATTTGGAGAAGAATGATAAAACCACCAGAACAAGCAATAAACAGTGATAGGGCCCTATTTTAACGATCTGAAAGGCGAAACGCAAGTAACTTTGTGGGCGGATCCCAGGCGCTGTTGCTATTATACCAGCGGGATAAATGACTCTTGCACACAACGCAAATCTAAAATGGGTTGGTCTGAATTTCATAGGTGTGGTTTGGGCGTAACATGCAATAAACCAATTAGAGCGTCCTCTCACATTCCCTTTAAGAGCAGGCGTGCATGGATTGCTATTATAATCGTGGATTTGCTGAAGCAGGCCAGGAGCGGTTCACAGCCGAGGAGACCGACGTTCTCATCAGGGCCGTAAAAGACAGAGAAGTGACATTGTATGAGGATGATGGGAGAAACACACCCAAATTAGCTTCGGTTAAACAGGTGTATAATAATTTGAGTAAATGTGTAAGCATACCACTGAAACCGAAAATTCTCGGGACAGCAGCATGTGTCCAAATTTCATCTTAACCGTTCTATTTCATCAGAAACGATCTGAAAACAGGGCTTTAAGTGTAAAATACCAAACTTGTCCTTTAATACAGCCAAAATATAAACATCCATATACACCATGTTTTCATGTAGCTCAAACAGTAGAGCGCTGGCGCTTGCAACGCTAAGGTCATGGGTTTGATTCCCAGGGAAAGCAAGAACGGATAAGAATGTAAAACTGTGTACTTTGAAATGCAATTTAAGTCGCTTTGGATAAAAGTGTCAGCCAAATGCATAAATGTAAATAAACAGTCACTGTGCCATAAAGATAATCAGTCTGCTGATAACTCTGTAATTTCAGTCAAATGCAGGCTATTTTTGCTGTGTATAAAACATATGCTTCAATATGTTTCAGATAATTATTCATATTAGTGAATATTCACTACTTTAACGACAAGACAAGGCGATGTAGCTGTTGTAAAGATAAAAATCAAAAATCAATCAATAATACCATGTCACAGTAGCAACTGAGCTTCCCAGTGGTAAATACGACTTAACAGGGTGTTCATGTCCAATTTTGAACTATAGGAAACTAGTATTTACGATTATACCGATAACATGTGAAGGCAGCATTAGCCACTACATATCTCGCTCTATCTCTCTATCACAACACACACCCGAAGCTCTCAGTAAACACAGCATTATCTGTGCAAATGAAAATCTATTCAAACAGCTTGTTATCGTGAGGGCTTTTCAGCAGCCACTGCAATCACACACAACAATGTACGGCTCTCAATAAAAGAGCAAGCGTTTATGAATGCATCCTTTTATGGAGAAATATTGGCCTTTCCAAAAAATGTCTGCGGGAAATGTCTTTATGGATAAACAAGACAAACGAGAGCCTGCCGTTGGGCTCAGATTTGATTTATAAAATCAAATAATCACAATATAGAAAACCAAACATGTGTTTCCTACATGCGTTCATGGGTCATGTCTCACAAGCTGGCACTGCTACATGAACAATTTACTCTGTAGAGTTTGTTGTTTTGAAATGCGTAATTGCTTAATACAATACAATTTACCAGTTATATAAGACCATCATAACTTGGCTTCATTGAAACCAAATCGCTTTGCCAGGACCGAACAGCAGAACACAATCCAATAACTGTTTCTATGGTGAGATCTGTTGAGCAAAATAACACAAAGACAGATACAAAAGGAGATCATGCAAATGAGGTAATTAAAATACCAAAAAAAGAACAAATGAGAAAGAGGAAAAGGTCGCTGACCTGAACATGGCGCTGAGGACGTGGAGATGTTTTTTATATATAAAAAAATTGTACTGTTAAAAACAATGCTTCAAGACTATGAAATCTTTTTGTAATTACATTTTTTTTTAAATAAGCTGAAAACTGTGAATGACACGATTTCTGGGAACAGTTACACAGAATGAACCAGTCAAATCACACTTCTAAGTGAGTGCGACGCCAACAGAGAGGAAAAAAAAGAAGACTAACAGACAGAGAAAAAGAGCAAAGATGAGGAAAAAGGAAGGACTAAACACATATAATGAATTGCTTGAAACCATAAAATGATTTGACATGCATATTTTGTTTCCACATAAAAACACTTTCAGTAACGTTTCTTTTGATAAAACTAGCATCACCACACACTGCCATACATAATCTTCAGTAACACTTTATTTTGACAGTCCACTTTAGAAATTCTACTAAATAAAAAGTAAGTTTGGTTCACCAGTCATTAGAGTATTAGACTGTCTGCTTAATATCTACTAACACTTTATCTTGATGCTCCCCCAACAGATATTCTACTGACATTCTACAGTGGTGCTTTTCCATTGCATGGTACAGCTCGGTATGACTCACTTTTGGGGGGGTTTCCACTGTACCAGCACCTAGTACCTTTTTTTAGCACCACCTTGGTTGAGGTTCCAAGCGAGCTGTACCTAAAATGTGACGTGTAAACACTGCAGATCACTGATTGGTTAGAGAGAATCGTCACCACCAGCGTAGTCATTGGATTTGCGATACGAGAAACCAAACCTAACACCTAACTAGTTAGTAGAATGTTTGACTATCAAAATAAAGTGTTACCTAATCCTCTACTAGCTAGTCAGAAGCAGTTTTTTTTTTATCTAATACATTTTCTTCTAAAAAAAATAATAGACAAAATGGCATATGACAAAAATGATATTTTGACTCCATGGGGTCATTCGAAAAAAAGAAGTCAAGTCAAGCAAAACCTCTTTCTGTGAAAAAGCTTTTTGATTGGTGTGCAAACGATGCATCATGAAACATTAAAAAGCAGATTTACCGAGGGTCAAGGGTTTGTTTTTCATTTCCATTTTTATAGCCAAACACACTCCACATCAGAATGGAAAGAGAATAAGGCAGTTTTGAGTGAGAGTCAACTAATATGAAAACTTGTGCTTGCTCAAGTTAATATAATGCTTAAAATACTATAAACGTTAAAATAACAAAGAGTATTGTCATTCATCGAAGAGCCGCATCTAAGAATTCTGTGTAGACAGGCAGGAGCAGGCAAACTTGAAGTGTGAAATATCTTTGGTCATAGAATATTCATGTGCCATGTGAGAAACTTATATAAATATGACTCATGTGAGAATATAAGGAAAACGTGACCTTGACAAACTCTTTATAGCGGGACAAAAGGCTGAGTGAGCAGGTCTCGCTATTCCTTATATAAAACACGTTGCAATGAATTCTTGACGTAGTTGTTCATAATACAACAAGACGGCTATTGAGAACTGATAGCATTATAATAAGACATACACAGAGAACCATTGGAGTTGAGGTGCCATTGAAATCTTCCACTGCAATCAAAAGGTCTTAAAGGGATATTTCACCCATTTTGTAATAATGTTTTCATCTCACCCTATCTGTGAAACATTTCACAGATAAAACATTTTTATTGAAGTTTTTTTTTTTTTGCAATTGCGATTGGCAAAAACAATGCACAAGTGCCATTAAAGTATCATTAAAGTGGTCAGCGAGACCACAATATAATCTAAGTCATCTGAAATTATAGTTTTGTGTGAAGAACAGACTGTTCAAGAAGTAATGATGTCCAATTTATGAATGAATCATTCCTTTGAGTTGTTCTTCTGAATAATTCTCTTAATGAACAATCTGATCTGGTTCACAAAAACAATTTGAATGATTCTTTAACAAATTTGAATTAGTTCTCAAGTTTAATTCACTGACTCAATAATATGGTCGCTCTTAAAGGGACAGTTCAACATAAAAATGAAAATTCTGTCATCATTTACTCACACTCATGCCGTTCTAAATCTGTATGACTTTCTTTTTTTCCCTGTGCAACATAAAAATAGGATTTTAAATAAAAGTTGTTTTTCCTCAACGTAATTACAATTAATGAGAGTTGTCAAAAAGAATGCAAACGTTTATGGTGGTAAATATGTGTCTATACTCACAAGTTGTCTGAAGCCTTTCATTAGTGGTGATGTACAATTTGTGAATTAATCATTCTTTTGAATTGTTCAACTGAATCATACTTCTGAATCATTCACTTAATGAACATTCTGTTTCAGTTCACATAAAACATTTCCAAAGATTCACAAATGCCACTGATTCCGTTCTCAAGTTCAATTCACCACCTTAATAATAAAGACATCTTTAAAATGTGTCCGTCATATGTTGTAACGACATCAAAGTGCGTAAATGATGACAGAATTGTCATTTTCATGTGATTGTGAAAGTCATAGGAGCCAGAGTGCCAATTCTGAATCGCTGTTAAATAAAGACAGTCAAGCAGAGGGAGTTTTCAATTGACAAGGCAAAAAAAGCTTGGTTAATCGTCCAGTCAGTGAGCATATGATTCATCTTAGACACACACACACACACAGATTGGGCGTCCATTCACCGAGCTCATTGTGCAGACTATTGCGGTTTCTCTCGCGTCCAGTCAAAAGCACTGTGCCAGCCATTCTATATGAACAAGACCCGATTACAGGGCCGTCTGAAAAGACCCACAGGAGGCTCATTTACGGCCTCTTCAGCGAGCCCAGGCAATTTCTCATAGACACAAGCTACTGGTTCCTCAATCATAGTCACATAGACACACTGATCACTGAAATACAGAAAGATGGAAAGCAGAATGCTGAAGAAGAGAGAAATCGAGAGAGCACGAACTAGAGCGTGGATGAAAAATGATCTAGCACGACTTTTACAGCGAAGCATTTATCTCATGTATCACAGGAAAGGCAAGGCCTCTCTTTGTACTGCCACTAAGGGCATAGCAATGATCACTGAGAGGAACGTGTGTGTCCTGCTTTTAGAGATTTCAAACTTAACCTTGCACCTTTTGGGCATTGAGTGTATTTTAAAGATGGCATATAATGCTATTTTGAAAGTTCAATATTTAGTTTATTTGGTGTACTAGAATATGTTAATATGCTTTTTCACACACTATACATTAGTCTATCTGAAATGCTCTACAAATCTCCTCCACTCGAAAAGCCCAGAGTGCTCTGATTGGCCAGCTGACCAAGTGCGCTGTGATTGGCCAAACACATCTAAAGCAATTGTAAACACAAACAGTTAATACTGTTGTCAGTTTTACAGTATCAGTTCGTGCCCCAGTCAGATTCTAAAAAGGAGGATGAACAAGCAGAAACCAACGGATTTGTCCGTGGACGGGAATTATGCTAATATTTCAAATTGTGACATAGATATTTGCGGAAGTAATACAGGTAGATACTTCAATCAAGGCATTTTAGGCAGGACTGGACTATGAAGCAGTGTTCTCTGTTTGATAGAATAAATAATTTTGTCTTGTATTGCCTGCATTCAGTTTATGTGTCTTTAGTTCCCGTTTCCTTGATTTCCATAGTTATTCATAGTTTAATTTATTAGTGTCTCACCTGTTCATCATCCGGTTTATTTATACCCTCAGTTGTCTTCTGTTTCTGGTCTTGTGTTGAAGGTTTTTTTTATTTTATTTTTTTATATATTTGTATCATTCCTGGTGTTCATCTGTGTCAAGCCTCTTTCATCTGTGTCATCATTTACTTGTCCTCATGTCATTCCAAACTTGTATGGTTTCTTTCTACGGTGAAACACAAAAGAACATAGTCCATTCAATGAAAGACAATGGGGTCCAAAACAAACAACACTGGACCCCACTGATTTTCATTGTATAAAAAACACTAAGACATACAATTATCTTCTTTTTCTGATCCACAGAAAAAAAAGGTAGCTTTAAAATTACATAAGGGTAAGTAACGATGGCAGAATTGACGTTTTCAGGTGAACTATCTCTTTAAGACCATAGCAAGCTTCTGCCAACGATTGGAATGACTGTTGCATCAGCATCCGATCGATCGAATGAAGGTGCAATCTGTAAGCGGTCATTCTAATTTGTCAAGAGCCCTTTATTTGCTTTTCAACAAACAATTACAACTACAAGGCAAATGTTACATCACCTAATTAATATTAATAGTCAGGCTGACACATCCCTGGCTGCACATTACTGACTTTGAATGTAGGATTTCATGTTTTGATTATGGAGAGTTCAAAATTCGATGTTAATGTAATGTTAAACATTTTTAATCCAAATAATTGAGCTCCCTTTCTGTTGTGCTGTTCAAGAAGTACTTGAAATTTAACGCAGACAGCAAAATGTAATCACTTGGTTGATGTTACATGATCAGAAACAGGAATCCTCACATTATAAGAATAGAAACTGCAAGCAAATGTGTTTTTAATTCAAATAAATGTTTTTCATTACTTTAAAGTGGAGTATTCCACAAAAGTTCTTAGTGAACTGTACAAAGAACTGACTAATCAATGATAATATTAGTTCTTGATTATTATTATTTATTTTTTACCAATCAGTTGTTGCAGTCCTTCTCTCACCCCTTTCTTCCCCAATCAATCACTTCCTTCTCTTTCAATTTCTCTGTGCAAAAAATGCCAGATAGCTGCTGGTTTTGGGAGTCAGACAGCAGGCGGTTAAGCAGACGGTTCTGATCTGGTAGGGAGGTTCAGAAATGGCCGCCACCACCTGAACGCCTGAATACATTCTTCCCCCTGTGCAATCTCGACCTGGCTTGACTGGGCACAGATCAATCCATTCAGCAGCGCTGCTGTTGGCCGCAGCACGCCGGAGGCAGAGACGGGCCGCCAGCCGAAATGCTCAGTGGGATCTAATCAGGCCCCGATCTGACATCCCACTGCATTCAGTCAGATGGGCATAAAGCTACAGTAGCAAGATATAAAAAGAAGCAAGATTGAGGTCTTTAAGAAAAGAAATAGAGCAATATACTTTATAGTGTTTAGAATAACGGCTTTGAAACAGGTGTCTAAAAATGTATCCATCAATCCATCCAATCCAGCAAACACATGCATATATACAAATATATCCACACCCACATAGGCCTACACGTTTACTTATATTGAAACATTCCATGATAGACGTAATGGTTTTTATTCTGTACAATCTGTATATTCGATTCCCTTACACTAACACTCCCCCTTTAATTAGGCTACATTACTTTTATAATTATTATTTACATTATTTACAAATGAGGCTGGAGTTTTTTAGAGATTTTGGTCACTTCTGGGTACAAATTTGTCCCCAAAAATATAGTTAAGTAGGTGTACACACACACACACACACACACACACACACACACACACACACACACACACACGCACGCGCACGTGCACGTGCACGCGCACGCACCCGGCTTTTAATGTCCAATGTAATTCTTAAAAGTAATATATTTTAAAGGGGTGGTAAAATGCCATTTTCACAAGATGTAAAATAAATCTCTGTTTATCACAAAAATACCCCACAGATATTTTTATAAAGCATGATAAAGTTGTCACTTTATGAGGGTTTGCAAAAACGCACCGTTTTGTGCCTGGCCCTTTAAATCCAAATGAGCTGCTGCAGAGGGCGGGGTTTCAAGAGCTTGTGAGTGTTAGCAGCTGCGATTACCTCAGACACACTAACATTACAGAAACTGTTCTGTCTTTTATGTTAAAACAGAGTCAGACAAAGATGAAGAGACTCAAGAAGAAGTGACAACATGTAGAATTCAACAGGACGTCTCTGAAAGGTTAGTTGATGAATTTATGTTGCTGATATGGAGTTAACTATCTTCAATTAGGATATTCTGTCATGGTAATCTATAAGTCGCAATCGCTCGTATAGGAACTGTTGTGAGATGCACACAGAGTGACTTTCTATTGCATGTGAAAAGATGGATGCTAAAGTTTGAGCTGACTCTCAAATGTACTCTTATACAACAACTTTTCCTCTTCTCAACATGGACTGCGGTGTTCCCGGGGGCGGGGTTTATGTACATTTTAGGGTTGGTGATGTCACTCTCCCCCGGAGGAATGTCGTTCCGTCCCCAACTGTTTGTTGTAGTCCTTTTCTTTAAAAGCAAATATCTTCCTTTGCTTTGAACTTTTGTTGTTTATGTTGTTTATGCTCAAACAGGAACATTACACACTAACTAAAGTTAGAAAAGTAAAATCATACTTTACCACCCCTTTAACATAAATATTAATGAATATATATAATAAAACTATAGCCTAATACACAGAATTAGTAGGACAGGCCTAATACCACAAAAAGAACAGGCATTATAAACAGATGACTTATGGGGGACAGGATGAAAGCAGATGTGCTGAAATCATTTGAGGGATGTGCCATTTGAAAGAGCAGGACAAAAGTGAGAGTTTGGAGGATCCGATCGTCCCTCCGGGAGAAGATAAGATGCGGCCTGAAGGGTGTCTGTTACTGATAAACGCTCTGTGATATCCACACTGACACACGGGGACCATTAGCAAATCCGCGACCACATTTGTGGCCCCTGCTCCTTTTCTAAACGGCCAAGCTGGCAGAGTATTATGTAGCACTTCACTGAAGCCCGGTGTTCCTTTCAGCTCCCACAAAATGCCTTGTAACCTCAGTGTATCTTAGGGTCGTAGGGGAACGGTCAGGAACATGGATTTTCGGTTATGCTCTTCTTCAGTCAGGCTCTGCAGAGTGTTATTGATTTTCAAAATGAAAGGATGTGCCATCATGTTTGCCGTCATATCTTAAACTGGGTCATTTGTAGCTGTCAATTATGCCTGGCAGTGCAGGCCCGCGGTATCAGGGTTCTGGTGACTGTAATATGAGAAGGATGACGGACAAACCGAGAGCTCAACAGCTACGTGACGTTCTGAACACCGGCTCACAGGCTTTTTTTTAATCAAAATAAAAAAGTAATCGTAGCCACTATGACATCTGATTCGCGAGGAAACTTAATTAAAGTGTCAGATGAAATTTATTTTGCTCTCTGGCCTCCTTTAGCTTTGTGAGGCTGTACTCATTACCGGTGTGATTTAATTAACCGGCCAGTTAATTGAGGAAAAACGGCATTGTTCAATCGTAATCTCCTTTCTGCGATGCAGCTGCAGAAAGATATCGGGTCAGTCATGGGTTATGTTCCTTATGTTCCTGTTTTGTGGAAAACAATATCAGTATCTCCTGTCCGTATACTTAGACAGTCTGCTATCTTGAAAGCGCAGTAACAAAACTGTTTCTTTGACCTGAAACGGTCTCCTGAGCATGTGATAAAAAGCTCTGTTTAAATGAAATTCAACAGTTTAGCAAGACATCTGCAGCAAAAAGAAATCCAAAATGCATTTACGGCAGTGATAAGTCAATCTCTGAAGCTGCTTAAATTGCAGTAAGGTTCAGAATCTTGTCTCTAAGCCAAATGCAGACAAAGTTCAATACTTAGGATTACAGATTTTTACATTACACTGTTATCATGGCCAAAATAATTCACAATAAGGCCATTGTGATATCTAGAAATCTTTTTAAAAAAATGGTCAAATGGAAATTAAAAAGAAATTAAATTATTTTATATTATAATATACAGTGATAAAGTAGGTTTGCCATTAAAAGGCTAAGTCGATTGCCATTGCATTATAAATGTATTATCCTTATGAAAATAACCGAGATGGCTTGAAAAACACAGATAAAGATAATATTATCGCAATGATGTGTTAATTCTCTTCTTGTTTAATCAAAGGCTACATTCAGACTGCAGGTAAATCTTGCCCAAGTCCGACTTTTTTGCTCATATGTGACAGTCATATCGGAATTAATGTGACTTTTACGTCACTCAAGATCGACATTCGTCCCAATTGGGAGTCACTTTAAAGATTTTAAATACCCAAAGTTATCAAGACAGTTTCGAAAGATAGTCAAGGAAGGACAGTGATGAGTCAGAACTCACATGTATTACACACAAGTGTTACATGTGACAGACTTGGCTTTTAGATTTGCGTCGGGCGCAAGAGTCATTTATCCCGCCAGTATAATAGAGATCCGCCCACAAAGTTACTTGCGTTTCACGTTTGATACTTGCGTTTCAGATCTTTAAAATAGGGCCCCATGTCGTAATTATCGTAGGCTCCAGATGTGGATCTGTTCACGTCATTGGACTGGGAATTATGCGTTTCTCTGACACCACTATCATTGCCTAGATTAATCAGAAGTGGTCACGGGGTACAAGTATAGGAGCTCTCAGACAATTCACATCTTACAAGCTGTAATTACGAGCTCTTTTATCCGAATGAGCACACTTTTGGACTGTATGTAATGTAAGGTATGTACAGTACATATAATAAAACACAGAAAGGTGTCAGCGGTTAATGTAACATTTCCTGTTTCAAGACAATCAAAATAATTACAATTCACTCTCTGTACAGTTGCCAAATCGGCAAGATAACTAAGGCAGAGGTGAGTGAAGAGTTCGGTCGTTTTGCCCCCTTTTGCGATCATGGCAAGTCCTGTAGACGGGTGATTTTCACGAAATCCAAAAAAACGTCCACACTGGCGAGCTAACTTTCTTGAAGTGCACGTAGAGAGTGTCCTCTGTCATATCTGACAATATGCTTTTACGCTTTTTACTGCTACTGTACATTGGGATTTAAACCAGACAATGGCGCTGGATAATTTATGTTCCATATTATCATACGTGTACAATTCATTTGAAAGATTACGGTCATCATCAATACCATATGCTGTATTGCGACACCCATAATTAACCATAATCGCGACACCCCTATTTAGGATTAGGTTAAAATCCCTAATGCTAAATGAAAATAGTAGCATTAATAAGCAACATTAATAGAACATTATCATATTATCACAAATTGTTCAGGCTAAACCTGTTCTCTTGAAATGTATTGCAATGACAGGTTAAATTAGCAGCTTTACTACACCATGTGAACGGATAACACCTTGCATCAGATTACACCGCAGATCACAGATTCACTCATAACATTTGAAACCATTCACATGAAGGTTTGTCATTGAGATCTTCTCGATTGTTAACTGCCTCTTAACCGTCTCTGTGAACCCCCTCAAACCTGTAGCAAGAGGTGGACATCTCAAAGTCTAGCCTTGTCTCTTTCCCCTGTTATTACTCACGGCTGTCACAGGCGCTCTGGAATTGGCATTGAGTAATGACAGGTCTAAAGCGAATGACCTGCCACAATATAATTGCTTTTGACGATTATGCATGGCCCTTTTACCTGTAATCACTGCAAAAAGTTTTACATTAAAAGAAAAAAACAGTGAAAGGAGAGCGAGAAAAGGGCACAGAAAGTAAGCACAGGCAACTCTGTGTGATTGGAAAAGTACTTTCTATTGTAAATAGTGGTATATGATTACATCCCAGCCTGCTTTTTATGGCCAGCACTCTTCTATTGTAAAAATTTAATAAATAACATCAATGCTTGACTGCTTTCTGTCAATTTCTATGTCTGATGGCCCACTTTACACTTAGTCTCTAGGGGGCACTACGTCTACCTTCCCATGGATCCTTTCCTCAAATGCACAGCATGAGACAAAGAAGACATGCAGAATGAGAGTATTATGTGCATTTTTAAACACAGAAACTCCATGGTGTGAAGATTGGAAGATATTTTCAGTGGGGGTCCCAGCATGGGGGCTGTGAAGTGTTGGTGGAAACAGAGCCGAGGTTTTTTTGGGCTTCAGATGAGCCCTGTGGCTGGAAAAACCATGCTTTGTACCACAGTGTTCTCTCAATGTTAAACGGAGGTTGACATCACGCTGGGCTCTCCAGATCGCTGTACTCGAATGGTCTGCAATGCCGTCACCTTGAGACCGTTCTCAAGTGTCATTGTTCCCTCATATGCTCTCTCTTCTTGATGCCTGTGAAGATCTTTAAGCAATTCAGCGGTTCTGGTGAGCGATAATTGGTGTAGGTCTCCATCTGTCCTACCTGTGCTGTGAGAGAAGTGCCCACGCAATGACACACACACACACACACACACACACACACACACACACACACACACACACACACACACACACACACACACACACACACACACACACACACACACACACACACACACACACACACACACACACACACACACACTATTTTATTCTCTTGTTCTCGGTCACATCCACACACACACTTCTCTCAATGCAACGTCTACCCCTCCCAAAAAACCCACACGCGCACACTTGCTTTAGGTGTTTTGGCTCATTAACTCAGAGCTGCTGAGGCTGAAAGGGCCGCACGTGCTCACAGCAGGTTCCATCCACCGGAGAGATGGAGAGAGAAAGAGAGAGGGAAAAGTGTTGGCATGCAATTGCAGATGCAATTCACACTTCTCCTTCCATCTGCTTAGGTCAGAACCGCACAGAGAATCAAACATACAGCCAGATACATGTCATCGCTACGAAAAAAACAAAACAGAAAAACCCTGGAATGGCTTGGTCACATCCCTGGAGACAAACCCAACCTAAGGTGGTTAGCTGGTCTCTCAGCCTGGCCAAGCTGGTCATGCTTGCCTATTTTGATGGTTTCACAGGGTTTTTGGGGTACCTGCCAGGCTGAGAGACCAGCTAGACTAGCTCACAAGTGCCCAAAACCACTATTAAAATACAGTATGAAAACAGACTAGCCTAACCATCATAACCACCAACATAACATAACATAAATAAACCCCCATAAAACTACCAATACAGACAACCTAACTAATTTTGCCAGATTGCAAAAAAACTGGGAAACTACTGTATATTGTATGTTTTTTTTTAGCAGGGAGGTGATTGGTTGAGCTCAAACTATCTGGCTGTCACTCAATCAGCTGGACACTGTTGAGCTGTCCTGATTTCCCTGTCTTATTATGAGACTGTCCTGTTGGCCTGCTGTCCCCTTTTTTGTCCTTTAAACCAGTGTCTGCAAGATATGCCCCCTTCTATTATGGTCATTGTGTGTCAGGCAAACCTTACGTCCAGCACCTGTCAGGCTTCTGCTGGAGTAAGCGTGAAGGTAACAACCAGAGAGGATGGCTCATTGCTACTGCTGTTCCAAAAACAGCTCAAATCCCGACACCCCCGGCCTTTATTATCCTCGGCCGTCTCAGAGCAGATCTGAGATCAGCTGAAAGGTTGGCGGCCATGATCTTTGGAGATCTCTTTCCAGCTCAGTGGACATGTCAGAACTCCAGCTGGGCATAATGAGGGGCTGCTCACTTCTGCGGAGGGCTGGAAGAGACGTAAGCCTCACGCCTACTCCTTCACACTTAGGGACACGCTTCTGCCTTATATTGTGTGTGTGTGTGTGCAGCCCTCATGAGCTTCCGAAGTCCATCTTTAACAAGCATTCCTGTCTGGAGTTTGCTATATAATACATGTCCTGGACTTCAGCAGATAAAAACTACAGAAATAGTCACAGCTTTCACCAAGCCAGATAAGGAGGTCAAACTGGTTAACAAGCTCACTATCTTTACCAAGATGAACGACTAACCAGTTTAATCACAGTCTATAACAGTGGTTCTCAACTGGGACCCACATTTTACCATGGTCATTAAGCCGTGACACAATTGACCGTTCACAAAGAAGTTAGTTACTGTTGCTATGTCCGACAAGCCATGCCGCTCTCACGCCACACCATGTTCTCACGCAGTGAAAAATACATCGCGGAGCAGAGAGGACACTGACAACGTGCTGACAGACAGGACAGACCAGTTTACTTTTGGGTCCCTTTTGATATGAAACAAAGTCTCAACTTTAAAATGTGATAATTTTTTAAAGAAAAGTAGTCGATTGTCGAGTTCACGCGCGTGATCATAGGTAACTAAACCTATGCGCGTGAACTCGACAATCGACTACTTTGGACTTCGACCGAAAACAGGAACTAAATACAGGTATTTGTATTTAACAGATTAGAAAAATATTTGTTCAAAATAACAACCTTGAGACCACTTGGTTAAAAATAACCGAAAGAGCGGTTTAGACAAGTTAAGCTTGTTCTGAGAAAAACTCTAGCATCATTTGTTTGCAGATCCCATTTGGATAGTTTTTTTTTGTGTGTGTATCCAACAGAAATACATTCAGACATTTAATACAGTCAGAGGTACTTACATTTTGTTTTTGTTACACTTGCAAACACTTTGCTGATATACAGCTTTACAATGGCCACCATCATAACACACACTTTAGCATGACCATTAGCATAAATGTTGTTAGCTAGAAAATGTATAAAAATAAAATGCATAAATATAAGTTGTTTATGGCTCTGAGGAGATCACAGTTCATCCAATAATCATGTTTGGATTATCTTAACTGTGCTTTTTGTGTGTGTTTAACTAGTTTTTACACACACACACACACACACACACACACACACACACACACACACACACACACACACACACACACACACACACACACACACACACACGCACGCACACAATGCTAATCAACACCAATCTGAGGCCTCTCAAAGCTGTAGGTTCTTTACTTTAAATTCTTTGCTTTAAAAACCTTTTCTCAACTGGATGGGTCATTTATTTGCAAACTGCACACTGGTGACACAGTGTTTCTCCAAGTCTACTTTAACGCAAATGAATTCATCATTAAACTTGTATATACACTCTCAATCGGAAGAAAGCACAGCAAACATTACCATAAATTTAAATGCACGCGCTAACACACAGCTGTAGGATAACAGCAACTGTTTACTTGTTCTTCATTAAGGCGAAAAATGAATTAGGAGGAAAAGGGAAGAAGCTTTGAAGATTTTTGCCGTAAAAAGACAAGGTCATGCAGACAAATTTGTAAACAGAGCTTTCCGTTTTTTTAAGTGTATGCGGCACAAATGAAAGCCCATTGATTTTACACCGCTGTGTCTTTTGTATTTGCTTTTATTTTATGTTTCTCATTGGCCTGAGGTATTTATTGTAACAAAATCTGTGGGTGAGCACTCCAGAGTGTGCACCGACTTCATTCCTGTGGAGTTTTACAGTTTAATTACAGTCTGTGGTGGGAAGACTAAAAGAATTCATGGCAGTTGAGTCTGGCTTTCTTTCCCATGTCCTCAACCCTGCAATCAAACTCGCCTGCTCTACACACACACACCACATACCAGACCTTCAGCGACACAACATCAGCTACATGCACACAAAAAGGCCAACACAAAGCATTATTATGGTTGCTGATGAATAAAAATGGGTAGCCAATGCATTAGCTTTTATAGCTGCCTTCTTTTCCACAGACACTATTAATGACAGCTTTGCTATTGAGTGGAACAGACAGAATAGTTCCGAGTAAGATGCGACTTTCTGACTCTTGTTTCCAGAGCTATTTTTCTCTCATTCATTCATTCCTTCATCTTTTTTGTAACTCTTCAGAGATTTCATCTGTCGACTGTGACTAAGCAATTCGGCTGCACATCGTAAGAACTCTGTGACCCACTTACATGGAGAATATCGTCCACGTGTAATAGATTTGCGAGGTTTTAAATCTCAGAGAGGAAATCAAAATGTTCAACTGCAGACTGGAGTCTGCTGTGTGGGAATCAATGACTTGTGGAAAATGAAACTTTTAGGCTTTAGGGTTCATTTTTGGTTAAAGGCGAATGACGTTTATTTTTTATGTCATTTGTTTTGTTCACTCGCTCACCTATTTTTATGGAGAAGCGAGATGCCCACCTGCTTGTGCATTCGGAGTGTCGCTGAACAGGACCAGAACAAAGTCATGATTAATTGCTAGACACTCTTCAACATAGTAGGGGAGTGCTGTAACCTTTACCATGAGACTCCATGGCAATTCATTAATGTAATCATCATTTAATCGTGTCACAGCACCACATGGTAGCTAGCGATCAGTTCATTCAGAAGTGAATTAAGAATGCCTTTAAAATTGCTACATTTGATTTGAATTTGAATAGAGGTTGCAAACAGGATGCAGAATCCAATTTGAATGTGAAATCTGTAAAGTTTAAAAAAGACACAGACAGACAGACAGACAGACAGACAGACAGACAGACAGACAGACAGACAGACAGACAGACAGACAGACAGACACAGAATGTCAGAAATGCACACACACAACATAATCGCCTTAACTAACTATTTTAGCGATGCCTGACCTTTGGTGCTCATTTTCAAGACATGAATTTTCACACTTCTCAATTAAACTATGCAGTCTTGACACTGTGACTTCAGACTGTGAGCGAATATTAGATACTCTTTGAATAGGTTCCCCGATTTTCCATACAAGCCGTGTGACCCCCAACACATCGCTAATGTGTGAAAACCGATTGAATATTGAGCTGTTAATTACTGACAAAAATAATATTGGAAAATTGCTAATAAGAACCATATGCGTGCAATCATTAAGGTGCATTTATGATGTCCAGCTGAACTCTGGGGCTTAAACTCTGAACTGGGCAGATGGACTGAGTGTGTGTGTGTGTGGTTATTTGACTGAATACTGTTGTTTTGTGTCATTACAAAGCCAACATGGCTGGCAACAAAACTTGCTTTCTTCCTGACACATCAACCTCCACAAACATTAATTTGCACAAATACGCATTACTTGTGAAATTGGCAGGGTTTGTTACTCCAGCGCTAACTGTGAACTTGTTTTTGACACCTACACACATTTTACCAGCAATACTGTAGTATTTAAGACAATGCATGGTGTGTGGAGGATTTCTGAAATTATATGTTAAAGGGCCCCTATTATGGATTTTTGAAAATGACCTTTTATGTAGTTTGTAACATAGCTCTAAGTGAATAAAAAAGCATTCATCAATTAAAATTAATCTTTACCACGATACCACAGCAGTATAATCCTAAACTTTTGCTGTTCCCTTTATTTTACTGACAACTGCTTTAATGCAGTATTCGCAAACCGCTTGCTCTTGAAAGATGGTGTTCAAAATACTTAGTTTTGAGTTTTATGTTGTGTAGGTCTCCTGCTAACTTACTGTCTAACTGAAATACTTCTGCTAATCAGTTGTGGGCCACTATTACCTAAAACTGTGTCTATAAATGCAGATTGTCTGTCGTTCTCACTACTTTAAGGAAAGATTAAGCATGGAGCAAGATTTGTTTTACCAACTTTTATGTTACATCAGTCATTCACGCTCGAGCTCGGCTAATGTATGCATTGCATACATGGACTGTTATTGATACAGTTTCCACGTGTTCACTGCAATATTAGAAAAATACTCTGTAAATAAATTAGTACAAGTAAAATAATCGGTTTGTTGATAGACAAGCACTTGTTAATGCTGATGCTGAGGAATTAGAGTTGCAACATCTCATATTGTACCTCAAACTAGCTTGCGGAAAGGATGGATTTAGAGATTGATTCATCTGACGAGTTATTTAAGAATAATTGAAAATGTGGTGATGTGCAAATGTATATTATGAGGAAATGAAACAGTTTTTTGGCCTTTGATGCATGCAAACCTGTTGGAGACCTCCAAAACAACATTAGGAAACTTTAAAATAGCATAATGGGGCACTTTAACTCTCTGATCTGTAGTTTATGCATCAGTTTGATTCTTTCAGACAGTTTGCTAACATGACGGATGGCCATTAAAAAGTGTAATCAGCCAATCACAGCAATGAAGAGATGGGCAATAGCATGTTGATGGGGTAATTAACCAATCAAACCCCTTTAGATAGAGTCACTTCCAAAAAATAAAAAAAATCATGATATTTGTTTTCATTTAGCATTGTACTGCAGATTATTTACTCATACAGTGTTTTTAGCAGAAGCTTGAAGAAAACACCCTTGATATAATGCTCCTAAACAGCAAACACACACAAATACACACACATTCCCCAGGGTCGGCCCATTCTGTGAGCCCATCATCCTTTGCACAGCACTGCCTGACAATGATCAATGCATCTGCTCTATTATGATGGATTAATGCTGTGGTTATTATGTGCACACACGTGAGTGTCTAAAAGCCTGAGAGGAAGGTAGATAAACAGCAAGATGAAGAAAAAGTGAGAGATATACAGGGGAAGATGGAAAGAAGGAGGGAAGGGGGAACCAATTCACTAGAAAGACCACGTCCAATCAAATGCGGACAGAAACCAGCAGACAGGAAGATGCTTCTTCAATTTAACTTGCATTAATAATGCATCAAGTTCTTCTGAGCTCAGCCTGTCTTTGTCTCAGTATGCTCTCTATTCACGCTCGCTCGCTCGTGCACGCACGCACGCACACACAGTATGCTACACACACACACACACACACACACACACACACACACACACACACACACACACACACACACACACACACACACACACACACACACACACACACACACACACACACACACACACACACACACACACAATCTCAAAATCCAGACCTTCAGTTTAATTCTCTTCCATACACTGGTTCCTATATTTAATCTCTGTTTGCGAGTATGTGTTACAGTCTCCTTTGGAGCACAGGGTGGTGTCAACACACCTCATGCCAACACCTTTCTACTTTCTTACAGCTTACTGTACACTAGCTAGCTGAGGAAGGTTTTGTGTGTGTTTGTTTCAAAAGTGTATTTTTTAGTTTGAAATATTTTATTTAGCAAAATGCAATCAATTATTACACTGTGAAAAAATATATGATCAATAAGTTATGACGTGTTTTTACATTGCTTTAACTCATCAAAATAAGTTATTAAAGATTCAACTTATTTTTTTAGTAGTTTAATGTAATTTAAGTTAAAATAACTTAACTGTCCAAGTTGATTGTACTTAAAAATGTAAGGCAGCAACTTTTTCAGTAAAAAACAGACAATTCATAATAATAATAGTAATAATAATAATAATAATAAAAACAAATTGAAAATGTTTCTTGAGCACCAAATCAGCATGTGACACCGAAGACTAGAGTAATGATGCTGAAAATGAAGGTTTGTCATCACATGAATGAATTTCAATTTAAAATATGTTAAAATAAAGAAGTTTAAAGGTAATAATATTTCACAATATTACTGTTTTTACTGTATTTTTTTCATTAAAGTATGCAGCCTTCATTTTTGAACATAAGACACTTCTTTCAAAAGCATTAAGCAAAATGAATGTACAAAGTATACGCTTAAAGCTACTATATAATGATTCCTGTTTGGGTAAGGTATATTTCTTCATTCTTTATATGGAAAACAGCGGTGTGAACATCATACAGATTTATAATGACATAAGTACGAGTAAATTAACTCTTTGAGCACACACCGCTTACAGAAAAATGCAAGCGTTAATGCTGTATGATACTTCGTACTTTGTTCCAAATAGTTAGTCATTCAATCTCTTTTTCATTTGACTGAAATGAAAGCACAAGCATGCTGCGGCGCACTAGGCTAACACGGCACAATTCTGTGTTACAGGATCATGGAGGAGTAATAGAGTTTAAAAGGCTAATAAATAAAAAAGCGAACGCAGAGTCCGCATAGCTGAGTTCCAATCCTCTTCATAAGTCCTACTCATCTTTCTCTCAGGATTGGGCGTCATGGCTTAGGAAAGGGGAACATTTTTAATGGCCGTTGTGAGGTTTATCAGCCGTGTAAGTGTACTTACCAGCAGAGGGACTGCGCATGTGTTATGTGTTCTGATGTGTGACGCTGAACTGTGTGTATGATGTCTACTGGGACCGCAAGGACCCCCATTTGCTCATTAGCAACTCCGGCACTAATGGAGGCCCTGAACAGCCACACATCCACGTACCCTTTGGCTCCCTTTCCCTTGTTGTGCACACACACACTTTTCGCACATTGTTTACAGCGAGTGCTTTTTTCAGCGCGCCCACCATCGCGCCAGCTCCTGCGGTCAGCACAGTGAGGACAGGAAACATTATTATTCCCCAAACTCAAAATGTCACAGCGGAGTCCGTCACATGTGGATTAATTGCATCTAGAATATGAATGTGTTTACAGTGCATAGCTTTGCCTCACATAATGAGAAACTCACATTTCACATCCTGGCTCAATGATACTGCCGTTAATTAGTGGAAATAGAAAAACACAAATGCTAAGTTTAGAATGAGCTTTCGGTTGCTGTGTTTCAGATGTGCAAACAAAATGCTTAAAGAGACGCAACAGAGATTTCAGTTTATTTCAGGGTTAGCCTGTGAAATATAACATGGAAGTATATATATATATATTTATGTGTATATTTAATGTAATAGCTGAAGTAATCAAAACGATGTGCAAGCTGAACACCATGAACATGCTTATCCTTACAGTCTAACACTATTTCCCTTTGGATTCACTTATAAAGTCTGTCAAATCCCGTTTGAACATTAGTTGCAGTTTAACAGCTGCAGTATTACCCTGCGAATGAGGTGGGCAGACCATAGTAGCCGAAAATGAGTTAGAAAAAGAAGCCTGATAGAGTGGATGTGTTGAAAAGAGTTCGATACAGTATCATACTGAGCAATGTACCAGGCACAAATATGAGGTGAATAATTCTCTCCAAATGGCAGCAGAGGTTGACACAGATGTGTGGGGGGATTGTAGCAGGCAGGGAGCCAGCTGGGAAAAAAAAGGTGAAAAACACACCTAAATGTCACTCATTTCCTGGCACTTTTAAAGTCCCATATGCTCACCGTACAAGATGGACCGTTGGTGGAAAGGAATATTCAGAGGCAGAAACTGGCTTCCATTGTCTTGGACATATTACAGCTTGATATCACTTTGCCACCTTCGAAGGGTCAATCAGTCTATCAAAGTAAAAGTATCAGAAAAGGACCAGCAAATTGCATGCCAAACAATTTCAATTTGTCTTTTTAAAAGGAGAAAGCACAGCAATTTCAGCAGCTGGGCGAAAGTCCAGACGATAACACTGTAATTATATGCAATAATGTGTTGTGTATGAGAACTGGGACAGGCACAGGTAATCACTCACTGAACACACGCGCACACACACACACAAACACACACACGCACGCACACACCCTTATTCTAAAAAAAGTGCTTAAAAACAGGCAGTTCTGCACACAAAAGCGACTTGGGGAGGAAAACCTAAAAAACACTCTGACACAATGTACTAATGTGGCAACCATGGTAT
The DNA here is from genome assembly GCF_949152265.1 of Phoxinus phoxinus. Classification (NCBI taxonomy): domain Eukaryota; kingdom Metazoa; phylum Chordata; class Actinopteri; order Cypriniformes; family Leuciscidae; genus Phoxinus; species Phoxinus phoxinus. The sequence goes on from NC_136898.1 coordinate 11,668,243, forward strand.
AAGCTGAATGATTGACTCCTGGAATGCTGAATTATTGAAAATTAATGTCCAACCGAGATGTAATGGCCACTTTCAAAAAACATTTAATTTGAGGAAAGCGGTTTATGTTGATGCCTTGGTCTGGAGGGGCACCTCCTTTGGCCCTGTTCATTTATTTACCGAGCTTTCAGCGCTCATTATCACAGGTGCATGCTGGGCTATGCTGCTCACGGGTGTGTGGGGACATAACATTGCCAACAAATGCTTAAAATCACCATTAGCTTTCCTAATCCATTCAACCACTGCTGTACATGGCAGAAAATACCCTACAGTGCGAGTGTGTGTGTTTGTGTTCACGAATGATTCTGAGTAAATGGGAAAAAGAGGGAGAAAAGCACACAATTAGCCTCTTAGCAGAATTACAGACAAATGGAGCTAATATTATTTAAGCAAATGGATTTGAAGGTGTGCACATACAGGATTAAGTCTTTGTTGATCAAATTACTTCTTTCCTTCCCTCTTGTTCTAATTCTCCTTTTTTTTCTCATGCCGATACTATGAAGAACTATCTAGGCCCCTCCAGCAGTTGCATACATAATGAACCGTGATTAAAAACGGCTCATTTTGCTACAGTATATGTGGTGCACTTGGATGAGACTTAAGCCAAGTGAACAAAAATGAAAGTGTGTATCTTTGTGTATGTGTGTGTTGGAGGAGGGTTTTACAGTAATAGCATAGTGAGCTAAGTGTGTGCGTGTCCTATAGTATGCCCAGTGCAGGCAGCTGAGTTTTGGTTAATTAAGACAATGCATGGCAGCTTCAGTGTTGCCTGGTGAAAATGTGTCTCCAATTAGAACAGATGACATACCAGCTGCAGAGAGACCGAGCTAATGGGTCTTACACACACACACACACACACACACACACACGCACACACACACACACACACACACACACACACACACACACACACACACACACACACACAAGCTTTCATTTCTATCCTTGTGGGGACATTCCATAGGCGTAATGGTTTTTATACTGTACAAACTGTATATTCTATCCCCTTACACTGCCCCTATCCCTAAACCCAACCATCACAGGAGACATTCTGCATTTTTACATTTTCAAAAATATATAATTTAGTATGTTTATTAACCCATTCCCCTCATGGGGACCGCTGGCTGGTCCCCACAATGGAGGTGATCTCAGGTTTTACTATCCTTGTGGGGACATTCGGTTCCCACAATGCATAATAAATCAAGCCCACACACACACACACACACACACACACACACACACGTACGTCTGGTTTACTATCTTTGTGAGGACTCTCCATAGACGCAATGGTTTTTATACTGTACAAATTGTATATTCTATCCCCTTACACTGCCCCTATCCCTAAACCTGCCCATCACAGGAAACATTCTGCAGTTACATTTTCAAAAAAATCCATTCTGTATGATTTATAAGCATCTGTACCCATGGGGACCTCAATTTAGGTCCCCACGGTGACACGAGTCCCCATGAGTCTGTGTCCATTCAGGTTTAAGTCCCCACCGGGATAGAAAAACAGGTACACACACACACACACACACACACACACACACACACACACACACACACACACACACACACACACACACACACACACACACACACACACACACACACACGCACACGCCAATTTGCACATGCTTACTGTTTTCAAAACTGTTAAACTTAAAGGTTGTATCAGCGATTTACGGCCCAAACATAAATGATCACATTCATCTAATCTTTCCTAACGAAATGGAAGATGCATGCCCCATAAGCAGGCCGTCAAAAAAATGAGTCTGTAGGCAGCCTAGGCTCTGAGATCTGCACACAAAAACAATTGGTTTCACCAACCACTCAAAACCAAAATAAATAGTGTTCAAACCAATCACCGACAGGGGCTGGGTGTTGTGAGGTTTTGCGCTCGTGCACGGCTGCACGTGAAATCGGAGCTGAAGAACAAGCCAGCGTCTATCAATGAACAAGAGAAGTCAATCCCCAAGAGGAGGATTAGGGTGAGGGAATACCATCATGTTTATTCCAAGACACGGATAGTTATCGGGAAGGCTTTTGAAAGGTGCAGAGAACTTAAAGAACTGAAATTTTTTAAATCGGACCTAGAGGTTGCACTGTTTCTTCTGGACAGGTGAGTAGCTGCTAGTGCTGACTTTTTTGGATGTGTGAACTGTGTGAAAATATCTTTAAGAAATGCGTGTGCATGATAGTTTTTTTCATGATGCGTGAAACGGGAGGGAGGGGCGAGCTAACTTGGTTTGTAGGGATCTCGCTTCAAACACAAACAGAAGTGACGTCACCCACAATCGCTGATACAACCTTTAAGTTTAAAACAATAACATAATACAAAACTGTATACGACAGCATTTTGCCACATTTTATTTTGTTGGTCCCCTGACATCCATTCTATTGACTATACGTAACATGGCAACTACAAGTCAACTTATTCTCCTAAACCGAACCCTAACACCTAACCCTAAACTACCAGTCTACTACAGTCTACTAATACTCTAATGACAGTTAGTTGACATGTAGTTGAAAAGTTACTCATAGTTAGTAGAATGTCTAAAGTGGACTATCGAAATAAAGTGTTACCCAATATGACTGTAGAAATGTGGCAAAATGCTGTCGTATACAGTTTTGTATTATGTTATTGTTTCGAACTTAAGTTTAACAGTTTTGAAAACAGTATGTAAGCATGTGCAAATTGGCCTGTAGGTACACAGAGTTTTGGCGGTTGTTGTGGCGAAGTGAGAAAAGAATTAATGTAATTTGAAAGATAGTTATTGAATGCATTTTGTGCCAAAGCAATGATAAATGATCCACAGTTTAGCCCACATATAATTTTGTTGTGCTCACTGTGTGAAGAGTTTTGAAAAAGTGACCTAAGTATTGAGAAATGTGTCCTAGCGACTGTAAAAAACTGTAACCCTACCCCTAAACCCCATACCCATCATAGGTTTAGGGGTAGGGTTTCTGACTGCATTTTTACTTAAAAAAAAAAAATGATAAGCTTGTTTCCTCATGGGAACCTCAATTTATGTTCCCACGGTGACAAGATTCCCCATGAGTCTGTGTGCATTCAGGTTGAAGTCCCCACCGGGATAGAAAAACACACGCACACTTCATCCCCCCCCCCTCCTCTCCCTCCTCTCCCTCTCCCCCTCTCCCTCCTCTCTCTGTGTCCACCCCCCCCCCCCTCTCTCTCTCTCAATTGTAAGTCAATTTAGATAACAATCAAGGCTTTTCAACATGATATTTTTGAGCTAAGAAGTTTTTGAATGCAACTTCCATGTACTATCAATACATGATAATAATAATTTCCAAATAATAATAATAAGTCTCCAAAAAATCTAAAAAGATAATAAAGATTAAATTCAGAGTGTGTATCACCAGTCTCAGCAGTTGTGGTTTCAGCAGCAACTGATAATACTGATATACTTTGAATGGACAAAACCATCTGTATAGAGTATAAATGTCATTTCTCGTGTAAGTGCATTCCTCTAAACACGCTTTTTGCTTGATTTGAAGGACAGAGCTTCATTCTGAACATTCCTATAAAGAGAGAGTAAAAGCCACCATACATAGTGAAAGACAACATCAATTTAGCCTGAAAATGTCCAAAGACAGCACACATTTCACATGCGCTTTCAGTCACACAGTCTTACTGAACAATATTTATGAACATTCAAAGAATCTTCTGCTTTATTCTAGAGCCAAACAAAATGGAATTGCTTCAGCTCGCAGATCTGGAAATGTTGTGCTTTTGGTAAGTGTTCAATCGTGGTCGAAACTGTGAATGATCTGATTAAAATGCAATTAAAATACTATTTAGCAAGCGGGTGGTCGTTAGAAAGAGGGACACTAATGGCCGAAGAGAGAAAAAAAGGGGCGGGGTGTTACATATCCGTCCATTCTGAGATAGAGGACGCTGTCAGGAAGCACAGCATGAAGAAATTAGACCTCGTTTGGCATTCTGTAGTCTTAGCCTCAGACGACACACCTACAGACCGCCCACAAATTCATTCACCGACAGTCTGATGCATATTGCGCACAAAAGAGTTGGCTGAAATCGCCAGGTTGAATCTGACTGGCTGGCTTCACATGACTGCCGTTACAGTCAGCTGCAGTTTAATTGCAGTTAACAACAACAACAACAAAAACTGTGATTGGTTGCTTTACATGTCAATCAGATCTCTTACGATCAAAACAGGTGGGGCTTGGCCACAATAAGCTGAAATGAGGACCGAAAGTCAAATGTTTGGCTACTAGGAAATGCACAATGCATTACCCCACAAATGCATTAAAAATTCAACTCTGCATTATCTTTCTCATTAAAAAGAAAAGTCTCTCTAATACTCTATGTAAATATGAGGGGAACAAATCTGTGATGAGAGAGAAGGTGGAAGTCACAGCGTGGAGTCACATTATTTATGATGGGGCGTGGGGGCATGGGGCGACAGTGGCTCAGTGGTTCATGTAGATTGTCTACAAACCGGAAGGTTGGTGGTTCAATCCCCGGTTCCACCTGACCAAGTGTCGAGGTGTCCTTGAGCAAGACACCTAACCCCAGCTGCTCCCGACGAGCTGGATCGCCTTGCATGGCTGACACCGCCGTCGGTGTGTGAATGAGTGAGTGAATGGGTGAATGTGAGGCAATATTGTAAAGCGCTTTGGTGGCCATTGGGTCTGTGAAAGCGCTATATAAATGCAGTCCATTTACCATTTACCATGATTCCAGTGGAGCGGAGCAGCAGAGCAGACCTGTCCGCCCTGATTCCTTCACCTGCTGAGACGCAGACATGATGCAGTCTCATATTTCGTGATCTGTCAGCATCAGCGGGTCCCCAGGGGCCCACATGGGGCCCCCGAACAGTCTCACTCGGCGCCTAAATATAACATGAAGCTCCGCTTGATTAACGATATGTCTTTCTGACACATATTTACGTTCATCTGCCACATGCCAGTGAGGGGGCGCTCCCATTGTGAAGGAAAGATTGTAAAAAATTAACATCAAAAATGGAAATTATCGATCACTGCTTCTTTTATTAGCTACTTCAGACCACCTCTGTGGAGGAGCTCGCAATTAAAATAGATTACAAGGGATTGTGAGTGTGCCTGTCATCTTAGTTCTCTGCTTGACTGCAGATTTCACACGCGCACATGCACGCACACGCACGCACGCACGCACACACACACACACACACACACACACACACACACACACACACACACACACACACAGACACAGACACAGACACAGACACAGACACAGACACGCACACGCACACACAGACAGATTCATCTTTACTTTATCTCTCCTTACCCAAACAAGGACACGGCCAGCCTGCCTTGTCCTAACGTAAGCTTTGTAAAATAACTAAGGTCATGCAGTCTATTAAAGGCCATTCCTTTTCGTTTTCAGTGATGCGGGGAAATGGACTTTGAAAGCCTTTTTAGAGACAATTCTGGTAATCATAAGGAAGTGAAAAAAGTAGTTTTCTCTTGCACCTCTTGTCTTTAACAGTTAGAACGACTAGTTGAACTACAGCGTAGGCTCAAATAATGAGGGACTAGCTCAAGTGCACTCACGTTGTAGTTTTCCTATTCATGTTTATTTATTTTTGTGTGGTCAAAGTTTTCCTTGTTATAATGGTCCTATGGTCCCAACTTTCCATTTATTCTAAAAAAAAAAAATGTATACGGGTTTCCACAAAAATATTAGGCAGCACAACTTTTTCAACATTAATAATAACCAGAAAAGATTCTTGAACACCAAATCAGCATATTAGAATGGTTTCTGAAGGATCATGTGACACTGAAGACTGCACTAATGGCTACTGAAAATTCAGCTTTACCATTACAGGAATAAATTGCGTTTTAAACTATATTACTGTAAAATAGAAACCGTTACTTTATTTTGTAACATTATTTCACAACATTACAGTTTTCATCTCATTGCGCAAACTTTTCGACATGTATTTCAAAAGTACTAAAATAATGTGATTGCACTCTTGTTGCCAGGGCCAATTCTTTAAACAAAAAAGCTAGAACTTTGTGAATGACAAGTTTAGCAATTCTGCTGACATCAGCAGAGTTCTGAGGCACAAATTCCATGTGGGTTTGCCTGTGTGTTTGTGCATGACTAGATAACGCGAGTCCTGTGCAGCTGTTTTATTTAGCAGGCACATCCGGTTGAATCCAGTTTCCACCCCCATTGTGAAACAGTTCTCTGACCTCTGCGGGCCTGGCACAGCTACAGACTGGCAGGCATCGGGGCCGATGGGCCGACCCACCCGGGGGCAGCAGTGGGGAGCGACACTGACCTGGCTGACCTCTGCGCCACTCAACTTTGACACACTGTACCAACACACTGGTGCTGCCAATGGAGGTGCCATTCACAGTGTGAACCCAGGTGCCACTGGGAACAAAGAAAAGAGAACATGAGAGACAGAATGAAAAATGAGAGAAACAATGTCTTGGGGACAATTAGCTATTTTGGAGTGAGAACCCTAAGGAGGCAAATTTTCAAAACAAACCAGGAGCATTTGGGGGTAAAGAGTTCTAAAGAGGAAGAAAACAACAAAGAATCAGTTCAACAGGGGGTTCGTGGCCCCTAAGGGGTCTAGGGGGGTACTGTAGGGGGCCCGTCAATAATGGTTTGATCTTCCTTTTTTTTAACAAAAATTGAGAATGTCTTGAACAAAAATGAAAAGTAACTGAAAGTGAATGTGTCATCATAAAAGTTTGTATATGTTATCACACACGCACACGCACACACACAAATAACAAATGATTTTTTAAAAATCATTACCTCACTGAAAGCTGGATCTAATTCTCTGATTCAATGATTCAGGTGCAGTTAACAGCTTTAACAGCAAATTATCAGCTTTAAAGGTGGGGTATGTGATTTGCAAAACGGCCGGCAGATTTTGAAAATACACAACTCAAATGGTCCTACCTTCTTTCCTTTGACTCCACCCATTCAAAGAACATGGACATGGATGGGGGGAGGGGGGGATGGTACGACCGTTTGATTGACGCACTTACTGTCCAATGATTCTAGGTGGTCTTGGAAATGATTGGCTGGAGTTTTTCGAGTCTTGCCCATTCCACAGATGATTAAATTGCTTAATTTTTATTTCAGTGCTTCTAACTCAGTGGCTGTAAGTGGGTTAGGAATAGGATTTTAAGTGATTTTGAAAAAATGGCCAAAAAAGAGAATTACATACCCCACCTTTAAATATCCTCACACAAAGCCATTGTGTGACATCAGCAGACTTGAAAAACAACATGAACCATTTGTATGATACTGTTATGTTGCTTTTGCTTTTGTTTTTGAGGTCCTAAGGCCTAAAAACCTACTTAGTGCCAGTTATGCCAAAAAATTCCGTCTAGACCGTTAACTCACTAAGATTTGAGAGCCCATCCTAAAACCGAATTCTTGATTTATGAGTTTCAAAAATTACATGACTAAGTATTTTGTACCCTTAAAGAGTATCTGTAAGTGGGAGAGGGAACATCTTCTAATGCATGCGCTGGCACAATGCTGGATGACTCGGGCCCCTGTTTTTAATTATCACAGGAGACGTAGAGCGTTAAGTCGCCACAAGCAAACATGCGTCCAATATAAATGCCATTGGGGGGAACAATAAGAGGATACCACACCAAATATGCATAATTGGATAAACAAATCAATATGTCAGATGATAATTTGGCAGCACTGATACCACTGAAGCACATTTATGATGAGTTCAACACAATGAATCAGTCCCTGTCCCTGTTGCATATGCTCAAATACCACTTTACTGTAATTCATTACTATAATGATAATGCTGAGGCAGAAGACGGCACTCTACCTTAGAACTGCTTATGCCATCATATTTCTACATTAGAGCTCATTTATTATAAAAGTCATCTTGAGGATATTTGTCTTGTTTAAAAGGGGAAGGGGCAGGATTGATCTTGTTTGCGCTGGTGGAATTAATTTCGCATCTCAACAGTGTGTAAAGGACCGAGCTGATCTGTTAGTTTAATCAAGTTTTAACTCACCGGCAACCACCACAAGAAGAAATGCAAACTCAATGACAGAGATGGGATAAAATTAAGATTATGTTAGATAAATTATTGAGGATGATGCAGAAGATTCAGTTAATTATAAGCCAACTTTATATCTAAACTCTCGGCCCAAAATTAACACTTAATAAGTGTCAAATAAGACAAAAAAAATCAGCTTTGGGAAATAAATAAAACAGCTACTTGCAAGTTGGCCAATTAATTTCATAGGATAATTGATTTTGCAAGTTTTAAACTGAATGGTAATAATTTTAATGTAAATCATTAGTTTGGACACATACACTTATTCTTTATTATTACATTTGCAGAATTAATATTTATACGTTTTCAAAATGAGGATGCAAATGGATGCATGGAAATTATGTACTTGCTATAATTTGTTTGTATAAATAAATAAAAAGTATAAACTATTTTATATTTATCTATTCTGAAAACTTGCGCTTTTCCTTCACTATGGTCCAACTCGGTCATTAAAAAAAAAAGTAATATAAATTATACATTACAATATAAATACTGTTATATTTATATTTCAAATATTCACCAGCCACTTTTAGGTACACCTGTTCAACAACTCATTAACGCAAATATATATAATGAGCCAATCACATGGCAGTAACTTAATGTACTTAGGCATGTAGACATGATCAAGACGATCTGCTGAAGTTTCTGCTGAGCATCAGAAGTAGGAGGAAAGGTGATTTGGCATGATTTTTGGTGTCAGAAGAGCTGGTCTGAGTATTTCAGAAACTGCTGATCTACTGAGATTTTGCAGCGACATTCAGATGGTAGGGTCAGCATTTGGCGTAAACAACATAAAAGCACGGATCCATCCTGCCTTGTATCAACAGTTCAGGCTGGTGGTGGTGGTGTAATGGTGTAGGGGATATTTTCTTGGCACACTTGACTTTAGGCCCCTCATTAGCAGGGGAATTGAATTGTTCAACAATCAAGAATTGTTTACATTTCTTCCGATGGCTACTTCCAGCAGGATAATGCCATGCCACAAAGCTCAAATCATCTCAAACCGGTGACATGACAATGAGTTCAATATACTCAAATGGCCTCACAGTCACCAGATTTCAATCCAATAGACTAGAGGACCTTTGGGATATGATGGAATGGGAGATTCGAATCATGGATGTGCAGCCGACAAATCTTCAGCAACCTCATGATGCTATCATGTCAATATGGACCAAAATCTCAGGAATGTTTTCAGCACCTTGTTGAATCTACGCCACAAAGAATGAAGACATTTTGAAGGCAAAATATGGTCCAACCCAGTACTAGCAAGGAGTGTATAATATAATCTTTTTATTGTTTTAATAAACAAAGACATTTTAAAATATATATTTTAAAAATAATATAATATATAAAATAAATAATAATAAACATTTTAAAATTAATTAAAAAAAAAAAAACAGTTTCATTAGTGGTAAGAATTTTTACTTGGTAAATTTCTTCACTTCCTCCAAAATTCGAAACTTGAACTCCGAAGTGTTCAGCACACCAGCTGCTGAGAATGCTCTGAAGGATAGAATGTAATTCTGCAATAAAGCCATTTTGTTCCAGCCAATGTAACAAACAACTCAAGTGTGAGTGATATATTTTAGAAGTAGATGCAAAATTGAACTCAAATAGAAACTGGAAATAGCTAATGTTAGCGTGAAGCAAGAGGAAGCAAAAAACAATTACAGAAACTCGATACAGAATTAGGCTCAGCGCATCTGTCTTTACTGCTCATAGCGTCTGTCTGTAAACTAAATAAAAGTAATTTCCGTTTACTTGAGCGTCTGTGTGCCTGAGACAAGAGTCTTTTAGTAAAAAATGTTGAATTAGGAACGACAGGCATTTAGGGTAGAGGCCCTATACACAGATTAGGAAACAGGCCCATTAAAGTTGTCTCCTAAGTAAATTGGTAAATTGGTTCTGGGTACTCAGTGCCCAAAGCAATCATATCACATCACATTTTATTATTTAGACATGAATGCAAAGTTATTCAGGGAATCCCTGCTAAATCATACGGGAAACCAAGATAGCACTTAAGAGCGTAGGATGTCCTAGTATAAAAGACGACTGCAGATAAAGACAATGGAACTAACACAGACTATGAATGTAAATTTCACAGTTGCTTCAGAATAACAACCCTCTCCCGAGACTGCAGCAGAATTTTAAAGAGATATTTCACCCATAAACAAACATTTGGTCATCATGTATTCACCCCCATGACATTCCAAAATTGATTCCATCTTCCAACCCCAGAATGTCCAGGTCACTCTTTCAAGTTTAGCAAAAACACAATAAACTGATCTAAATGACTCATACGCTTTATATCAAAGTATTGATATAAAAGTCATCCAAGAGTATTGTGTTTCGCAGGTCATACACTGTATAAGAATGACATGAGTAATTTTAATACTTCCTATGAAATTGAATATTTCATAGCCCTGTCTGCTGTCTCCTGAGAAAACAGCCGTATCTTAAGAAGAGGAGACAATGCAGTGTTACACACGGGCCACATCAAAAATCTGAAAAGCTCTAACTTATGTATTCATTATGTGGGAGTCATGCTTTTAACGTCTTGTCACTCTGTGGGACACTCTGGAAATATGAAAGAGACAACGAGAGAAAAATAGAGAGAGGGAAAAAGAAAATCAGCATCATCCTTGCAGGAGAAGTTAAAAATGTCATTCCTAATTAATGTCATTGCATCCTGTGGCTGACATGAGACAGAAAACGGTGGGACAGAAATCAGCTCTGTGTTTAGAGACAATGGATGCTGAAGTCTGGGTGCCAAATGAAGAGGTTTGAATACTTTAACCAGAGGGAATAAATGTCATATCTGCTTGTCTTATGAAACCTCCTGAAACATCTCCACTTATGCAACATTTTCAGGAGCAAAGGCCGTTAGTCAGCAAGTTCTGACAGGCCCATTTCTCTGGGCGATTTGTGAGTGTTTAGTCTGTTTGTTCCTGAGAGTGCAGGTGGATTAATGACCCTTAAGTGCTGACGACCACATACCTGAGATTCTGTTTAAGGTGAATGTCCTTCTCACCAAGAACGCCTGTAACCATAGTGATGGAGACGAAAGCAAACTCAGACTGATGTGTCAGTTCGTCTGTCAAATTTTAATTAACAAATAGCAGCTTCAAATGTTTTTTTTCTCTTAAATTTTTTTTTTTTTTTTTTTCAAAAGTATAAGTCTCAGATGACACACAACTCATATCTCCAGAAACCCACATGAAAGAAAACTGAAAATAGTGAGAGAGAAAAACGTATCATGGTTTTCACAAAAATATTAAGCAGGACAACAGTTTGGATGGATGTTATGAGCCACTGAATCATTCAATAAATCTGTTGATTCTTTAAAAAAAGCAAATCAACCCCCGGATTAAGTATAGTCCCAGATTAAAATGAACTGAATGAACTAAAATAAAGTTTTAACTGAAAGCAACTTGCACTGACATAGGCTATATCTTAAAATATGTCAATGCCACTGTTTTGTCTCAAGATGCACCAGTAACATTTTCCTAATATTGAACTAAGGCCTAATCCTGGCTTAATCTAAGCCCTGTCTGTGAAACCAGGCCCAAGTCTACTAAGACACTCCAGAGGATGCTTAAGTATACACATGTTTCTAAATAGCCTGGGAAAACCCTTACAAACTTCCAGCAAATTTGAGATTTGCTCTGCAACTTCGTCTGGCCAAGAGCCCAGCAAGGGCATTTCTAATTTTTCTAAATCGAGGCACCAATCACAAACGTTGAGGCGGGCTTTACACAATGACGAACGCTCTGATTGGTTTTAGGTCTATCCAATTGCGCCCAGAGGCATTTGAGCGGCGTCCGTTGGTGACGCCCCTTTGGAAATGGGCCGTGAATAAACCTTCCCCAGACCCACTCTCAGTTACAACTGCGAAAAGTCTCGTGTCAACCAGGCTAGTTTCTAATGACAACAATGCATGTCTATATTTTCACTCCATTTTGTATTCTAGGTATGACTTTTATCAAGCTACTGAAAGTTTACTTCGAACAGCCAACATCTTTTTTTTTTAAAGAGAGCAACATCAATGAATAAAATATGAATATCTGCACCATAGTGAACAAGGCTGATTCATTCACTTCAAAAAACTACTTCTCAACTACATCTGAATTAAGTTCAAGAGCAACATCATGAAAGGGACTTGAAACTCTTAACACGCATAACGCATAATAATTTATGGCTGAACTGAAACGCTTCCTCCCTGGTACGGGTGGTCAAGAGGTAGGCACTATCTCATTCTTGCTTACATCTCAAAGAAGGACGGATGGTTAATTTTGTTTTACTAAATAACACTAACATTTGAATCTTTTATTTATGCTGTGCCTGTTATGCATTGGCTGGTATCCCAAAGAGCTTCTCAAAAACTTATGAGGCGCTGAACTATTTTCAAAGATGGATTATTCAACAACACTTGAAAAGCAGAGTAAAAACAATCCCAAAAGGTCTGTACTTGCCAAGTGCGAGAAGCGGAGCAGATGAAAAGCGGTAGAGAGAGAACTTTCAAATTGCAGCTATATAACAGCTGCAAAGGCAAGAGCGAGGGGTCAGAAGTGGAAAGTTCAACATGTTTTTGGCCATTTGTCATGAGTGCCTCAAGATGCCCTACAACTATGCTCTCTCAGTTTATAAATGCACAAAAACGTGGATGAAATTGAAGCCATTATTAAAGTTCTTTAGTGGAAGAACTTGTTTAGAAATTGCTGAGGGCTCAGGATTGTAATTAAGAAGATCAATTCTTAAACCTCAGATCTCAGTTATGTATAATGTACACAAGATGTTTCTCCTAAAATTCCTTATATAAAAAGAGGCACATGAGACAATTGTTAAAACACAATAGGAGTTTTGAGCTATAAAATGTAGGCAGCACAGCCTAGATAATGACTTGGATGTTTTAAGATCACTTTGAAATCTCTGGCAGATGTTGATACCTTGTCAGATACCTTGACAAATCAGTGAGAGACAGTGTTGAGATCTCTTCTAAAAATCTAAAAGGACATGCATGAAAAGTAAGAATCTTTTCTCAGAATAAAGTCTCAGATTTGATCACCATTTAGTTGCATTCCTGTCAAGAGAAAGACCTCCTAATCATTCATTTGACTTATTTGCTTTGGGATAAGGGTTTGAGCTTGCAGATTAATTTATTCTTAAAGATTTCAGAAAAGGCGGCCCATAATGGTCACTGGCTTAGACAGGCAAACAGTGAGGAATCGGGCTACCATAGTGATAAATTAGTGGGAAAAAAGCAGATGATTCATGCCGTTCATCCATCTCTGCCTTCACTGCCATGAGAAACTACACTATTATATTATTATCAGTCATATTTATCCTACTAATTACTGATAAAGGTTCTTTCTTATTCTGGACAGGCCTCATTTCCCCTAATTCTAAATTCTGCATTGCTGTTAATTTTGGGACAAAAATGGTTTTGAAGGAACAGTTTCCTCAAGAATGAAAATTATCATTGTCTTTTACTCACCCTAAGCTTTCTAGAAAAAGTTCCATAAAAGTACCATAAAGTGGCCTATACAACTTGTCTTTTAAAGTCAAGCAATAGCTTTGTAAAAGAACAAGTTAAAAAAGGTTGAAAATCTTCCTATCAAGTGTGACTAAATCTATTGAACTCCGTAATCAGACTCTTTTGATTCTAACTAGGTCAACTGATTCATTGAACAGATCTGATTCATGACTTGTTCTTTTGTTTCAGTCACAATTCTAACGCATCAAAGTGAATTGAAATAATATATTGGTATCTTTAAATTCACCGTGGTATTATAGGTTTTGAATAACATGAGTCGGTAAATGACAGAATTTTAATTTTTGGGTCAACGGTCCCTTTAAGAGGACTAATCTGATTTTACTTACAATAATTGTGTTTGCTTACAGTATTTGTCTAATACTCTCTGGCAAGATGTCTGTGAAAAGGTTTGAGTGCTGTCCCACAAAAAAGAAATGTCACAGTGCCGTGATCACTGTCTTTGTGATTGTCACCATTTCCGTTATCATGAACATCAGTGTTTTTGTGCTGGCTTCCTAAGCGGCGCCGTATGAATTAGATTTGGGGGCGTTCATGAGCACGCACCTGCAGAAGGAGAAAAAGCCCCATCATCCCCTCTGATAGACTGCAAAATGAACCATTCTGAGCTCCTCGTCCTCCACTTTTAATTTGGGAAGGAGAAAATGATACTGAGAAGCTGCTATTTATTTCCCGTGCTATCGTTCACTCACCAGTGATTCAGACATCCTGAGAGGACCACGCAGCACGCCGAGATGAAGGGAAATGGCACAAACACTCATATTTACAGAACGTGATACTGCACCGCAATGTTTCCATTCATTAACCTGTGCCAGCTGTAATCGTGGCATTCTGCCCCTTTTCATTTGGACACAGGACAAAGCCACACGAATGAAAGGAAACTCGCACATTCAGATGCGCAGCATTGAGGATGATATTTCTTGAGAAGGGATGTATTAGAAAATAGAGTCATGATAGATGACTGCAATTATCGGGGGCCGAAAAATGCTCTCACTTAGAGGAAATCAGCTAGCGCTCTGTCTCTATTGGCATTTCGTCCACTCTAAAGTGGCCTGTGAACACACAGTGCAGCAGTTACACAATTATCTAACTTCAATTTGCTATTAAGGACCATGTCAATATATTATCCAATGATGTGCATGGAGTGTCTGCCACTACTAAGGAGGTGAATGACCCTCAAAACTGTCATTGTGCCACTAATGTTTCATCACAAGCACCTTGTGAGCTAAGAATGTGAGATATTCAAACTGAGATATTCCTACAAAAAAGGCCAAACCCATACGATTTTTGTAAAAGATTTTAGCATACGAACTAAGATATTTTGAATGGAAGCTGAGCGATTTCTGTCCTCCATTGACAGCCTATGCAACTACCACTTTCAAACCCTGGAAAGGTAGTAAATACATTATTGTGGTTTAACCTCAGTTTTATTAAGCGATTTGCCACTTTATGTTTGTTTGTTTTTTTTGCACAAATAAAGCATGTGCGTCGCTTCATAAAATCGAGGTTAAACCACTGGAGTCACATGGATTACTTTAATGATGTCTTTCCTACCTTTCTGGGGCTTAAAAGTGGTAGTTGCACGGACTATCAATGGAGGGACAAAGCTCTCAGATTTCATTAAAAATATAGTTCCGAAGATGAAAGAAAATCTTACGGGTTTGGAAGGACATGAGGGTGAGTAAATTATGACAGAATTTTCATTTTTGGGTGAACTATTCCTTTAAGTAAAATTGTGTAGCCTATGACTTGTTTTTAGAGAATAAATATTTTTCTTATCCATTGGCAAATAGTTTTTAGATTAAGAAATCAAAAATAGAATATAATAAAATAAAAACAATGGGAAAGAAAAATAAACCATACAAAATATTTTTTATGTTTATCAAAAGTGTTTATTTAATGTATCAAAATAGAAAACAGCTATTTTAAATTCAGTAATATTCTACAATATTACTCTTGTACTGTATTTTTAACTGTAGTGTGTTTGAAAATAAATCCTATTGTCTCATGCAAGTACATTTATCTTGTTTTAACGATGTTTAGATACTTTTACTGAATAACAATTGAATATACAGATACAAATTATTATACTCTTCAGGTCTCGTTCTCTGCCGGTCTGTATTTATTCTTTCTCGCCGTCTTTGACCGTCTCCTTCCATTACATTAACCTGTTCTCTGTCTTTCCCGTTCTGCTATCTCACCTCTCTCTCTCTCTCTCTCTCTCTCTCTCTCTCTCTCTTGCACACTCCCTCGGTTTCTCTGTCTCGCTCTCCCTCTGGTCTTCTCCCTTTTGTTCTCTCTTGCTGTCTCCCGTGACTGACATGCAGGAAAGAATCTATGTATTTTTATTAGCATTGTGATTGAGACCGTTGCACGTCTGCTGAATTTCATTATTCTAAAGGCCACTGATGCTCCGGGATACTAATGATGCCACTGTGCACGGACGTATCTGTCTTTTTCATTTTCTCTAGGCTGAGCCTTATTAAAACGCTCGGTCGAATCTGTATGGAGGACATGCTCTGCTTTTACAGGAGGTCACTCTACCTCATAAAGAGCAATAAAACAGCACCACAAACCACCATCAAATTTAAAAGACTCAATGAAGCGAGGACACATACTGTAAGCACACACGCAACAGACACATTAAAATATACGAGATCCTCTAAAGATGGGTTTGCTATTAAAGTGTCTTGTAAGTTAACAGGAATGTGTTTTTAGAAGTTGGAACATAAACATCTTACCACCTCTGCATTTGTGGTTACAGAAATTCTCTCATTAAAATTGTATGAGGAGAGCTTTTCTGTTGGATAAGCATTCTCCAAGAACTCCAGACCTCGCGGATACTAAAGCCCATGTTGATAGAGTTATCACATGTCTTTTTTTATATATTTTTATCATTTAGCTATATTTCAAGAAGAATCACATGACATAGGTTGAGGCAAGTGGTAAATATTTAAATAATAAAAAGTGCTCGAGTCGTGACTACATAAAACACGGCGAGAAATATTAATGGCTGTGTTGCAAGGTAGAATGAAGTCCTGTGAAAAGTTTGCTAGAGTGTTAATACAGTTTGCCTGTAATGATCTGATCTAGGGCTGTCTATTTAACGTTTTATATTTTTTATTATATGCCTACAGTGTATATGTATGTTTATATATATATATATATATATATATGTGTGTGTGTGTGTGTGTGTGTACTGTAGGCTACTTTAAAAAACTGTTTTTAATTTAAATATATTTCTGTCAGGACCTAGCCTGGCTAACGCCAGACCCAATTCTCGTTGAGACTTGGGTCTGGGAACCACATGTGCATTTTCTCGTATTTGAGGCGTGGTTTACGAATGCCCGGCGCCGTTTATTGGGTGCTAAGAATGTCTATCAAATGCGCCGGTACGTAGCTCATAGCCAATCGTTTCCATTATACCAGACGACGTATGTAGAGACGCCAAAAGCTGCTCTTTTTTCAAAATAAACTTGCGTTCTAAACTACTTAGAACAATATCTAAGGCTGCATCAAAAGGTAGCTTCGCGTGAATCGCGTCTGCTGCCATGTTGAATCCATAGATATAAACAAACTGCTTAGTTGTGTCGCATGTCGTCATCGTCTTGCTGCTCCCTCCCCGTTCTGTGATTGGTTCCCTAAACGAGGCGAAAATCTGGTCCATGGTCTCCAGACTGCCTTTCAGCGTGAATAAAATCGCGCTGCGCAAAGGCAGTATGGGGAAACCCAGGCTAGTCAGGACCACTATCGTTTTGAAAAAGGACACGATTGACAATTAGCATACATTGGATTGGTGGTATGGTTCAGTTCTGGGCAAGAACTCCCTGCGTATCCATGCAGCCTAGCATGGATACATTGATATATTGATATATAACCAACATGGATATATTGCAGATAAATTTAATTTAAGATTTTAAAGTACAATATAATTCAATAATTTATTCTGATTCAAAGGGCACTTAGAAGGCCAAATCCTGACTGGATGAGAGGAGGAGCTGGGGATGGAGGAGGGTAATTCCTGATAACGCGATAGCTGCTGATACTGAAGGAGCTTATATATGTGTACAGTGATCGGTGTCATATTCCTATAGACGTGGATCAGTTGAGAGTCAGCTGATGTGAGCTTGACTAACGTGACCTGCCAGAACTGACGCTATGCTTCATTTTAAAATGTCATTTGGCAAAGCTAAATTTTCAGCATCATTACTCCAGTCTTCAGTGTCACATGATCCTTCAGAAATCATGATTCGGTGTTTAAGATTAATTTCCTGTTATCAATGTTGAAAACAGTGGCTGCTTAATATTCTATTTAATATTTTTGTGGAAACTGTGAACTTTTTTTCTTTATTAAAAAGAAAGTTCAATTATAAATGTATTACTGTCACTTTTGATGCATTTAATGCATACAATTCATGCTGAATAAGTATTAATTCCTAAAAAAAAAATCGTATTGAACCGAAACGTTTTGAACAGTGTAAATATTAATATCATTTATTATTAACAAACTTGTTTAATAACAAGTAACAGATAATTTTTTATTGGACATATCAGTAAAATGGTTCAAACTCACTAAAGTCTGCAAACAGTTCACTAACAAAGCAAATCTGAATCAATATTACTTTGTGAATCGTTTTGGCGCATTGTTCATCAGACATCAAAGCTCATTGCACTGAGATTACGTCTGAAACGACATTTTGATGTAAATACATTTTTCCCAACCAGATTTAAAATTATTGTGCAACGATTTTGAATTATCTTGAATTGAATTATTTGGGGGCTTTTCTTGCCAAATATTGATACTAAAACTAAAATAAAAATGTTATTTGATTATTTAATCAGCATATTATGTAATAAATTTAATGAAAATGTATTGAATTAAAATATAATCAATTGCCAGCCATAGTCTGAGACATAACAACAAATAATTTATGGTATTTCAACATGGTGCAAAATTTGATTTGATTACCTTCCCGCCAGCACACAACTCTAAAAACACCAACAATGTCTGTCATTTGAGCCAGCAAGGGAATGAGCCTAAAGGGTCAAAGTCTGGCGTGTGATTGATAGGTCTGCTCTTTCAGTCACAGAGCAGGTGATAGAGTTCTCAAAAGCAGTGTAATCCCCCAGATTACCCATTCCCATATCCAGGTCACGACTTTTTTCCCACCCTCATTTTTTCATCAGGAACAGAGTTCAGTGGCTAGCCGTGTGCCTGACTCACAGATGAGCTGGCAAGGGAGGATACGGAGGCCAGAAGGCTTGTCTTTTTCAGAGGAAAATAAATGTAATCTCTCAGTTGGGGCTGCTTCATACTGGGACTCTCTTCTCAAGGTCATTTAAACAAAATGGATGTGTACCTGTGGCGCCACTGGGCTATCCATCACAACCGCTTCCTCAGATGAAAGCTACCTGAATAGTATGCTTCTCAGTCCCAAGTCTTCCACAGTTTAATTCTGAACATCAGCGCTTACACTCACAGAATGGCTAAAATGGTTAAGAAAACACAGGCAGCTCTATGACAGCCCACTTGACCCAACTGACTTTGAGCCATTTGACCTTTTGTGACGGACCAAAACAAACCAACACACAAACATTGGAATGAGGCAGTGGTCTGAATGGTTGTTGCTAAGGCATGTGACGAGGCCTATAGTAAATAAATAGTCCTGCCAAAGCTTGAGAGACATATTGGAGATCTCAGTTAACTTACGCTTCATGTATGTATCTTTGTCTCGAATGTTTCTCACCTTTGCAGCAAAAGAAGTAATATTTTATTCAAATTTGCAGTCTGAATTGAATACAGTGAGAAAAATGTGACCTTTGCCGGTGCCAGAACTCAGCCATATGTGCCATAGTTGGCCCAGATGAGGCTATAGCTATGCAATATATGTATGCTATTGTCAGTCGAACTCAGGTTGAGTCATCGCCGTCATTTTATGCGGTATGTAGGCCAGAAGAATGAGGACGATTTGGGCCACAACTGGGTCAGATGTCATTTGCTATCTGGGAAACAGTGTACAAACAAATGATGCTTTTTGTGTGGTCCATTTAATGAATCATAAAAAAAAAAACATACATTTGAATCAATTTGATTAATTTTAGGGCTAAGCATTGACACAAATTTCACGATTCAATTCCGATTCACAAGCTTGTGATTCGATTAAATTCCGATCTTGATTAAATTTGATTCGATATTGATTTATTTGGATATAGGGCTATATCACAGTGAAGGCTGGAAATGGGAAGGGTGGACTCGGGAAAAGGAAATTTTTTTTTTTTTTTAAATCTGATTTAAATACAAACATTTATATTGCTCGCAGTTTTTTAAATAATATAATAATAATAATAAGTTTTTTAATGAAATAATTATGTTTTCGTACATATCACATACCATTTAAACGGTTTTAACAATTGGTAAAAACTTGTTTTTATGATGGATTTATACCAACATATGAAATTTTGAAGAAAAGGTTTGCAAAATATGTTTAGCAAAATGGTCCTCACTAGTTTTAATTTTTCAAACTAACTATCGAGCTATGGTTCCTGATTGGCTTTTCTGAGGCAAATGTAACTTATGTGAAATATTACTGGCGTCTTTCCGCACTTGAAACACTGATTGGGCGATTATATGAGACATGACACATTTCAGTAAGTTGTACTGTTTCTTTCAACATACTTTATGGTGTTAATTCATGTTTAATGACTATTTAAAGCAGTTTAATGTCAAGTTAAAGCAGAAGAGATTATAAGTTGATGTGTGCTCCGCGCTGCTACGCTTGAGCTGAGGCGCTACATAAATTTGTCATGCCACATTAAAGAGTGCCAAAACAGCATATCATTATTTTATTTTCATTATAACATTGACGGAATTTGAAACCTCAGATTTAGTTTCATATCAAAAGTAACAAAGCACAAAGCTTAATGCAATTTATTGGATAAGATGCGTGATGCAAATGTTTAGTGAAGTTTTGTTCACGCATCACCTGAAAACAGACCAAAAAATCATTTAAGAATCGATATCCGCTCATAAAAATGAGAATTGATTAAAATTGAGAGACTGGACATTGTAACTGAAGTATACCCAAATTAATCAGAATCAAATTGGGCAAAATAAACCCGCCGCCCATTCAATTGACTTGTTTTTTCCCCTGAATCTGAATGACAGTCACCTAAAAAAACAGGCCTAGCAACCACGAAGGACACCATGGCAACCACATAGAAATGTGCTAAAAAAAAATCATTGAGTATCTGAGAAAAGCGAAAATATCGAAATCATCAGAGAAAAATGAATTAAAACACCTTAGTAGCCATAATGCAATGCAGCAATGACACTGGCAAATACCCTAGTTACTGGAATGTCTTCTGCATTGACAAGCACCAGTCTCCTTCAGAGAATGCAAATGAAATCTAGTTAGGATTGAAAGAAAACACAAACAAACAGAGTAGCAATGACATTCAAAATGAGAATGGTGAGAGAGATGGATGTTTAATGACAAGATATTCTGATGAGCTAATCTGGATCACTAACCTGAAGGATGCATGTTTCCTGAGGCCTTAAGTAGAATTGCGTTAAACCAGCTTTTGAAGCAGTTTGTTTGAAGACTTAAAGATACCATTAGGAGGTTTCAGGTACAGCTAAATCTCTTCTCCTACAGCACTGCATTCAGTCAATCTCCAGTCACCAGAGAGGGATACCTATCCGACAGTGAAGCAAAGTCATATAAGCCTAAATATACTTTGCGTCTTCTCACTGATGTATTAACCTTCATATTTTGAGTCAGTTTCTCAAACTGAAACTACTGTGCATTCTCAATTTGCCCTTGACCTGCAAGCACACAAGCAAAAAGCAGCAACTAATAAGGCTTCTGCAGTCAAAGACTTATAACAATATGTTAGAGCATATTCTTACAATCACAACAGCAATTGAATTGCAATTGGATTTCATTAAAATCCCATGTTTTAACACGACAGACTCAGTGCTGTCCATTAGTAATGATACCACTGCATTGTTGTCTCATGAAGAGCTGTGTGTCTCCAAACCCTGAACAATGCAATACTAACTTGAGTTTTAAGTGTGCTACGAAGACTCTGGTTTACAATTACAGCAGATTTGATTAATGCAACGGGCTCACGGATACACAAAGAGATGACTATCACTTTTCCGTGGGCAAGAAACATGCTGAATCGCCTGATGCCGTATCAAAATAACATGACACAATGATAAGAACCAAAGGCACAATGAAGATTTCAATGTAATTAATTCTGTGAGCCATACCAACAACATAAAAACATTGGGAAAACGTGCCTAAACATAATTCACTGCAGTTTCCAGCTAAAATGAACACTAGTGGCAAAACAACTCCAACAACTTTAATTCCTTTTCACATAAATTATGATTAAATGGGCAGATTATCATAAAATTAAGCCTAATTTTGCATGGTTACTTGTACAATATTATGTTATCACCAATAGAACACATTTGCGTTTCACTTCGATTTGCAGATCCCTTTTCTTGGTCACATTTTGTTGACTACAAGTAACGTTGGACCTAAATGTCCACTAACTCTCATTAGAGTGTCAGTAGAGTATTAGTAGACTGGTACTTGCAAAGTTACTTATAGTCAGCAGAATGTCTGTTGGAGGAGCATCAAAATCAAGAATTTGCAGATATTAAGCAGATAGTCTACTAATACTCTAATAAGAATTAGTTGACATGTAGTTGCACAGTTACTGTAATTATAGTCAACTGAATGTTCAAAAGGGACCATCAAAATAAAGTGTTACCCACTTTTACCATAGTGCATGATTTGTAAACTATATATTTTGACGTTTGCATCATAAACAGCTCCAAATGTTTGGCTTTTTAGCTGTAGTAAACCTTCTTGGCAGCACACCATGAAACACAAGGCATGCCACTCAATAAATAACTCAAAGACTTGTAGAAGCAAGCAAAAATGGCATGACTGCTCCAGAAAATTGATTTTCATCTCATATTTGCTTTTGTTAACAACATTATAGTGTAGTTTAGGTAGTATATTATTTTAATACATTATTGCAATAGAGCATTATTCTTTTTGCCCCACTCAGACATTTTATTTTTCAACAACACACTAAAAACTCCTGGGTCAAAAATAACCCATAATGGGTTATTTTTGACCCAACTCCTGGGTCAAAAGAACAACCCCAATATCTGGGTTTAAATAACCCAGAAATTAGTTGGTCTCTTTTTTAACCCAGGAGTTGGGTCAAAATATTAGCCCTATAACCCAGAAAATGGTTACTCTCTAAAAAATAACCCATAATGTTTCTGTGATTCCTACACCAAATACAGTTATAAGACGTTGCCATGTAATATTTAGCAGAATTATTACCATGAGCTAGTTTTTCCAATGAGCCTGGGTTGCATAGCAATGAGTTTTGTGTCATTTATAGTTTATTGCCAAAATAACTCCTATACAGTACTGATGGTACTATGTACTGTACTATGGCAGTAAATGTCAGGCTTCACCATGCTGAATGACAGCTACGTGTCAAAGCAAAGTTTTGGCGGTCATATAAAGAGCTTTTCCATTCAGGAGAGAGGAGCTGACCTTTAGAAGCATTGAACCTAATTCACACGCTCCAGCTCTCTCTGCCACATATGGCACATCAGCTGAAAGCACATTAGAGTGCATTAATTTAACTGACAGAGAAACAAACATAGAATTAAAGAGGGAGAGGGGGAGAGTAGAAGGTGGAAATGACCTTTGGAGGCATCTGACTTCGACAGGGAAAACATACCTGTTCAAACACGCCCACCGCAGACCGTAATTACATTTCACTTTTTCTCGATCGAGAGCACTGGCTGCTGGAGTTTAAAATTTAATTCACATGGTTTAAAGCTTAAGTTCCTTTGGGGACAGGAAGTACAGGAAGTACAGTCATTGGTAATGTTTAAACCAAGAAGAAACAGATTAAGAGACAAAGGCTATGTTCTGACTACCAGCTAAAATAAAAAATAAAATTCAGTTTTTATGAAAATGGGTTTTTGAAAGTCTGGACAGTAAAACAACACATGACATTAGATTTTTATTTTTATTTTTTCAAATCTGATTCAAATCACATTTGGAGGTGGTTTGAAATGGGATTACAACCAGTTTTTTTACAGATGCGTCTTAGTCGGGATGCTCTGGCTGCTCAAATTGGATTTCAAATGGTCTTTTGCGTTACTTTTTTAATGCTCTCTGATAATGTTTCAATTGAATTGACAAAATAAAAGACCTTTCACAAATTTAAGAGTTTGAACAATACAGTAATTCCAGACTTGTTAGTTCATAATTAGTCTTGCACCTTTAGCTTGATTAGCACTCCTGTAAAGCCCATTTATAGCTGGTAATATTGTGCTTGCTTGTTTCTTTTCATATTTTCCATTAGTGTAATTTTATTTAGGCCTACTTATATTTTTGACTATAAACACAATGGACATTATTTCTGAAAGCAATGCAATTTCAAATGCATGTATAATTGATACATTTCTATTTTGCTTAATTATGCTCATTTTCTTTCACTAGTTCTGTTAATTGAAAAAAGGAAGGCAGCAAGAAAGAGATTTATTGGATTAAAAGGAAAAAGAGCTGGAGTGAAGATTCATAATAGAGCAAAAAGGAATGGATTGGATTTTCGATCTCTATTGCTCCGTGAGAGTGGCTTAGCATCACATAGTGTGGCAGCAGTTATAACCAGATTAGTTAAGAGATTATACCTGGGTCATGGGAAAGTCGCCACACAGAGGTCTGAAACAAAGAAGTAGCCCGCTAAGGTAAAAATGAGCTGACTCTCTGAAACACAACGACCTTCAATACGTCTTTCTCTAGCCAGTCTAACTCTAAAGGATTTGTTGCGGCTTTCAACAGAAACCAAACCAATACACCAGAACACCAAACACTTCAGTCACAAACAACACAAGTACTGAGCTCAATTATTGGAGGTTCAAGAAGAATGTGACTCAACACATCCATTTATTCACAATCAAAATTCTAGAAATTGTGTTTATTTAAAGGGACGGTCCACCCAAAAATGACAATTCTGTCATCATTACCTCACCCTCATATCGTTCCAGATCTTTTTATCAGATGAAATACAAGTCATATAGTCTTGGAATGACATGAGAGACAGCAAACGATGGCAATTAAACATTTTGGGCGAAGTATCCTGTCAATTTGCTGGAGAGTTTTTAATTCACACTCCTTCTGGAATTGGAATGTGGAGAAAGCGCATTTCTGATGGATAGCGTTTAGATAATACTTGAGTTACTGTTAAGAGTGCAGTTCTTGCAGGAGGTTATGGCAGCCTCTTTAGCCCAACATTCATTTCTCTCTCTCGCTCCTTTTCCACTCACTTCACATAACAGACACAATTAAGGGGCTGTTCGGCAGCAGAACTCTGCTCTCTCGCATCAAATTTTATTACCTGCATACTAAGTATTGGAAGCCGCTAGATGATTGCTGTTCTCCCCACTGAATCAGGGCTGCCAGTCTGGAACCAAATAAATAATAGTAGCTTTTCCCAATAGGGCTCTAATTACATGGACAGAGAATGCAGGTAAACTCGCCATATCTTTTCCCTGCTACACAAAACCAATGAAAGCCGCAACTCTCGGGTCATTGTGACCTGTCAATTTGGCCGAAGATCATGTGGAGAGGTCTAAGCACTAAGCCCTCAAACTTCACAAAAAAAGGGTGATATGGTGCCCAGACCTATTGGTTTTATTTTCTCGCAGATGGAGCAAATCCAGGCCAACCAGCCATCCTCTTTTTCGCTCTCTCTCTCTCTCTGTCCGTCTGTCGCCTTCTCCCAATCCATCATGAGAATGAAGAATATTTGTGGCCATTGTCAGCTGGATAATCAGGGGATGTTTATGATCAGTGAAGGGGGGACAGACGAAGAGACGGCTATTTATCAACTGGATCGTTCGTTCTGCACACCCACCCACACAGACTCTCTACATACACTCACTCCCAGAAAGGGCAGATCCTGGCCCTTCTTTTTAATTAGACCTCTTTACAGAAAGAATCCAGAGACGTTTGCATCAGATGTACCGAGCGTTCATTGAAAATCCATACGGCTGCACGCATCGGTGAGCAGCAGGGCGGGCAGATGAGGTAGTCAAAAGTATAAAAAGCAAACTAAATTCACCGCTGAACTCCAGGGAATTGAATTATTCACTTGTGATTGATTGGGAAATGTTTTAATTGCTTGTGTTTTGCCACATGCATGAGCGCCTTGATCTCATCAAATTCAGAGTCTCACACAGCAACTAATGTGAAATATTAAGAATCTTGTTGCTGCTCGCTCATAATGAAGCAGACAGCTTTAGTGTCAAATGAATGAATAATAAAACCTGATATTGACACGCTTTTATTTATAGCTATTAGCAAAGAAAAGCTCTTTCAATCCAGCTGTCTCACTCTTTAAAATTAGCTACGCCCCCCAGAATAAAAGCCTTACCAAATGTCCCAGGTTACAGAAAAAGAAAGATTAACATGAGTAAAATGTGCTGTGGTAAAAATGTAAAGAATGTCATTCTTACTGGTTCTAGAATAAAGTATGACATTGCAAAGCACTTTTATCTGACATTATTTCTTGGTGAAGAAACGTCAGTAAACTTTGGAGTCGAGACAAACATTTCTCATGTAGTGTGAGAACTGTAAGCGAACAAAATTATGCCTGACATTTCTATAATGCATTCATTATGTTATTGTAAACTCTAAAGTAATAAAGTTTAAATAAAATTTTCACTTACTAAAATTATTTTTGGTTATTATGGTAACACTTTACAATAAGGTTCCGTTTGTTATCATTAGTAAACTACATTAGTTAACATGAACTAACAATGAAAAATATATATATATATTTAAAATCTACATTTACTACATTATTTAAATAATATTAATAATAGTTAATTCATAAAGATATTAAAGTGCCCAGCAAAAACAAAAAACATTTTTTTTTGGATAATTTCTGTTTTTTCCAAATACATAGGACTTCTCTTCTTTTAAAAAATACCAACATTTTGTATGATAATATGGATAATATCTTAATATGGATAATACCTTCTTGACGTATTATCAATGTTTTGATCAAAGTGTCAAGATGCATCAAATAAAAAAAATACATATCTCAATACCAATGTGTTCAACTTAATTGAGCTTTTTATTGCAGGATCACGTGCCGTGCGTACATCTAACACAGCACACGTCTAATAAAACTTACTGCAGACAGATCTGCAAAGCCCTGCTGCTAAATCTTATGAGCAAACACAAACATATGAAAACTGAGATGGGGGGTTGAAGAGGAATTGTCCTTGTCACCTGGAAACTGAGGAATGAATCTTCTCATTTGAATAAATGAAAACAGGGACAATAGATCGGCTGAAGACTCTCCACATCAATCAACACGCATGCTTTTGTCTCACCTATTGTAAGGGCGCTGTCAGCGAGGGCCACGGCACGCTAACTGTGAGCAGCCGGTCTGCGGTCTGCTATTTGCATACGGGTTATTGCTATTCTGTGACTCCAGAAAAGATTATAAATAATTTGGCGCGGTCTGTAAGGGCACGTGGATCAGAAGATGTTTAACCAAAGGGAGTCCTGTGGTCTCATTCATTATGGAAATTAAAGGCTAAATTCAGACGTGGAAAGGCTAATGAAGGAACTCTGACATCCCTTGACATGACTTTTAAAACTAGTGCAGTTCGTGTGACTCACAGCTACAGAAGAGAGTGCGAGAAGCAATGCTAGGAATAAAGATTGCACCCTCTATTCTATATCCTTCCCAGGGTGTTTTTACACTTGGTTGCATTCAGGGGTCTGAGAGTTGTTTCTTTTTATTTTGAAAACGTAAATGCTCCAAATTAACTATTTGCATATAAGAGAGTGTTCACACTTGGCATGTTTGGTTCGATTAAAACGAATCCCGGTGTGATATTGCTCTGTTAGTGCGGTTAATTTGAATAAGTGTGAACGCTGCCATCCGAACCCTGGTGCGCACCAAACAAGCGAACCGAGATCGCTGAGGGTGTGTTAAGCCTGATTGGTCGGCTTTTATGAACTTACCGAACATAAGTTAGACAAGTTCCATCGCGAAATATACATAATAAAAGTAGACCAATCAGGTTGTGAACATATCCCTATGCCTTTAGGTTCAGTGTTAAAATGCCTATGTGAACGTTTTTTTTTTTTGGTCCAGACCAAGCGAACCAAGCAAACCAAAACTACAAGTGTGAACACACCCTAAAATGCAGAGCAAAATGCAGATTAAATTTAATTGACAAATTAGCCTAGTATACCTAAGCTACAGCAAAGCAAAGTAAATATTATTCTGAAGAAAAAGGCTTTCAAATGTGAGTAAATTTATTTTATTAGGATAAACCCCTTGAGATGAATCATCTCGTTTTCAAGGGGGTCCTAATAATGTATTAAACAACCAAATTCCTCACCAGTATTATGGCCCCATTTTAAAGGACACTGGGTTAAATGTGTAGGAGGGTGATTGGGGGAGTTAACTTGGGTGACAGACACCAGCTAGGCTACTTGCTCTCCTGGTGTCGGTGCAACTCTATCATCCTGGGCCAAAGAGAGTGGAAGCAGCAGGCAGCTTATTGCTGAGTAAAATTCAATAGGGGCATAATGATGTCTCACAGCCACAGCCAGAGGTGGGCTGATAATAACTGCTGCTGGAAACGTGCATCATCATTCTCTTCACGACAGAGAAGAGATCTTTCTCTCCCTGCTTCACTCGTTTTCTTTTCAGCGAAGAGAGTGATATGCCAATCACGGTCCTAGTAGGAGCCCAGTCATCACACAGTGCAGCTCCGCAATTAAACATGACTCACACTTTCGAAAAACGACTGCCCGCACCGATATGGAGAAATAAACACACTCATTATTCAGTTCGTTAATCAGTGAATTAGTGATCGTGGATCAGAGATAAAGTACACGCAGAACAGGTTGGGTTAACTTCTTTGAAAGTGTTATCACAACCATACTCTAATGAAATCGAGTACATTGCGACAGACTACATGGAGATTCTTACAGTGCATGCACACCGACAGCAATGTGTAGAAAAAAGCAACCAAAAGTAGACAATTTCTAGTGTGATATAATGACAGCAGTTGTTGACAATTGGACAAAGTTAACAACTACTGCACTCAAACTCACATTTATTTATTTATTTATTTCTGAATGATACCAATCTACAATTAATCTTGTTATGCACCTGAATCATAACCACACCATGAAGGTTTGTTTGGCTAGAGGAGAACTGGGTTGGGTTCCTTACCAACTCAACTCAACTCTCAACTCAACTTTATTTATAGAGCACTTTCAACACCACAAGTGGAACCAAAGTGCTGTACAGAAAATATAAAAGAGATAAATAAAAACAAGACATAAAAACAATGCAAACATACACAGTTTACAAAGCATTTTCATATGCTTGAGAAAACAAATATGTTTTAAGCGCACTCTGAAAAACACCACTAAGTTGCTTTTTGACTTGACTTATAATCTTTATAAAGCGCTATAAATAAAGGTGACTAGATTAGAATTAGATTAACTACAAACATAATAAAACTATACCATAAATATATATATACTGTATATTCAGTTTTTTCCTCTAGTTTACCAAAAAAATAATGAAAATAAGCACTACATGTGCTGATACAGCTACCAAGAGTCAAATACCATCAAATATTGTTAAAGGAACACTCCACTTTTTTTGGAAATAGGCTCATTAGGCTCATTCCAATGTTGGTTAGCAGCAGGCGCAATGATATTACACAGTGCATGAAAATAGTCCAGAGCTACAGTAGGTAACTTCCAACGTGACTGGAAATTACGTGCGTAATATCATTGCGCCTGCTGGTACGGCAGCAAAGTTCCTTGATTATTACGCAGGAATGAGAGTATAGTTCCTAGCCATATCGCCCTAGAAAATTGCAACTTTTCATTTTCCGTCGGTCTTAGTACACGATGTAACTACAGAAGAGTCAAGGTTTAAATAGGAAAAATATTGAAACTCTTTGGTCCTTTTTTTGAGAGAGATGCTAACGGTCTAATCAGATTCAATGATCTATGCTAAGCTATGCTAAAAGTGCTACCGCCAGACCCGGAGATCGGCTGAATGGATTAGAAACCGGTAAACTCAACTGTTTAACTCTAGGGGAGTTGGAAAAGGAGCCTATTTGCAAAAAAGTGGAGTGTTCCTTTAATTCATCAGTTTGAACGTACCTTTAGAGAGTAAAAAAAAAAAAAAGACCATAACCATCCTAGCCATCTACAACCGATATGATAAGGAATTGCATGCAGTTTCATAAAGGAAATCTAAAAGACAATGATTTGAGCTCTCTTCTGGAATCACGTTGGACTGTTTCTGTGGGGTGACTAGTTTTGGCATAAAAACCAGCCTTCCACTCAGAGTGTGTGGTCCATTCATCTCTGACAGACTAGATGTGTCCCCATGTCTGCCGGTAAAGAGACATCTTTCTACCACCATCTATCAGTCTAATGGATATTACTGACACCAGGACAAGGTGGACAGGAAGAGAGACACTTCATCTTCAGAAATTGAGAGAGAAAAAAGACAGCTTTGCAGGATACCACCTAATCTGATTCATGGCGAGCCCCGGCGGTGTGACAAATCCCGCACCAGATAATTTTCATGATTACCTTTTCTCTTCAAAAGAAGTCGATGGCTGTGAAGAGCTGCAAATGTTTACATAATCAATGAAGGTGAACTCAGACTGAGACATAGACAGGTAGAACCGCAAGAGAACCTCATTTGCAGTAAGATGCCTCAGAGATCACACAGAATAAGACATATTTCCCTCTCTACCTACCAACCTCCCCCTCTCTCACGTCCTATTTTTCCTACTCAGGCCGTGATGACTGAGGACAGAGCTCTAATGATGCTGCATCTGCCGCTACATTAATGAAAGCCCCTGGGGTTTGTGCACCAGCCAATCAGCATTCTTTACCGGTGTGCCATTTATCCCAGTTCCATCCTAGACAATGGGAGAGTCAATGAAGGGCAAGGGGCATCGGACGAACTTGACGCTGACCAGCGTGCGGTTTGCAGGGGAGTGAGGTATCACCGGTCTCGGGTCTAAAGGTCACTGTGCTGTTAGACAGTACAATGCTGCCGCTAGTTATCCTCCTGATAGACACGGACAGAGAAGGACTGTGGGT
Source organism: Phoxinus phoxinus (assembly GCF_949152265.1). Lineage (NCBI taxonomy): Eukaryota > Metazoa > Chordata > Actinopteri > Cypriniformes > Leuciscidae > Phoxinus > Phoxinus phoxinus. The sequence continues at coordinate 11,699,146 of NC_136898.1, forward strand.
GGACGGGGACTCGGGGTCAGACACTGAGGGGGTGGAAGACAGAAGAGCTCCGTGGCACTCAGATGTGATTAAATATAGTAAAAAAGGAACATCATGACAGTATGGACACAGTCAGACAGCTGCCAGGACTGTCTCTCCCTTTAATATTTGCATTAAATCAGCCATGTTTGAAGAAAAGAAGCAATAACACTTGAAATCAACAAAGCAGTGATGGCTAGTCCACCTTTGTGAAGTGTCATACTCCCTATTGCATACAAATGGATTGAGTCTTTATCTCAGGCGAATGAGGCAATTCACTTTTAAGAAGACACAACACTTAATGACATCAGTCATGTATAAAAACAGCTATTGATTCTATGTAATTTGCATACGTACATTCTCCCTGTCACATTTATCATAGGATAATGCATTTCTCATAGCTGTTTTTTCTCCAAATAAATTGCCTTTGGAGATAATCTTGCATTCGTTGCATTTGTTGAAACACATCATGTGCATGTAATGTTTCAGTTTTAAATCCCAACAACTAAGGGCAACAGCATAAAAAAAACATATAAATAATAGGGAGTCACTGGTTTAGGAGGAACAAATTTATAAGCTAAACAACAACAACAGGAAAAAATTTGGAGGAAAAAATGTTTAAGCTAAACAACAACAACAACACAGAATTGCTCAAAGATGGTTGTTCACAAGATTTAAATGTTTATTTTTATTTTTATGGAAGCTTGTTTCTACCACGGACTTTTTCATTCACAATTCTGATCTTTTTTCACATTTGCAAGTTCTAAAGTCATAATTGCGAGATATAAACCCGCAATTGCAAGTTATAAAGTCAGAATTGTGAGATATAAACTCACAATTCTGAGTTTATATCTTGCAATTCTGATTTTATAACTTGCAATTCAGATTTTTTTTCTCGCAATTGCATTTCTGACTTCTTTTCTCAGAATTGTGAGATATAAACTCGAGTTTGTATCACGAATTGTAAGATAAAAAGTCACAATTACCTTTTTATTTTTTGTTTTGTGGAGGAAACAAGCTTCCATAGTTTTAGTTATGAATAAATGTGTTTCATATCAGATGGAATATTATAAAACTTAGTAAATTTAGTAAATTTGAACAAAACTGTGAATATGTACTGTATCTTTGATATTTTGTCACTTGAATAACCAGTCAGAAAACACTCAATAATAATAATAATAATAATATACATCATGTTAAGGGTTCTCGCTTTATTTTGCATTGAACTCATCAAAAATTATTAAAAAGAATCTTCTCAAAAGAGACAATTGTTTGCCAATTTGACACTGTGTGCACTTTAAATATGTGATTAACACCACCACACAATCAAATGTGATGAAAATAAACACACAAAAAGTTTTCCCCACCTTCTGTCAAAAACAGTCAAATATGAACAATATTGAACCAATTGAAAAAAAACAGCCTAAATATGATAAAAGAGAACCAGCATGACATAATTGTTTGCCTAGCGGTCATGAGCTTGTCTCTTTTCTCTCGTTTCATTAAATCACCCATATTTGAAGAAAATGAAAATAAAAATAAATAATTGGAATAAACAAAGCAGTGATTGTTGGTCCACATTTGTCAAGACTCATATACTCTTCTGCACTGCATACAAATATACTTCATCATTGTCGCCAGGGAGGATGCTTTTAAGAAGACAAGACATTTAATGGACAGATGAGAGGAAGAGGAAATGCATGTATGTTTCATAAACACACACACACACACACACACACACACACACACACACACACACACACACACACACACGCGTGCGCGCACACGCATCGAGTATTTGATAGCTCCTTAGAGTATCTCCATATTCCCTTACTGATTACTTTGAAAATATAAGGCAGTAGTGGACAAGTGGTTTTTAAAAAGCTTCAAGTTTTTTTCTCTTTTATCTTAATAAAAAAAAACAGTGCCAAGCAACACTGAACCAACTAAATCATGAACCACTTTGATCAGCACCATGGAAACCAATTCAAACTACTTAAACAACCCGTCAAGTGGCTGGGATGATATATTTTTCCAGAGCTTTCAGTGTCTTTTTATGGTATAGACAGTGAGAACGTTTCTTCATACTAACCCCCGTCCATGCATAAACCAACATTAGCACTGCTACCTAAAGTTGTTCTAGTCCTAAAGTGCATCATTTTCTTTCTATAATTTTGCTAAATGTTATGGTGATACACTTATTCAGAATGTACAGAACAGAGGTGTCCCTAAGAATGGGGGGGGGAAAGATAAAAGTTCTGTTGTGTGCTTATGTCAAGTGCAGATTACAGCATGAAGTCAAAGAATAAGAGAATTCAAGTTAATTTTAAAATAGGACTTGAAAAAAGCCAATGTGAAAGGTCCATAATTTGAAATATCTCAAATGACTTTGACCTTTAACGAAAATGACGTTTATTGACCTTGTTTGATGATTTGCACTATTTGTATTTCCAATATAAAGATAAGGTAAGAATACACTGGAATTAATATTTGCTTTGCCTAAAGAGAACAGAATGAATGTATTCTTCAAAATGGCATGTACCCCAGCAGCTTCAATTGTTTGTTTACCACCACTTATCATTGGACATTATTGTCTTATTACAGAATTCAATAGTGTCACCAAAATTCTGCAGTATTCCGGTAGCTTGAACAAAGCAATAAGCGAAAATTCTGCAGCTCATTATGATTTAATTGAACGCAGCTCCTTCAGCCGGCGATAAAGCTTGGAAATTAAAAAGCCGCTCTCATTTATCGATGCTTTTTAAAAGCACAAGGAATCTCACCATAATTGGATAATGGTCGTCTAATTGCAATATTTCATTGTTTAGGATTATGTGGTTTTGCTTCTGTCTCAACTACATTTGATTTCACATTGTATACTCAAGATATCCAGAAACGTTCAATGAATTGAATGAAACTAAGGAAAACTACCTTGTGATTGAATTATGTTTTATAATTTGCAACCAGAAATAAAATAAATAACCATATTTTATGTTGGAGTACTACATTTAATCATCTACATAAAAAAATAATGATTGGATCAATTAAAATTATTCCAAGAAGTATGGCCATTGGCCATATCAGCCCCCAGTTTCTGTCAACACTGCATTGGCTCCCTATTAAACTATTTAAAATATTGCTGATTACTTACAAAGCACTAAATGGTTTAGCTCCCCAGTGCTTGAGCGAGCTCTTAACGCATTATAGTCCTTCACGTCTATTGCGATTTCAAAATTCAGGCCAGTTGATAATACCTAGAATATCGAAATCGACTGCTGGCGGTAAATCCTTTTCCTATTTAGCACCAAAACTTTGGAACAATCTTCCTAACATTGTCCGGGAAGCAGACACACTCTGTCAGATCAAATCTAGACTAAAAACACATCTCTTTGGCCTAGCATACACATAACACATTACAGACTTCTATAATTCAATGTTATATTGAACAATTCTGGGAACAATTCTGATGTACTCGTTACATCATAAGAAGAATGGCGTCTACGGTAATATTAGTCTCTCTGTTTATCCCGAGGTTTACAGCAGTCCGCCGGATCCAGGCCGTAGATCTGATGAAGGACCAGCGCCTAGACACGACGACAACGCAGTCCTGAAGCGTCAACCAGTCTCTTCCTTGTGAAGGCCTCCCTCCCTTCCCTTTACCTCTGTACAGAAAAAACATTGTCGGGATAATTCCGGTTCGCGAGGCTATGCGGAAGCGATAATAAATTCTGTATTATAAATTTTTCAAGGCTTGTACCTTGAAACCTATTTCATGGTTTGCGTTCACGAGCCACCAGGCATTGGTTTGTGCAAATGGTTTTCTGTTAGAACGGTGTCGTGTTAGCGGCCCCTAAGTTAATAACTTTGTTGCGAAGGAAGTGAATCAATCAAAACTAACTTTAGCTGGACAATAACTTTGTTCTAGAGCTGCTGTAAAGCCAAAACAATCTCTGTTGCTTTAATTTCTTATTATTAGTGTAAAGCTAGTGTATTTGTCATGTATTTGTAAATGTGACTTGACTCACATAGTCCCACCACAAACAGCACACTTCCATTGCACAAATTTAATGAAACAAAGTTAACTTCAAGAATAATTTTAATTGAGCAAACAGACAAAAAAAATAAAATAACTGTTATTGCTGAAAAATGCACCAAAATTCTTCTTACTGAAAAATGCATCAAAAGCAGACAGGACAGCCATGGTCAGCAGTGCTTCTGCCAATGCCACTTGGCCACACTATCTATTTTTCTGTAATGACACACTGCTGACCACCTTCCCCGCTTCCCCCTTTGCCTCCTGGCAGAGATCACACCCTTAGTAATGAAAAACTCAGTCTGAATCTACAGAGAGAAAGGGGATAAAATCTTTGCATTTACTTGATACAGCCCCAGGCATCCCTCAAGCAGAAAAGCAATAATTCTGGCCTGCCATCAGAAACAAGTAGAAATAAGATCATATTTCCCTCAGGCAGATTCAAATACAGCATTGTATGAAACAAATTAGCGAACTTAGCTTCTGCGTGCAACGTGCCAGACATCCTGTTGACTAACTAGGCATGGATTCCCTCACCACAAAAGACCCAGGGCATTATTCTGGAATAATTTTAATATGCACATCTAATTGGGAGGGAGGGCTGGTTTGTTTATTAAAATGAAGATGGAGGCCAGAACAACCTATTTTTCCTACATTACAGCACTTAAGTTACTCGCAGAAGATACAAACACATTCTAAATGTAGAAAAATCTGGTATTTCTTAATTAGCCCTCTATATTTGGCTCACATGTAATTAACCTTATAAAATACACTCATAACATTTAGCTTTCCTGAGTTTTCCAGCTGCTCTCAGACATTTAGATAAGTGAGCCGGCTCAAGCAGCACTGAGTCCTCTGGTCCTTCATTGAAGCATTCCCCTTATGAAAAAGAAGATTATTCAAATGTGCTATAGAATACTTCTTTAAAACTAAAAACAAGAAAGTATACTTTTAGTCTACTTTTTACTTCCCAGAAATATACTTTATTTACTTCTCAGAAATACTTAAAATTGCACTTAAATACTTGACATTCTTAGTTTTACATTGTCTTATGAACTTTGATTATATTGATTTGTGTATAAATCAAATATGTTCCTAATTCTGAGTATCTAAATTTTTGTGTAGTCCACTGGTAATGTATATGGGAATTTACTTCAAATCTACTTCACTCTTTTCCCACCACTAACTGAATATTATACACGACCACAACGCATGATGTAGTCAGCTGGATCCGGACCATATTCAGATCAGATGGTTGACCTGCGCCTAGACTTCAACAGAGATTGTGTCAACTATAGACTCTCCCTGTGAAGGCTTCATCGACACGACAGCCATCACTGATCCTCAACAAACGAATTAGCCACCTTTTACTCACTCGAATTTGTACTAATTGGTCGTGAGATAGCGTTGTATATATATATATGAACTATATAAATAACTTTTTTACAACAAAAATTAACCATCACTTAACTTACATAAGCTGGACTATGATGCTTTTCTATTCTAGATCTGCTGTACAAGTATACTTCTATTGATATTAGAATACTTACTACATAAAATCTACTTAAAAATATACTTGAACTTTACTTAAGTACAGGCCTACTTAATAAAATAACTTGAAGTATACTTATTTTTTGTAAGGGTCATGAGAACTCTTGACTTTTGATAAATAAAAAACAATATCCCAGCTTAAAGCTATTGTAAAGACATAGTAAAGGACTGTTAAAAATAAATAAAGTGGAACTGAGGGCAAAGTCGTGTTTGAAGGAGTCCACTTGGTTGCCATTTTGTTTACACCCTCGGGAAGCTATGTCCAGTCATGCAGGTACAGTTTGCCAAACTTGCATGTCTATAACACGGCAATTTGCCAAAATTATGTGCTCCTTTTGCACGAACCAGACAAAAAATAAATAAATATATATAAAAAGTATTTATTTATTTTTCAGGTTCTCTCTAGTTGGGTTGGCAATAAGGCAACTGGCTCTTTTAATTAAAAGGTGTGACTTTATTTTGCGCAGCAGCAATAAGGAGAGTATTCCCGTCTTCTCCTTATACTGTCTTTCTTGTCAAGTATTGGAATATACACACTGCCATTCAAATGTTTGAGATTGGTACGATTTTTTTTATGTTTTTGAAAGAAGACTTGAAAGAAGACCAAGGCTGCATTTATTTACTTAAATACATTTCAAACCGTATTATAGTGAAATAGTAATACAATTTCAAATAACTATTTTCTATTTTAATATATTTTAAAATGTAATTTATTTCTGTGATGGCAAAGCTGAATTCCCTTTCAAGGGAACTCGCGCTGCGTCGAGATTGACGCTAAGGGAACGCTTTTCGTGATTGCGTCATGAAGCACTTGTAAAATCAGTCCAATGGCGTATAGGCGGGAGACGTCATAGCAGGAAGCTATAAAGCGCACCCAGACCAAACATTGTCAGCTTCTGTGTCTTCAGCAAGCGCTCTTTGTGAAACGGTCTCTGTCTACAAGGGTCTGCAATAAATATTCTGTGACTCGATCACGGATTTTGCGTGTGCTGAGGCAGCACGTAGATTACGTGGTCTGTAATAAGAATCAATGGCTCAGATCGCGCGTTTGCCGAGGCAATGCGTAGTTTTTGGTCTGCAGCTGCAATAACTGCATCTCTCCAATAAGAATCTATTGGCCCAGATCTCGCGTTTATCGAGGCAACGTGTGGATAATGGGTCAGCAATATATATATATATATATATATGCGCAGGGAATTGAGCAGACGGGATTCTCCCTTTCTCTCTTTCTCTGATTGTGTGCAAGCTAATTATGTGTTTGCAGACTATTATGGTTATTTTTGTGTCTGAGTTTATAAATCTGAATTTAATTTTGAGAAATTAAATTAAATATTTGTCTGGGTTTGAAAGATGTATGAAAATGATATATTCAACCTTTCATCCAGACCAAGTTATCTATCTGAGCTGATTTCTGGCTGCATTTAATTGTCATGCAATTAAATGTTAAATACTCATCTTAATTAATACACCATATTCAGCCGTTCACCTGACCGTTTCTACTTGTCTGTTGATATTTGGCTGCATTTCATTTTTGAGAAAATTAAATATGTACTTATCTGATCTCTGAAGAGTTAGATGTCTGTATTATTATAGTATTCAACCTTTCATCCAGACCGTGTTTACTTGTCTGGTTGATATTTGGCTGCATTTAATTTTTGAGAAAATGACATATTTACCCATCTTATCCTTAAGGAGTTAGATTTGGTATTAATATACGATTCAGCTTTTTTCATCCAGACCGTGTTGACTTGTCTAGTTGATCTTTGGCTACATTTAATTCTAAGGAAATAAATGGTGAAATTCCTGGGGGGAAATTAATAACACCTCATTTTCAACCAGATCTCCTCCTTTCTTACGCAGAACAACCTCTTGGACAACAATCAGTCTGGCTTCAAAAGCGGATACTCAACTGAGACTGCTCTGCTCTCAGTAATTGAAGCTCTGAGACTGGCAAGAGCAGCTTCCAAGTCCTCAGTTATCATCCTGCTGGATCTGTCTGCTGCCTTTGACACAGTTAACCACCAGATCCTCCTGTTAATCCTAAAGATCAAGGGTATCTCGGGAACTGCACTCCTGTGGTTCAAGTCTTATCTCTCGGGTAGGTCCTTTAGGGTGTCGTGGAGGGGTGAGGTGAGGTGTCTAAGACCCAACATCTAGCTACTGGTGTGCCTCAGGGCTCAGTGCTTGGACCACTTCTCTTCTCCATCTACATGACATCACTAGGATCTGTGATTCAAAAACATGGCTTTTCCTATCACTGCTACGCTGATGACACACAACTCTACCTCTCATTCCAGCCTGATGATCCGCCGGTAGCCGCTCGCATCTCAGCCTGCCTGACAGACATTTCTGGCTGGATGAAGGACCACCACCTTCAACTAAACATTGCGAAGACAGAGCTCCTTGTAATCCCGGCTAACCCAGCAATTCATCACAACTTCACCATTCAGCTAGGCTCGTCATCCATAACTCCATCAAGATCAGCCAGGAACCTTGGAGTTGTAATTGATGACCAATTGAACTTCACAGACCACATTGCTAGCACTGCCTGGTCATGCAGATTTGCTTTGTACAACGTCAGAAGGATCAGGCCCTTCCTATCAGAGCATGCTACACAACTCCTTGTTCAGGCCCTTTTTCTATCCAGATTGGACTATTGTAATGCTCTCCTGGCTGGTCTGCCAGCTTGCACTGTCAAACCTCTGCAACTGATCCAGAATGCTGCAGCTAGAGTGGTCTTCAACGAGCCGAAGAGAGCACACGTCACTCCTCTCCTCACAAAATTGCACTGGTTGCCGGTTGCCGCTCGCATCAAATTCAAGTCACTGACGTTTGCCTACAGAAAAATCACTGGCACTGCTCCCTTGTACCTGAACTCATTACTTCAGACTTATGTGCCATCCAGAAACTTGCGCTCTGCAAGCGAGCGGCGTCTTGTGGTGCCATCTCAAAAAATCTCTTTCTCAGACCTTTACCATGACTGTTCCCAGCTGGTGGAATGATCTGCCTAACTCAGCCAGAGCTGCTGAGTCCGTAGCCATTTTTAAGAAACTGCTGAAAACTTATCTTTTTCGGCAGCACTTGCTTCAGGGCACTGAATTGGTTGCTTGAGTAATACCAGAGACCATTCTTGAGAGGCTGGTTCTCTTAAATTCCGGGGGGCAGTGCTTAACACCTCACTTTATTCTCCACTTTATTCTTTACACATTTTCCTTCGATGCCGTCAGGGCGCAGCCTCGCACCTCGTGTGCGTCAGGGCGCAGCGGTCTCCGTCGAGCCTGTATCTATGTGTTCGCCCGGAAATGAAGCGGCACTGGGATGCTCGCCCCCTCTGGACAGGGTCTCAGAGCTGTCAGTTCAGTTTTTCCTGCCGGTCATCCATTTCAGGATGCTGGATTGGTTTCTCAAGCTATACTAGAGACCAGTCTCGAGAGGCTGGTTCCTTAAGTAGTCTCAGCCGTAGTCGTCTTTGGATAAGACATATCTGAGGACATATCTGAGGATAAGGTTATTATCTCGAAGAAGGCTTTGACTAAGAAGAAGTCCTGATGCTGAGACTGTCAGACTTCTGAGGGCAGTCCCCTCCGGGGAGGCACGGGGTCGAGCATCTGTGTCTGCATTTCCCAACGATCCTCTGAGGAGGGTCGTAGAACAGCCAGTTTGGTTTTCCCTGCCAGTTCACCGTTACAGGGCACCGAAGTGGCTGTTCATTCCTTGGAAGCGACTCTCTGAGGAGTCTCTCCAGTTCGGTTGTTCTCTGCCGGTTCGCCGCTTCAGGGCACCGAGGTGTCAGCGTTCCCGAACGAGTTCTTCCGTTCGGCCTAGCACTATCACGATTCACCACACACTTTCACGATCATTTGCATCAGTTGGGATTTCGGCATCGAGATGTCGTTCTCGCCCACATGAAAGAGTTGGGGTTACGGCAACCGAGGGGCAACCCCTTTCGCATGATCAGGGTCACGCGGCGATGCTTAAGTTCCCTAGTTATGTGGAATAAACATTGGTTCTTGTCCCAGGGTCCTGTGCTGGAAGCTCATTGTCGTCGCTTAACGCTTACGACGGGTGCTTTCACCTGGCACTTAATCACCTGGTGATGATGGCTCAGGCTCTCATCCTTGGGCATCAGATTCAGGGAGCAGACATCCTGTCGAGGCAGGGGCTGAGGCCCAGGGAAGGAAGACTCCACCCCGAGGTGATTGAGCTCATAAGGAGTTGTTGATGTGGCTGTACTGTGTCTGTACATGGTTTCCCTGATTGTTCTACTTCCAGGAGTTCTGGAGAACAGAGTTATGGAAATGTGGGTTTGGCCTCTGAGGGGGCCCAACTCATAGACTCAGGTCTCTCAACTGAGGTTGTTGAGGCCACTTCACTCTAGAGCTCCCTACACAGGAAACAACCCAGTTTCCTCTGTGGTGCGTTGGAGCAGGAGAAGTATGGCGGCTTTGTAGCCTTGTATTAGGGGTATCCCTACAAGAGGTGTGTGATGCGGTGGGCTGTTACTTTCCGCACATACTCATCGGGTTTACAACCAATTTTTGGGGTGATTCTGTCTTTGTCGTGCTCGCCTGATTTCACACAAGACAGGCACTGATCACTATGGTGGCGTTGGTATAGATATTCCCTTAGCATCAATCTCGACGCAACGCGAGTTCCCTTGAAAGGGAATGCCTCGGTTACGACTTTAACCTCGGTTCCCTGAAGAGGGAGCGAGTGTTGCGTCACCTGCCATACCTCCAGCGTGCCTGTGATCGACTTGCTTCGACCTATCAGAAGTTGACAATGTTTGGTCTGGGTGCGCTTTATAGCTTCCTACTATGACGTCACCCGCCTATACGCCATTGGACTGATTTTACAAGTGCTTCATGACGCAATCACGCAAAGCATTCCCTTAGCCCCAATCTCGACGCAACGCTCGTTCCCTCTTCAGGGAACCGAGGTTACAGTCATAACCGAGGCGTTTTCAGCATCATTACTCCAGTCTTCAGTCAAAAATCAACTTTATGACATAAAATGAGGGAATATTGCACTACTTATATGTTAAATCCTTATTGAATTTGGCAACAAAAAGTATAGTTAATGTTACAAACCCCTGTCTGTTTTTTCGCTTGGTCATCAGTGCTTCTCAGCTAGCAAAAATATCCCTGGCCTTTGCCTGCTGAGGAGCTGGCCATCTGACAGAAATTAATTCTCTCATTTGCTCTTTTCTGCTGACATGAAAGAAGACAGCAGCATAAATCAAATCACAAAAGATCTGAACCTCACTCAATCTCCGTTTCAAGGCTTTAGCTCCGACATTACTTCTCAGAATAATATAACTATGTGATGAAATGCCATGGTATTTGTGCTTATGGAGCTCACTCAAAGAGATGTTCATAGTGTCATAAGTTCAGACCAACAGCTGAAGTGTCCCCAGTGCCATTGAGATGAAACTTACACAGGTATCTGCCCTGTTGGCCAATGCTTCAGAAGCTGTATCACAGCTGACACTCCAAATGTCAGTCAGTATGAGATATTTTCTCTGTATCTGGAAGAGGACATAGGGAGTGACACATCCCATCAGAACAAGATGAAGAGAAAAAGGGAAAATCTGAAAGTTTTTTTTTTTTAAAGGTTTAGGTAGAAGACAGCAAGAGAACACAATGTAAGGTGTTAAACATCCTACAGCTCTTCCCTGGCCTCTAATTGCTTCACACATTGAACTTGTTTCTGTCAGAGGTAATTACACAGTCTGCTGAAGCCTATTAACAAAGATTCATTCATTCAATTAGGCCTGATTAACTAAGGCTGTTCACCATCATAAATTTTAGATTTGAATCTTCAATCAATACAGCACTGATAAATCAATGGGTTCTTGCAGGGCCTACAGGAAAGAAAAGTCCCAAATGAGAATCTCTTTAATATGTAAATTGTTTCTCCTAAACAACAGGAAGAGCATAGGCCTGCTTTTTTTTCTTTGCCTGAGGCCACATTTACACATAGCCGGGTATTTAGAGAAACGAATATCCCCCCCTTCAATAATAACATCGTGCACACAACATCGTTTTCAAAAAAGTAGTAATTTACATCAACCCGCATAAATACGCCGTCGAGCGTCATCATACCTATGCCAAACCTATGGGCGGCAGTGTAGGGAGAAGGATAAAGCCATGCAAGCCAATCAGAATCCTCGACAACAACGAATAACAAGAGCGACTTCCTGTTCACGGCGCTCACATGACGTTAAGCATTTTCTGGAGCATAATGTGACGTTTGAGAACCCAAATCCCAGTTCACACGGCAACCCATAACCGGCGTTATCAGAAATCTCCACTTTGGCCGGAGTTTTTATAAATAATAGTTTTCTGTGATAAAAACTGGGTTTTCGTGTAAATGAGAGGCCAAACCGCAGGGAAATATCTTCCCTTCGTGTAAACGGGGCCTAAGCCTCTCGCTTCTCCGATTTTTTGAAAAATACCTATAATTTCACATGTCTCTTCTAGAACAAAAATATTAGAGGAAAATGAGAAAGAGTCCAAGACTAGGGCTGGGGATCGATCCAAATTTCCAGATTTTCTTCTTTTCTTCTTTTATTAAATTGATTTAAATTCCTTTGGATCAGTTATGCTGATAATTTTACTAAAATATGACATGAAACCTCTCTCAGATAATGCTGTAACTTATAAAATAAACATTTTAACTTGGTAAAATAAAAATAATGAAAAATTTATGGAGGAGGATTCTGAGACTGCTATCTATTACCACCCCAGAGGGTAAAAATACCATTTTATGATTGCAATCATCATTTGAAATATCTCAACATTGATTTTAAAAATCTGAAGAAGGATTGCAGTAACATACAGCTCTCTGATCTATAGATCTATATATATATATATATATATATTAACAAAAGGGCCAAAACTATGCCATTTAATAGAACAGATAGTACAGAAAATAATCAATACAACACAAAAATAAACTCAAGTGAACTTAAATTGCATTTCTTGCGAGTCTTTTTATAATTTATTAAAAGGACCCATTCAAGAGAATCATTACATTACACTGATCGTATCTGATTCAGTAAAAAGAATTTAAAAAATCAGACTGTGCTGTATGTTACTGCAATCCTTCTTCAGGTTTTAAAAATCAATGTTGAGATATTTCAAATGATGATTCCAATCATAAAATATTATTTTTACCCTCTGGGGTGGTAATAGATATAGCAGTCTCAGAATCTTCCTCCATTGAAGAGGATATTTCTGCCTGTGCTTGACTTGATATCTGTTTTTGTGGAATAAAATAAGCCCAAAAGACCAAAAAGGGAAGCTTAAAAATCCATGCTTCACTTATTCCTGTGAGCCGTCACTCAAACAGGAGTTTATGAGTCAGATCTCAGCCCTCCTTTCACTTGTGCGAACTTAACGGCAGAAAATGTAAGGGTAGAAAACCCAGCGACAACCCATTAATTTACCAAGGATCTATCACAGTACTTGTAGGACGAAAACAAATCTGAGGTCCCAAGTGCAATGAGTAAAAACTGAACATATGGCATCCTCTTGAATTCTGAGAGGCCTATGGACATCCCTGAGTAAAACTTTGACCCTTTAGGATTTCTGTTGGAGAATTATAATTTCGACATTGTAACACAGGTTCTCACGGTTGCTGCAGGCTTTCGCTAAAATCTCAGATAGCGCTGATCCTGAACTGTATTGAGGGCCACAAATCCCTGTGAGCAGCCTTGGGGACATGAAGCACCAGCTGAGGAAAGTGAATCACAGGTTACATTTGCTTCCCTGGGCGCCATCGCCCACGTCGTCCAGGAATAGCACGACCTCAGAACACCCTTATTCTCCTCAATATCAGACATTGAATCTTTCATGATTGGCTACATTTCAGCCAAGTGTCAAGAGCTCTCCAAAGCTGGTGTGATATCAGTAATGAAAAAGAACAAGAGGTCTGGGAGGAGAGCAAATCCATCCTTGTGGAAAGCGGGAGGCAAGATGAACCCTGACTGATGGTAACCTGATCTTCACACCACCACAGGGAGTTTAAATTCATATGCAACCTCATTTATTGTGCTAAGTAAATTCATCTGTAATATTTAACTTGCAACTTCAGAAATAAAAGCAGCTGTTACTTTGATAATGTAGGCGTTTGGTGTCTCTCTATAAACATCAGACTAAATAAACACAGCCTGAAGATTACAAATCACATGGTGGCATAAGCAAATGCATTTATGGGACATTTTGGTAAACGTGCTCTTGTTCGACCATCTCTTCTAACCTGCAATATTTTGATGCCGGTGGATTACAGATGCAGGAGGTTTCGTATCCAAAGCTCAGAGAGCACATTTCATTCCTCTCTGTATTGGTATGCAGTTGCTCAAGGTTAGCGGTGGGCTTCGGGTTGTAGTTCCAGTCTCCTTGAGGCCATCTTGGTGGGTTGGCATACTGATTTCAAGCAGATGCCCAATGGGAGTTCAGCTTTGGGCATCAACACTAACTTCCTACTCCAGGCTCTTACGTGGCCACCAAAGACTGTTTGGCTAAATATGACAACAAATGGCAGAGACAAAATCATGATGTGATAATGACGAGTTTGTATGTTTACAAACCATGTATGTTGTATATTGTATGTTGCTTATTTCTGTATAATTGTACGTGAAACAAATGCAATATACCTGGAAGAAGTAGATAATGAACTGGCTAAAGATGTGATGCTAAGTAGTTATGAAAAGCATAGTTTAGACTATTTATTGCACACACTTATGTGCTCCATCAAGTTGATTATAAAGAGTTCACTTTTCAATGTTGTTGTTTTAGTTAAAGTTGTGCTGAGACCAACCTTTGCTGAATAGAAAAAGATAAAGCACATCATCTTCAGAGAGCCATTATAATGCAAATGACATATTTCTTATCAACCTGGCAAAAAAGTATGCAAAGGACAACTACTACAGTATAAATGTGTATATGAAAGAGCTCTCTAAAAAATGAAGCATATGAGATATAACAAACAATACATTAGTAATAAAATTATAAATAAAATTGTGTCATATACATTAATTAATTTGAACACAATTAAAAATATAAGTAAAACCTTAAAATTGTCAACATTTATAATTATAATCAATTTGAATAAAAACAGCACAATCAGGTAATTTATTGTTTAAGTGTGTTTTTTATTAATTGTTATGAGATTCATTTGTAATAAATTTAATTTTGCCGCTTCCCCCCCCCCCCCCCCCCCCCCCAATTACATATATTTTATTTTAAGTCCTTTTTTAATCAGACCACTTAAAATCCTTCACGAGCTATTTGGAGAGATTTTTCTTTTTTATTACATAACCTTGTTGAAGACAAACAGAAATACCTGTCAGAAATAATGAATGTTCATGCCCTGAAATGTGAAAAGCATTACAATCATTTGTTTAATTAATGTCCTAATGGGCCAAAGAATAAGACCATGGCATGTTCAATTTGGAATCTGTGACTGACTAATGAGCTCAGCATCAAAGATGAAACTCGGGAGAGGGTAATGCACATCCTCACCACATGCAAATGTAAACTCGCGCGCAAGCTCTCTTGATCTGCGCACCTTCAGCAAAGGTGAAGGATGTGACCCGTTGTGTCTCTCACCTGTCAAACACCACAGGAACACAACAACACATGCAAACTAGACTGATACCTGAATCCCTTTGATGCGCCGAAGGCTCAGTCTGACAGCAGATCCATTACCGCCTCATGCAGAGAGATGACAAAATACCCCAGCTGAAGCTCAAGGCTTATTCTTTACGATTTATATGAATGACCCGCAGCAGGACATCAAAGGATGGACATGCCACTCACTATGAGAGATCTGCTTGTATAGTGGGATATTTGCGACTCTCTTTTGAAAATATAATTCCGATCAGCCCTAGTGAAAGACATATCCACAAGTACTCTCCATGTACTGGTAACAAATAAAAATCATAATCAAATTGTTTCCTTTCGACTACTAGAAATCCACAAAACATTAGCAAGCCTGTTCACTCAGGAACACGCCGACTTTTTGGGACTTTAGCTTATTCACCGTATCCCCCAGAGTTAAATAAGTCCATACCCTTTTCATCTCTGTGCGTGCCGTAACTCTGTCTGACGCACCCACCGCTAGCCTAGCTTAGCACAAAGACTGACGGTAAATGGCTCCAGCTAGCATACTGCTCCCAATAAGTGACGAAATAACCAATTTATATGTTGTGATTTGCATAGTCATAGCATGTACAAATGACCAGGTCACATGAAACACAGGCATCTTCTAACCAACCGTATACATACTGGGAACTATATTCTCAGAAGGCGAAACACTGCTACTTGCGAGCAAACCACTCCGCAGAAGTAGCAGTGCTTCGCCTTCTGAGAATATAGTTCCCAGTATGTTAGAAGATGGCTGTGTCTCATGTGACCTTGTTATTTGTTCACACTGTGACTATACAAATAACAACATATAAATAGGAAAATGTTGGCATTATTTTGTCACTTATTGGGAACAGTATGCTAGCTGGAGCGTATGTTTGGACTTATCTAACTCTGGGGGATACGGTGAATAAGCTAAAGTCCCAAAAAGTCGTTGTGTTCCTTTAACATCCAGCAGGCAGCTATTGTCTATGAAAGCAATAGACACCCAAGTATAGCTCCTAAAAGCAGATTAAATCTTTAAATCTTTAAAAGTGCCAATATTCTCATTTAATTTTCTCATTTAAATACCTTTACATTTTCATGGTGATGAAATTTATCAAGAAACCCACTCAATCAGAACAGGAAATAGCTCTGAAAACTTAATTTGTGTGTTATCGGGTTTATTTTCCACAACTCAGAAGACAAAGACGACTACTGAAGTGCACATTTTCACTATCAGGAGCCTGTTAGGGAGACAAACACTCAACAATAGCTTGTTGTTTAAACATGTAATTAAATTTAAGAGTAAGTGCAGAATGAATAGAGCAGATATGCATGGGAAAGCACACAGGCCAAGCACGAAACACACACATACACACAGACACACATTTTTGAAGAACAGAAAAGGATTTGAGGTCAGTGGGCATTGATTCAACAAAGATAGCATATCTATTAAGATAAAATGCAAGGATTGTAAGTAACAAGCATTGGTTTACAATAAACCTATTGTCATACTGGAAATTGAGACCACAATCATTGAGGCCACATCATTTTTGTGTTTTTGTGTATTCATAATTAACCCACAAAAACATACAAAGTCCTTATTTTAGTAATGCTACACTGTAAAATCCGATTAGTTCCGCTTACTCAAAAAAAGCATGCAAACCGATTGCACTTAAAAAACTAAGTACAGTGGAATCGGTATTGCGTGTTGCATTAACAAATCCTTGTTTAGTATGGTAAACTTACTCTTGAGTTTAAGTTACTAAAATAAATGTGTGCGATGTACTCCTGACTTAGTATAGTCTACTCAGAATTACTATTTCAAATAACTAAGTAATGCCATGTGAACTTTACTTTAAGCGATTCTGATTTACTTGTTAAAACCATGCAAACCGAAGTAACTGTTACTTCTGTAAATTAAGTACTTCAAACATTAATTTTACATTTACAGTAATCAATTGACATTGTTATTCTGAAGATATTCTCAATCTCAAACACCAAATGCTCACCTATATGTTAACTCTGTTCTGCGAACTCACTATACACTTGTCACAAATGTACCAGAGAATAAGTATAAAGTATCATAAAATAGAAATATTTAACACACAACCACATTATAGTTGAAAAACAGGTTTATTCTTTGAACATTAACCATTGGTATTTAATTTCCAATGTTAAAATCAAAGTCTTAAAACCTTTTGAATCTGATAAAGTATACATTACCTTGACATTTGTAATTTTATTCTGATTGTATTTTATCATCTTATTTGTCCAGATAAACCTTGTTATTTCAATCAATCAAATTTTGGCACAGGATTTCACAATTTTGAGTTCTTGACTTGGCTGATAAGTTAACTTTTTTTAACCGGATTATATGTATTAATATGAATTTTTGAGAAATATACTTGTTTTTATGAGTGTATCCAGTACAGAGATGTTTACTGGGAAAACAGTCGAATCTGAACTTTAGACAGCTGATAGAGATACTAATTGGTTTCGAAGAGATTAAAATGTTAGTCATTACTATAAGTGATCAGTACCACTTGAAGACAAAATTCAGACTAAAATTATCAATGTCAAGGTATTAGCACCAACCCCAGGATATGTCTTCTTACAGAACTAGAATGCGCACACACGCTTATCACACTGCCATAAAATATAAAAATAAAAACATTCTTCAAAGTACAGAGTGAAAGCAACACCCAGGGGTGTGAACAACGGAACGGACAGCGGAATGTTTGCCTATCTGCACATATACAACGGTACCAAAATTGTTTTTCAATAATCTCCCAGTAATATACAGTACACAACATTGTCATTTGTGGAAAAACATCCACTGTGTCAAGTTTGTTCTGTCCCAGGCCAAGCATCACTCGTTGAATGTGTTTTTCATAGCTTTAGGGTAGTCCAAGTGTAGCGCATAGCCCAAACAAGAGGCAAAGTGCTTGAGGTAGGTTCTGGAGAATGTCCATTACAATACCTCCTTCAAGAATGATGGCAGTAGACACTGGGTCAAGATGGAGATGATTTGGAGAGAGAGGCGCATCTTCACTGATGACAGTCAGCAACCCAACAGATACCTGGGCCCAGGCCTCATTACTGTCAGAATCCTGTATACAACCAACGAAAAACAACATTACAACAAGTAAATGTTGATAGGCATTATCAATTGACATCAAGTCATCTGTCCTGCCAACACTTCCCTACAGCCTATTTTTATTTAAGTTTTCACTTTACACCCAGCTTAAGAACATGAAGGAAATTAAGCTCTGATGTCTGTCCTAATATACAATTTATTCAGATACTGTATGTCACTCTGTGTGCTGCATGCTGTGACAGTTCAAGGGATACTCCCCTTTAAAATGAAAATTCTATCATCATTTACTCACCCTCATGTTGTTTCAAACCTGTATGAATTTATTTATTCTGCTGAACAGAAAGGACGATATTTAGAAGAATATCAGCTAACCAGACAGTTTCTGGTCTCATTGACTTCCATAGTAGGAAAAAAATATACTATGGAAGTCAATGAGACCAGAAACTGTCTGTTCAGCAGAAGAAAGAAATTCATACAGGTTTGAAACAACATGAGGGTGAGTATATGATGACAGAATTTTCATTTTAAAGTGGAGTATCCCTTGAACTGTCACAGCATGCAGCCCATCTCTGTTCTGAACACACAGTGATATACAGTATGTGCTCCTATAAGATGTAAGAACTTACAAAAGAGGTGTTGTAGAAGTTACAGGGGTCATCACCAAGAAGAACAGAGATGCTTGGAGAACAAGGGTACGCACTGCTGTCACATCTGGTTTCTAGAAGTGGATAGAACAAATAAAGTTCAAGAGTTACAATACAAACATTCAAAAATTACAATACAAACCCATTTTTAAAAGTGTATATGAAAAAGGTGTCACCATGTATGCTTAACAGTGCAGAGAACAGCACAGACTAACACGTCTGTAGTTTACTGACCCTTGAATTAATTTGCTGCACAATTTCAGCCAGTTTCTCTCCAACAAAGTCATTCTCCAAGTTTGTCGTAGCTATCCGGTTGAACTCAGCAAACACCTACAAGACACAGAAAAAATGTAAGTGAGTAGACTGGCTTGAGCCAGAGTGGAAATTTTGGAAAACCTTTGGTTACCAGTCCTAAAACCTAAATACACACTTTGTCATAGGAGAAAACAAACAAAAAAGCATAGCAATATCAATACGTACTTGTCTCTGTAAATAGGGCTGGCCAGTGCTCCAGGGTTTTCACTACAAGTTCAGCCTCCACAATCTCCTGTCTCCGCAGTGGAAAGGTCTGGTCCATCTTAGATCCAATGACAGTTCCACTGGGGTTCCGTTTTTTCATTTCTTCAACCAGGAGCTTTCTTTCAGCCTCTAGTCTATCTTCATTCCTCTTTTGTCTGTAGAAAAAATACACTGCTTACAGGTCCACTGCATCTGCAAAAAATTATTTTAAGTGGAAATTTTAGGTGCAAGTTGTAAGTCTTCGGTCGTCTAATGTGCATGTGTTATATATATATATCCTCCAAAATGTTGTCTACTGTTATCTCACCTCCAGTGTATTGAGACCAACACTGACAAAGCAGCTGTGAAGAGTCCTCAAGCCAGTCGCCACAAGCACTTCTGTAAAGGACAAAGAATGTCTTAGTTAAAACAAAGCTCCACTTACAGTGATGAGATTTGTAGATTAAAGACACATATGTGAATAATTTACAAGCATTACAGAATCATTTCTTGTTTTCCAATATAAATATAAAAAAGTATATATATATATATATATATATATATATCCTCTTATATTAATATTTGAAGATTCAGATTGAGCTTAAATAAACAATCCTCACTTAAGTATAATTACAGAACAGCAACCACATTTACTTAAAAAAAATAATAGTACTTGTTTGAAAGAAAGTGTTGGTTTTTTACTAACTTTATTACAGTTCATTAACCCTTTGAACTAAAAGCACAAGTATGATCTCATTTGAAAGCTAACACCTGGCAGTTGATTGTAAATGTAGAATTAATTATTGTCATAATGAAAAATAATTGCTTGAAAGTTTTGTAAAGTTATTAGAAATGTATTTTATTATTAAATATCTTCATGAAAATAAAAATTTAAGTTGACATTGTATCAATCTAGAAATGCACTGCTGCTCAAATTTCTGTTGTTAATACCCAACATTCGACCAATATACATCCACTGTGTCAACTCGGGGAAAACAAAAATTTGCTGTAGCTACATTTAAATTTTCACTTTCAGTTAAAATAAGATTTTTTAGGTGAAACCAAGATTGCACCATGGCTGTTAATTTGCTAATGTTTAACAAATGTTAGCTAATGTTGAGGCAGCAGACATAAACACAAATTCACACACAAATAAAACATAACTTGATTGAAAACTTACCTTAATATTCCACAAGCGATGAAATCGGTACATTTCCATCAAATGCGTCAGCACAGTCCGACAGGCACCACTGTTGTCGCGAGGAAATTGAACGTTGGTAGCTTCTACTGAGCACATGCTCACACCCGACAATGCGCACAGAATCTATTACGCATGCTCTCACATGTGCTCTCACAAGTCCCGCTTCTTCTTCTTTGTTTTTTTCTGCACATTAGGCATTCTTTATTTCACTGCTGCCTCTCAATGGTTTAGTAACGTCATTGCATTCTTTGTTGCTACTTGCTTATTTCAAGTACGCGTCACTCAAATGATTGAGTAACTTGTTATTTTCACCCTGCAATTGCCTTTAACTCAACAAAACCTAGTAAGAAGTATGTATTTTATATTACTGAGTAAAGTTTACTAAGTATAAGTGAGTCAGGAAAGCTATTGGATTTTACAGTGTAGGGTTTATTTTGGAGTACATTTGTTAATTTTTTGAGTGAAATTGAGTTTTGAGTGCAACATTCTGGTTCCAGAAGAAAAAGCTTCATTAAATGTCCTTTCATTTTTAAAAAATAGTTTTTTTAATGATAACATAAACAAATTATCTTCTCTGAATTATTCGTCATTCAGTTTTGGAACAACATGAGAGACGACAAAATAAACTGGATAAATTTTGAGTGAAATATCCCTTTAAGGCATGTCCGAACCCAACATTTCCATTACATAAAATTTTAAGTTGCCTCCATTTGGTTGATTTTAAAGGCTGTATACTGTGGACGTATCCTTCGCTACCAGAATTCCCTGTGAGCAATTCTGTGGTTGAAAGAACAAAAAGGCCCTTTGACATTTGTTAAAAGAACATTCTACTTCTATAAAGATTAATCATAAAATTTTCTTGGCACTGTCATACTCAAAATTGTTTAAGATCATCAATTGAGTTACGGTGCCTTCATTTTCTTGAGAAGGAACATTCATGCATGAACACCGAGTTACGTCACTAACTGACAGGGCGGCGAGGCAGCTGCCTTCTCTTTAAGATGGACTCATAGAAAAGTGACCCCACTAAGAAGCAACTAAATACAGCCATGGACGAGTGGATAAGAAGGATTTACAGATGGTCTTTGCACACAAACATCCACACACACACACACACACACACACACACAAACAAACACCACCAACTATATCCAGGCGAACCAGCTGCAATCGCTGCTGCCAATCCGCCATCAGTGGAAGAGAAGGCCGTAGACAGCTGTGAGATAAAGGCAGGATAACATCGGTACATCAGCACACAGCCTAACAGCACTCTCTCAGGCTTGACAACAGCTAGTGACAGACAGACGGGATGCAGAGAGGGAGACATACGCGCGCTGGTGTATAACGCCGCTCTGACACCCTCTTAAATCTGCTCTGTGTTAGCGTCTGATTAGCAAAAACATGTCTACAACAGCGTGTCAGGATGAGAATAATTCCCACTGATGAGACTCAGCTACCAGGCTCAAACGCGCGCAGACTTTGTCATAAGCAGTTCTCAAGTGATGGCCTTTCTGGCAGACACGGGGTTGAAAGGGGTCTCTAGACTAATCCGCAGGTTCTGTGTTTGGAATCATCAGCCGTTTGCTATACATGCATTTCAATAGAGTCTAGATTCCTTTCACCCAGGGGCATAACTTCCTGACGAGACAGTTATCTCCGAGGTCTGTACCTATTACAAAGCCGCTTTTGATGCAGCTTTTTTTGCACTCCGGCTTGTTCCTCTTTCGCAAATGAGCGTTTTATTGTTGAATCCACACGAGATACTTGCCTGGAGCTATGGCTTCTTCTTTTTTTTCCCAAGTTGAACTTCAGTATGTTTAAAAATATTCTTCAGTCAATTAGCTGTTCGCTAATGGAAGCTTTGCTACGCCGTGACACTCGGAGCAAAAACGCTACCGAGCTCAAGGTCTCGCAACGTGTTATTTGTTAAAAATGGCCAAAAGTGCACAGAAATCTTGTTCCAATTAACACGTTTGGCTCTTTCCGCTGCCTAGCAGGTGCATACAACCACCACGCAGTCTTCTTACGCAAACATTTTCTGTAGAATAACATCTTTTTCTGTTCCAGCATGATCAGCCTCTGTCAACAAACGTAAATAAACATAATGTTTGCTGCACCTAAAAAAAGAGAATTTAATGAGTGATTAAAAATACTTGCATTCAGCAAGGACTCATTGATTAAGAGGGACCGTAAAGGCATTTATAATGTTGCACAATAATATAATGTTGTTTCAAATTAATGCTGTTCTTTAGATTTTTCTATTCATGAAAAAAATTAAGCAGCACAACTGTTTTCAATATTGATGATAATAATAAATATTTCTTGAGCAGCAAATTAGCATAGAATTATTTTTGAAGGATCACGTGACACTGAAGACTGGCGTAATGATGCTGAAAATCCAGCTTTGCCATCATGGGAATACATTTAAATAGGCCTATATTAAAATAGAAAACAGTTCTTTTAAATTGTTATAATATTTTACAATATTACTATTTTAGTGTATATTTGATTGAATAAATGTAGCCTTGGTGAGCATAAGATACTTATTTCAAAAACTCTGAAGAAGACGCATGGGCGTTGAAACGTTAGTCATTTTGCACTAATAAAAAAAAAAATTAACGTTGAGTGCTCCGGTCCTGCTCCTTGGTCCTAGCTAGACCTCGGGTCTGGTTGATTTCTCTGTCCTGTTCCATGAGCACCAACCAGGCTGAAGCGCAAGTGACCCCCTTTCATTATTTCAAAAACGTTAAAAAAAAATTTAAAAATAAAAAAAACACCCTAAACTTTTCTACGGTACTGTATATATCCAAAATTTGACATGTCACAACATGTCATAAAACAAAAGTTTTAATGCTTGAATGTTTAAACGAATGCAACAAGATTGCAGCTGTCCCATGGCAAATTACAAACCAAATAATAAAGCAATGATTAAAAGACATCATTTCTATTCATTTTCACAGTAAGTTCAGACGCTTAGGTAAAGTGATGAAATCCTTTGAAACAAGTCGAACATGGCATCAGCAATCAAACCATTATAATAGATCTAAAATAAATTAGATGAAATATTGAATTAATAATGATAAAATAAAATAAAATCAACCTACTAATTGTATACATTTATTATTCTTCAGGCAATACACTAACCTAAAGGATTCATAAACATCTGTATGTGTCTAAAGTGGTTTTAGATGCTGTCAATACATTGAATTGGATGAATTGAATGATGACTGTGTGAATCTCCCAACATCATGCTGATATCTGAAAGGAAACATATCCCTACATCCATGTTCCAACATCTAGAAAGCTTTCAAAAGAAGAGTGGAAGCTGTTAAGAAAGACCAAATAAAGGCCAAACATATACGCTAGAAACAATCACACTAAAGATAACTGATGAAGCAGAGGAAGTGCATGACTGAATTCATTTGTCAAAGGGAACATTGAAATCCCACAAATACTTTATAAGAGGCAGGAGCTTTAATGGAGTCCATAACTTCACAGCTGACACTGTAATGAAGTACGGGCTATGACACAATATAGTGTGTGTTTTCTGCAATAATTGTTTGTTGAGGGGCACAAAGACTAGATAGATGTTCTCTTTCCTTTACACAAAATAATTTGGAAATTGTGCTGAGGAATTGCTGCACAAGAGCACTGTAAGAGAACGCCGTTAGAGCTGAAAGCTTTGTCAACATTTTGATGGCAAAACAATTATTACCGTCCAGCTGTAGGAATGCTTTTCTGCCGTAGTGTGACTGCCAAAGTGGAAATGCTGGCTGCGTTTTTTTCAGGACTAAGGGACTGAACAGATTTCTCCATAAAATGAGCAGTTTGGCAACCAATTATCCCTTTCATCACAGTATGAGCACAGCGAGAGACAGTTGCTGTAATATACAGCCTCTTAAATGAGAAAAAAAAAAGTTTAATGGAAAACCAAACCATGCTACCATCACTAGATCTTTCCTGGGCTGCACTGGCTGTCGTGTTTGAAGATTTAGTTTTTAATGCATACGCTATAAGGTAAAACAAAAGTGATGGAATCCTTTGAAACAAGTCGAACAAGGCATAATAAATCAGTAGAAGAAGAAGATCTAGAAGAAGATCTAAAAAAAATTAGATGCCTTTAAAAATACTTAATTTATATATATATATTATCTATAGAAATCACCTGCATTAAGGGTAAGAATAAGAACTTGCGTAGGAAGAAAAATTACTTGAATAAGAAGCTGGTTATTTTAGTCGATAAAAGTTTTAAATATGGATATTTTTCTTACACGAATGCATCACTTCACTTCAGAAGGCCTTTATTAACCCCCCAGAGGTAAAGCTTGGAAGAGCCAGGGCATTTTTGTACAACTCGGATTGTATTCTCCTGAAAGAAGAATGTCATATACACCTAGGATGGCTTGAGGGTGAGTAAATCATGGGCTAATTTTCATTGTTGGGTGATCTATCCCTTTAAGTATTTTTTAACCCAATTTTGCATATGAATATGGCTCACCAAACTTTTCAATTTAATCATTATTCTCCATCAAAAGTTCACCAAATGCATGTAAACTGTAGCACAGTCAAAATTCACAATTACAACTTATTATGATCAATGCCACAGCTTCCCACCATGATTTTTAAAATCATTTTCTCCAACTTGCAAAGTCTGGGTTGAAACTAACTTTCACTACAGAGGTGTACGTATGCATTAACATCAATCATCTCATTCTGTAATAGTCAAATTCAACATGACTTAAACGCAACATCATACTCTTGTTGTGTTTGCTCTGACAGACCAAACTCTTTCTAACCATGCATGTTCCTGTTTTTTGTAGCACACATTGCCTCCAATGATAACACCACAACAAACATTTTCAACAAAATCAAGCTAAATTAAAGCTGCTAACTGGGGTGCGTTTCACAGGCAGGAAATACTGAAAGAATTCAAAACCCCAGAAAACGAGCTAACTGCTTTAATGACTGTCGGAAGAGCTTGCCAGCTCAGAGAGGCTTCTAATAACCAGAGCTGATTGTCATTCAGCTTGAGTTCTGAGGGAAGCAGTGTTAAGAAATAACTCTGCCCCATCTGTGCTCCAGCTCTTCCTCTCTGAGACCCATTAACGCTGAGAGTTAAGTAGGTATCCGGGTAGCTCATCGGCAACACGGATCGCTGCACTCCCCTGCTCAGTGGGGCTGATAGCGTTACGGCTGACCGAACGCCAGCACCCGCCAAAGGGGTTGATGATAGTGTGTGTTTACAGACCTGTGTGAGGTCACCGAGTTGCAGTGGGTCACCTACTTTCTGATGCTTGTGTATCTTCTCAAAGCCTGTGCTCCACAACCAGGCTGAGTGCCTTGAGACTCAACCCAGATATAGAAAAATACTGGGAAAGGTTTAATTCCAACCAACTGGTGGCAAAAGTTAATTTAGAATTTAAATAGAAGGAAAAGAAAATGAAATATTGATTATATAACGGTTTGAGTGAACTCATCTTTCAAAGTACAGTACATATTTTGTTTTAAAGTACATCGTTTTTTTAAGCATAAACAAAGTGCAAGACTAAAATATTTCTTTAATAAAGAATTTACACACACACACAAAACTACAGTTTTTTTTTTTTTGTACCTTCACATTCTTAGTCTGCCTGAATCACCAAGGGAGGACTAAGACAAAAGCTAAAGTAAAATCATAAATGTCGAGTCACACAAAGAAATAAAAAAAGATGAGTAAAGTATTGACAATATTTTCAGGGTTATAAGAAGACAAACCTAAATAACGTCCAAATGCCTTTTCAAACATCTTTTCAGAAAACCGGTGCCAATCAAAACCAAACACTTCTGAAGAGTTTTAACAATTTTATTGAGTGAGAAAATACTCTCTTCAGGGAACACACACGCACGCACGCACGCACGCACGCACGCACGCACGCACACACAGAAATACAAGTAAAATATTGTAGTAGTAGTTTGTATTTGTTTAATATTGCAAAGTTTAATATTTGAAACAACCAAATACATTTTTTAAACATCTTCGCTTATATTTAAGACCCGTTTAAGACTATCCAACCTTTAAAATGTTTATGATTAACACATTTTTCCAAGAATTTAATTCTTGAGAACAGTCTTGAGAAAAAAAGAAAAAAATTCAGTAACTCAAATTCTTTTTGAAAAAGATTTTGAAAAGTTAGGGAATCTGAAGATTGCTTAAGAAGAATCTTGTTCCTATGGACGTTCAATGAATCTGCCCCAGGAGAGTATAAAATCTTCATGTAAGAGGAAATGAGCAAATTTTCCAATCTCTTCTATTTTTCTAACAGTGCTGCTTGGAGAGCAGTTTTGCTTACTACTTGTTTTGCTTAGCCATACTGTGTGTACAGTCCTTGATTTTTGAGTGCTTGGATCTCATTTTGGTAACCCCTTAAAGCCTGCTTCACTTAAGCACAGTTATTTTTGCGGTTTTAAAACGACAACAAAAAATAGGTAATATTGCGCAAGAAAAATTCAGTGCATGTTTTTCCTCTCCAAAAGGCTTTAACTTTTAGATGTTAAATGAACAAAATCAGATAGCGGCACAGCCATTCACACAAACACAGTCATTTGATCTGCACACTGCATTATCTCTGCTAGCCTGTGATTTAAAAGGCAGCACGTGGAGCAGCACTGATGGATCTGTGAGCGGTCTAATATTAGAGCCGGAGTCAGACATGTGAAGATAAACTGAGAAAGGAAATGTCTGTGCTGCTCTCGGGTATGACTTCCTACCCTGTGGGATAGGGAGTCTGGCCCTTCAATCAGGTACAGCGATCGGGAATTTGTGATTTATGTGTTGCTATCGAGTGATGCTGGGGCGGCCATCCCTCTATTCATCTGTTCCAGGGGTTCAGTTTTCCTGCACACAGAACAAACAAACAAAAACACATCCAGCCACCCTGTCAGATCTGCAGGCGCTGGGGGAGGTAATCCCTTTGTGTGGCTTTCAAAAAGAGCTGTAGATTCAGGCTCTCATCCATTCTGGGTGATTGGTAATTTAACGTGCTTTCAGGTCCCATAGACGGAAGAGTTTACCGAGTGTCATAGGGGTGTCTTATCCGCATTGAGTTTCCTGGTTGGGATTAGTGTAATGGGGAAGCTTACTGCAAGCATCCACAGCCTTTTCTGGGATCAAACTTGATTTAATTGCCTTGCCTTCTGTTTCTTCATCTGAAAGCCAATACCATCAGCTTGTGTGGCATGAGCGGTTTCATCTTCCTAGGTGTTCACCACTACTAACCTAAACTTCACTCAACAAGCACATTCCACCACTGCTTACCACATTAAATTAAAAGGTCCCAAATTGCTAGAGAGCATTAAAGTCAGTCCAATAAATACATAATATATTTTTAACCCCTTATTTTGGCACAGCCATTGCATATTTAAAACAGTAATATACTAAACCTAAACTAATCTTGACAAACCATATATCAAATGAAAGCGTACAATCTCTAGTTTACATATTTGGTGATTTTCCAAATAAATTACAGAGGAGCCGTAATTTATCAATTTGAAACAAGAATATTTTCATTCTCCTAAGGCGTGTTCAGACCTTTATTTTGAAATAGTGATGAACATGAAAAATCATGAAAGAATGGTAGAAACCTCAGTTTGTTTTCATGCCAAGAGTTCAAAAGATAGCATTCATTCAATTCTTTTAGAAAAAAAGGTCTGAAAATGTTTCACCATTTGTGATGTGGCAGCGAGCTATAATGCACATACGTGTTCTTTTTGTGTTTCTTAGAGGTTGAATTCATTTCAAAATCTGCCAAACTTCCAATACTACTTCTGAATAGGATGTCTACTTCATAAATTAAATGAAAATTGTAAAAATAATGGTTCAGATCACTCAAACAACATTGGAAATGGAGGCGCCCTTATATGGGCGTTAATGTCAACTATTGAAAAAGTTTGGTACTGCGCCCAAACAAAATCTTACTGAAAGCTTATTTTTTTTGAGATATCACCCTAAAATTTGAAACACAACTTGTTCAGATTTTTGGCTTTGATTTATTTTATTTTTTTGCATTTTTAGAGTCTACCAGGTTTTGAAAATATATATTTTATATAAAATATGAATAATACAATTTTTAACATTATACATTTTCATAAACTCAAACTTCTATAACTTTTTTTTATAACTTTCTAAATTCATTTCACTTCTACAAAAATCTCCCAAATGTCTTATTTAAAACAAGAATCTTACATCTATATTCCAAAACATTCTGGAATTACAACCATTTAAGTTCGGAATGTGCATTTTCATGTCTATTAAAAAAAGGGGGGTGCCGCTTAAGGCGTTAATCAACATAGGAAAAATCAAATGAGCAAGGTTGCTGTTGTTCTGATGGGAGATTCATAAACGATTCATTAGTTTCGTCTGTCGTGTGACAAATGAACTAAAGATCTAAATTACTTGAATAAATATTAGTTGAGACTCAATGATCAAATCAGTAAAATGATCCAAACTTCCAAACATAGCAATGATCAGACCACCAACATGCAAATTTAATATTGCTTTTATACAACAAATGAATAAACAAGAAGTTAATACAAAGTGTTATATAAAATGTTACAAAATGTCACTGGTTTTGTTTCTAAATAAACTAACAAATCAATGTAGACTAATTCAATGATTTACTCATTAAAAACACCCCTTGTTTCAATCCTGAATAAATCAGTGTTTTTAAATGAACCGATTGAGGGAATGAATCAATGATTCACTCACATTTTTTCCTAAATGAATCTGTGTTTTTGAATTAATTGGTTTAGTGAATGATTGAGTGACTCATAAAGACTAGTCACTTCCCAGCAAGCAATTTTGTGTTTAAGAGACGTCTAATAGCAGTCCAAACATAGCCCTAGAATAGAAACCTACTCATAAAACATGTCAAAGAAATAAAACCAAACACCTTGAAATCACTGTTGAATTTTCTTACATAATGCAATATCATACATCTTGCAAGTTATTTTGGCAAAAGTGTAACCCAATTTAAGATTATTTTGTCTAGAAGTGGGTTACTTATAGCCGGACTATACCGGGTCTATAGTTAACCGAAATGTTGAAATGACAGCTATTGTTTGCTGGGTTGTTGACACCAACTGGCAACTAAGGATGTAAGTTGCAAAAAGAAATTATGGAAGTAAAATGGCTTGACAGCAATTATTTTAAAGAATAAGAAGTGGTCTATCCGTCAAAATATGATTTAAACAGGGTTAAAGTGATTTCAGGGCTATCAAGCCATGTGGTTGGAAATATGGTAGATTAAAAATGCATTGAATAGAATGTAAGTGCATTCATTGGTTTGTAAAATTATGCTAATATGGAAATAACAGCTGCTGATTTAATAATTCATGGCCTATGCCCCCTCAGAGAAGACAGACACAAGATCAAGTAAAGGCACATAGGACAAGAAAAAGATGGAACTCTCTGGAGCTAAAATTAAAGAAACGGCCAAGGCATTTACCTGAGTGCAGAATGTATATGGAGTAAAAAAATTAAAGAGATAAAAGAACAGATTCTGTCAGAGAGTTCTGAAAAGATATGAATTTCATTTAATCCCTGAATAGTTCCCTGGAAGGATGTGACACCAGCTGAAATATGTATCTGCTATCTTTACATTAATTAATTTGCTTTTTAACATGACGGCTGTCATCCTGTGCACATTTAAAAACTCAATACTTCTTTTTATGTTATGTTGGGGCACACTTTACACAACTAACTGCGTGTTTGTGCGTCAATTACAAGGTCACTGTTATTGTTGACTGCACTTAGAGGACTGAAATTTATTCCAGGGTCATTATCGCTAAAGGGTTTATTAGTTCAACAAAAAATTAAGAAAATTGTTGCTAATCAGTTGCTCACCCTCATGTCGTTCCAAACCCTTAAGACCCTTAAGTTCATCTCGAAACACAAATTAAATTATTTTAAATGAAATCTGAGAGATTTCTGTCACTTTATATGATGAACAGATTGAATTTAGTCTTTTATTCACATATAAATATTGATCAGCGAACATAAACAGAGGCTCAATCGAGCCTGATTGGCGTGTGAGAACAAACCTCATTGGTTCTTGCGGAATCTTAAACGTGCTGCGTAACACGAGAATGAACCTCATTGGTTCTTGATAAAGCTTAAACATGCTGATGTTCTTGCAGAAGCCAAAATGTGCTGCATCACACGAGAATGAAATTCACTGGTTCTCGCACTTGCGAGAACGCTTGAGCTTCCGTTTACCACAACTGACGTGTGAGTTGATGAATGTTTATTATGAATAAAAGCCTAAATTAAATACGTTCATTGTGTAAAGCGATCGTGTCTCTTCAAAAAATTTGGACTAAACTGCTCAGTTCATATGGATTAGTTAGATCTCTTTATGAATTTTTTGAAGCATCGAAGTGTTAGTTGTGTAGACAGTCAATGGAGGACAGAAATCTCTCAGATTTCATTAAAAATATCTTCATTTATGTTTCAAAGATGAACAATAGTCTTCGGAACGACATGGGGGTTAGTAAATGATGACAAGAGTTTAATTTTTGGGAGAACTAAAACTTGAACTAAAACTAAAACTTTTAAAAACGTTTTTGTTCAATGAAATAATGATTAAAAATCTTGCCATGCAACTAACTAAAATAAGTTTAAGTTGAATCACTTTTTAAATAAACAGTATTATAAAAAAAACACATAACAATCACTAAAAATCTAACTAAATATTAATTTAAAAAATGGATAACTATAATACATAAATTATACTAAAATTACACTGGTTGAGCAAACTTACACTCGGCAACAGGTCAATAACCTGAAAAATGATTTAAGTACTTTGAATGTTTGTACTGAAAGCGTGACTTTTTCCCGAAGATCACTAGTGTTTGAAAGGTACACCGTCTCTGCCCCAAATCCAGTCCCTCCCCTTAACCACTGCTGCATTACTACAGAGCAGATCTCAACTTGAAAGCTGCATTGCTCAAGAAATTTAAAACTACAAAATGACTATTTTCTCTAGCTTAAGCAAGGATTGACAGGAACCTTGCATGCTTGACCAATGGCACACATCAGAGAAAAAGAAAAAGGGTAGACAGAAAAAATTAGCATCGGCATCGCCGAGCATACGCACATTTTTGTGTCCTTAGCTGAGCTAAACATTTTATGACACTCAATGACTGATGAAATGCTAGCATGCTGAGACCAGCAGAAATGTCAAGCTGGAAGAAATCTGCCCCAAACGCTCGGAACAGTTACCACCCATGGAGTTCTCTACATCAAGTTCATTCGCAGATGATTTACACTCCCTTGTTTCTGGAAAAACATTGTGCTACATATTGACAGCGTTATGGCTTTGTGTTTCATGGCTTCAAGGCTATTGTTTGTTTTTGTCCTATCTACCTTTCCTTATTTTACCTCTAAAGTTTCCCCTACAATACTAATGTCTCTCAAACGAACACTACTGAGCGCTCTCCATGTGTTTTTATAAAGTATCTCATGCCAGTTGCGATGCTCCAGGATCAGGTGTCAGCCTGTCACTACTAATCTCAGACGCTATTTAACAAAAATCTAAAGCGAGCCAAAAACAGCTGGTGTTTTAAGAGGCTTTGTGAATATGGACCATTGTGATAACAGGAAAACAAGAAATCAGCGAGAGTCGAGATTCAGCTGCCTGCTGGCTGGCGACAGGCCAGCGATGAGAGTAATAATAAGAAACTGTGAGGTGGTGCAAGACAGCCCAGGTGGGATATGGCTAGACAGACAGTAGGGGGTTAGACAGTTTAGTGTGACGCTGTGGGGGTTCGAATGTTTGGAGTAAAACTGCAACAATGAGATTTGACGTGCCGAGTCAGTAAGATTGGATTTGAATTTTGTGCTAGCTTTGAGGTCAACTGTATGCTAGTGTAGTCCTAAAAGATTACTTTTTGCAGATTTTTTCGGAAATTAAGCAAAAATATTACAGTAATTACTCATCCTGCACTACACAGATTATTGTTCAATTACTGTAAATTGAATAGAATGGGAAAGTTCTGTGACGGACCAACAATAGAGAGGTGCAGGTATGACATCAGAACCCGGAAGAATAGTCCGCCGGCCCACTGGTTCATTCGAAATGTTCCTATTGGGTTTTATAATAGGGTTTTTCAATTTATTTGTCAAATAAAACCTGTGTACTTTGACGTTTTGTCCTACAATATAAATTACATACACCCAACATGAAGTTACCAGCAACTGTAAGTAACCAAGACAGCTTGGAATGAGAGTGTGCAGTGAACATTGTTGAACAAAACATACAACAAAGTATCGTGTGTGTGTGTGTGTGTGTGTGTGTGTGTGTGTGTGTGTGTGTGTGTGTGTGTGTGTGTGCTGAAAAGCACTTTGTAACTTCATGTACACTTCAGTTCAAAAGTTTGGGTTCAGCTAGATTGAAAAATATATATATATAAATATATATATATATATATATATATATATTAATTTAAATTAAGATGCATTCATTTGATTATATTGTTACAAAAACAAGTCTGTTCTGAACTTTTCATCAACGAACAAATACTGAAAAAATGTATTGCCCCTAAAATAGCAGCTTTAGCATTTATTTTCTGTAAGTAAGCAATAATGTAAAAAATATTGTCTCTTTTCCTTTCCTCGGAGACAGTTAGTCCAGTTTGAGAACTTTTGAATTAAACAATCTTGGCTATTAAAAATAAAAAATAAATACAAAAATTAACCCTTAAATATGTTCAACCCGAACTTGGAAATACAACAACATGCATTTCGGGACATTCGGGAATACTGTTGATCCAACTCTCAAAACAAATACAGTATTCATAGAAAAAAAAACAATGGTCTATTAAAAACATTGTGTCCTCTCAAAAATACTTGAAGTCTCAGATAAAAGACTGCAGCACTGACGAGAGCAAAACAACATCTAGCAATTATGAGTCTACTCAATAGTTCACTTAGTGATAGAAGAAGCCAGCCGTATTGAACAGAGGCCTGAAATATCTTGCCAGCAGCATCCTGTTCGGCCAACAGACTCAGACTCTCAGTCTTATGTTCAGTCTGTTGGACTTTAATTAACTATTGATTGGCACAGCGTTGTGAGAAACCTCCACTAATAAAAACTATATCCACTGCAGGTCAGAGTGGTATTTAAACTTTTATGACAGAATGAAGTTGCCAAACAAGAGGACGCCGACCTTGCGATTAAAAGCTTTCATCCATCCACAGATATGACAGACTAGCATATTTTCACGTAGTGAGACATTTTGGAAGGAGAAATCTGGTGCGAGAGGTCCTGAGCTGTATACTACAAAGTGTTTTTATTTTTTCTCTCGGCTGCAAAGGAAGTGTAGGTCTAGTGTACATCAAAATGGTGTGGCACCTCGATTGACATCAAACGAACAGCCCACTGGTTCCTGTTTTGGAGCCAATATTTACCCAAGAATTAATCCTCTTTAAAAAAATTCAGCGTTGGCATAAAGATGGCAGCTTTGAACACTGCTAGGCCCTTCAGAGGGATTACCTGCCTTACTGACAGGATGTTTCACAGACGTGGCAGTTGCCCTTACCACAGTAAAACTGCAGTATTACTTCAATCTACAGTAGGAAGTAAAACATTTGTGTAGAACAAAGATGCTGGACTGTATAATGTAAACTGCAATTAAATGCTTCTGTAGTTCTTATAGGGATAGTTCACCTAAAATGTAAATTCTGTCATTATTTACTCACCCTTGGTAATATTTTATCTTTCTTAAGCTACTAGATTCAAAGACCTTGGGTTATTGTTTTTCAGTATTGTTATATGGACTACTTTTATCATTCTATGTTTGTATTTTCATATTCTATGAAATGCTAAGATATTAAATAAAGCAAAACAATGGAGATCAAAATAAGCTAATAGTCTTCAGATGCCATATTTATTTACAGCAATAATCCTCTGACATTATTTCGATCTCAAACTGATTAATTATTACTCCACCACCTGTGTGACATCCTCTGATGACCACTGTCCACTATAGAAAACACCAACATATGCGAGTGTCAGAACTGGGGCCTCATTTATAAAACTGTGTGTAGGATCCTTACTAAAAGTGTACGTGCGCCCGAAAGCCAAAAATGGCGTACGCAAAAAAATATTCAGATTTATAAAAGCGTGCGTACGCCAGAACCTGCGCAGGATTCACTTTATAAATCCCAGTCAGCGGAAGATTGTGCGCACATGCGTCTCCTCCCCGAAATAACCATATGTGGAGTTTACAACGCCTAGTTTTACTATGCATATCCTCATCTGCATATCATTTGCATATGATTATTCATCCACGTGATAACATGTTTAACGGTACAAGACATTAGGAAAATATGAAATATGGATGTGCCGTCACATTACATTAATACAAATCATTTAGTAGCCTATCCTTGCCTTGTTTTTGAATAAATAAATCAAATAGTGTACAATGCATTTCAGAGAAAGTTTTTCTCAATATTTTCCACTGGCCAAATAGTATTTTTAATTGATTTATATTTGTAATGGAAACAGATAGACCTTGTTGTGCATTATATTTGCACAATCTGCTATTATCATGATAAGCATTATCTCTGTAGCCTAGTTAAAACATAGCATGCCAAATGAAAAGAGTTAAAAAGCATCGCATGCACAACAAATATGTATAGGCTATTCATTGAATAGGCTATATATATTTTTAACTTTTCAGTAAATGTCATGAAGTTTAAGTGTTTAACTCCATTAACGAGCATATTTAATCTAAATGTTTATATAGTAAAACATAGTTTAAATCATTATTTTATTTAAACTGTTATTGTGAATGTGAACATGCACTGTAGCCTATTTATGATTAGGACTCATAATGAAGATTTACAGTTTTACTTCATCTGCCGTTAGATATGCGTCAGTTTCACTAACGGCCCAACGCGCTCGCTGGCGCGGACATTTAAGGTGTGGATATTTCCTTCAAGTGATAGGCTTGGTGAGTGAAATTATATTTGTAGCTATTATCTTTCTGTATATGTATACTTTTATTTCGATTTTCTGTCTAAAAGTGACCAAAAAGACATTTAACTCCAGCTCACCATCGGTGTCGCCAAACTGCTCTGTCTCCAAAATGTGCGTACGCATGGGTCAGAGTTTGCGTGGAGGTGCGCATATTTTCACGTCAAGTTTTTCTTTATAAATCCCACCTTTTGCGCAGGAACTGGCGTACGCATGTTTTCAGCCCCGTTTTGTGCGTACGCAAGCTTTATAAATGAGGCCCCTGATGAGTCCCGTTTTTTTTTACATCACATGGACAACTGACAGGCACTGTGGGACGACGACAAGCTGGTGGAGGGAGTGGATGCTCTGGGCAATGTTCTGCTGGGAAATGATGGGTCCAGACATTCATGTGGATGTAAATTTGACGTAAACATTGTTGCAGACTAGGTTACACCCCTTCATGACAATGGTGTTCCCTGGTGGAATTGACCTCTTTCAGCAGGATAATGAACCCTGCCACACTGCACACATTGTTCAGGAATGGTTTGACGAACATGAAGAAGAGTTCCAGCCTCCAAAAATTCCCCAGATCTTAATCCATTTGTTCGGTCCACGGCGGCTTGCAACCTAGGACTTGAAAGATCTGCTGCAACCGTCTTGGTGCAAGTATAACTGTAGTCCGCTGTATAACAGCAGTGCAGGTGCAGTTTCATGCAGTCTAATATATTACAGCTCTCAACAGTACAAATATAGTACAACTGCACTATAGAGTATTACAACTACAGTTCAGTTCAATAATACTGTAATTCAGCCCAGAAGAACAACATGTATTTGTATAATATCTACTGCAAAATGGCTGCAGTTATTGTGCAGCTGCAGCTGTTGGCATGGTAACGGTGGCAGTTTTCATATATTGCACTGAACTGCAGTTATGGTACAAAACTAGACAGTGTTTGTGTGTGTGACTGTTTCATATATTGCTTGAATTCTTTATATGCAAGCTCTCTTATAAGTCAGTTGCTGGTACAGTTTTCGAGAACAGCATTGTGTGGATGCAGGGAACAGGAGATATGGACACAGTATGAAACACTTCAGTACAACTGTGAATTTGTTCCATTTGTTTACCATTCAATGACTGCCGTTGTTTTTGCATGGGTCGTGGTGGACAAGGGATTCAAGGGCTGATGGGATGTTTACTGCTTGAAATTAAGGTTTTCGACCAGATCAGAAGGACCAATCAGAATGAAATACACCTAATGTCTAGGTCTCAAAATAAAGTTCCATTGAGGTTACCAAAATAAATGCGGGGGTGAAAAATAAACACATCTGATGCTCAAGTAAACACTACAGCTATTATCACCGGTCTAGCGGGGATATTAAAAACATCCACAAGTGCAGCCTAATAAGACTTTAATGGGGCTATTAAACTCTGCACATTGTGTTTATACATTTTGCTTTATTTAAAACGGCATATTTAGTGAATTCATTAATTGGAGATCATTTGTAAACATGCCATTTAT
The DNA here is from genome assembly GCF_949152265.1 of Phoxinus phoxinus. NCBI lineage: Eukaryota > Metazoa > Chordata > Actinopteri > Cypriniformes > Leuciscidae > Phoxinus > Phoxinus phoxinus. The sequence continues at coordinate 11,736,339 of NC_136898.1, forward strand.
TCAGTGCAAAAGTAAATATCTGTGTGATATTCACACATATTGATTTTACTTCATTTAGATTGCCTAACTTTTCAAATATTCACACTTTTAGGTCCTTTAGAAGAATATATTTACTTTAATGAATCCCAGATTGGACTGCTAGCACTAATAAATGACTTCATTTTAAATGTAGTAAATGCTATTCAGGGAGCAAAAGAAAATAAGAGAGAAAAATATAATCAATATCCAGCATGTAGCAAAACAACAACCATGCAGTTACATCCAAATCATAGCTGTCGGAGTTGGCATGGGAAATCTGGGACAGGTCCATATGAATATATTCATTGAATATGGACACAATCATTTCATTATGCAGATGTCATTGGGGGAACTTTCATTCTGTGATGTGTACTTGGAAATATTAATTTCTCTTCACTTACACAAGAGCCAAACTTTCTCCCCTTTTCTTCCAATTAGCCTTATGTTTTGTGCCAGCGGTTAACAAGTGCATTTCTGCAGTGTCATTGAATCTGGGGGTATTGGCTCAATTAAGCTCTTTAAAGTCTGCCAGAATATAATATTAGCTATTTTTGGAGGGTTTGTTAGAAATTTTAGAAAGTCCGAAAATGAAAGAAAATGACATAAATCCCTAATTAAGTCCAGCAGACAGATAGTGGGACAACTAAGCACTGGAAATTAACTGGTCAAAACCCTTTTATAATGACAAATAGAAGTGACCTTTTCAGCAGCAGATTAAACTCAAATTTCTCCTTGGGGAAAACTCAGCACTGTAGGCCTATATACTCTAAAAAACAAAAAACTAATCACATAAATGGAACTAAATTTCTTTGGTAATCTATGAAATTAAGAGTGCACTTTGTTGGCATCATGAAGTAGCCTATTTTCAGATTCAGATTGCCTGGTCACATGGAATTGACAACTCAGGTGATTGGCTCAAAAACATTGTTTCAAATGTCATTGCGATGAATAGGAATGCTAACAGATAGCTTTCTCCAGGTATAAAAGACAGTAAATTAACATGACAGGAAGACATTTTAGTCAGCAGATCACCTTACACATTCTGTGAACAGTTTTAGTATACATTGAAATATATATTATAAAATATGATTCTTTACACATAGAAATGGTTCCATTTAGAACCATTATATTATTATATTATCATCCTGAAGAACCATTTCATTTTGAATGATTCTAGAGTTTAGGGTTCTAAATTCCCGCCTTTTTTGTTTTTAAATCTATAATTGAGATAAAAAAAAAAAAAATGATTTCAACCATTTAGCTATACACAAAGTCAACAGACTCTTAACAGGTAGGCCTACTTGATATTTTTAAAATAAATCCACCTTCTTCTCCACTAAAATAAGTGACAGAGATATTGAATTTATCGTTAGTTTTTCAGTATACGGAAAATTAAACCTTATTGATTTTAGCACCAAAAAGGGTTACAAGTTGAAGGACCATAATCTGGTACAGTTTAGAATAATTTTTCTTAAAGAGAATATCAGTGCCATTTTTTACCAAGAAGTTTAGTAATAATTAACTTTCTAAGCAGTTTGTAACCTCAGGTGTCAGATTTTAACTCCACTGAAATGAGTCGCTAATTCAGCATCACAATCCACATCGCATCTGCCGTGTGCTTTTTCTGCAGGTTTTTATTTTTATGGAAGTAGACATTAGTGTAGAAGATGGAGTTCTTTTATTGTTTCAAGACGCACTTAAAAGCACTTCAGTCAAAGCGACACAGCAGAGCATGCGGCGAGTGTCTTAATGCAGGGAGGCCAACACACAGCTGTGAGCAGCTGTCTTACTCTCTCTCGCATCACAGCTCGCCTCGCTTCTAAACTCGCATGCTTTAAATAGTGACAGCGGAGAGACAGAAAAGAGCCTGATCCTTGATAACGACTTCACACTAAACCGTCAGTCATTTGAAAGATCTAAACGCAAATTAGCACATTACATCCTTGCTAACATCGATGCACTTTTATATTAGCTGTTAATTGTTATTTAATTGTTCCTTGCAGCAATAATTAACCTTCTGAAAAACAGCGTAAACCAGTCTAAACTGGTCTTCCAACTTGGTCACGCTGGGTGCTCATCAGCTGAACTCGTGTTTGGCCATCAGGTTGGGAGACCAGCTTAACTAACCAGAGTTCTGTCAGGACCACTATCGTCAAATACGATTGGCAATTAGCATATAGTTTGGATTGGTGGTATGGTTCCGTTCTGGGCGAGAACTCCCTGTGCATCCATGCAGCCTAGCATGGATAAGAGCAGGGAGAGCAGCAATAACCCCTTTTAGGGTAAACAGAACAGAACCAACATGAATGTATGGCAGATATCATAGATTCAAGATTTTAAAGTACAACATAATTTGAGAATTTTTTCTGATTCAAGGGGAATCAGAATCCCAAATCCTGACTGGATGAGAGGAGGAGCTGGGGATGGAGGAGGGTAATTAGCTCCTGAGAAACTCGATAGCTGATAATACTGAAGGAGCTTATATATGTATACAGTGATAGGCGTCACATTCCTATAGGTAGACGTGGATCAGCTGAGAATCAGCTGATGCGAGCTTGACTAACGTGACCTGCCAGTATAGCGCTACGCTTGATAATCAGTTTAAGCTGTTTCTTATTTACAGAGTAACTGTGTTATTATTTTTTTTGTACTAAACCAAATACTCATATGAACAAACTATTTTTTTTTTAGCAAATAAATGCAGCATTGGTGAGCATAAGATACTTCTTTCAAAAAAAAATTTTTGTTGACCTTAAAGTTTTGAACGGTTGTTAAATTCAAACATGGCACCTACTGTATATTACAGGTTGGACATCAAAAGTCATTGGTTCTCATGTCTCGTGACTAAATGTCATTGACGTAAAAACCTGACAAATCACATCAAAAGCCATCATATCTGAGTCAGTAAGTGTCAGAGAATAAAAGTTTTTTTCAGTTTTGGGTGAACTAATCCTCTAGCACTTTATTCTTGAGTAGCATTTACTGTATTCCGTCAATGCAGTGTTCCTTGGAAAATGGTTCAATATTGGATATTAAATTAGGAAATTTGGTGTTAAAAAAAAAAAGGAATTTGTGTGTGTGTGTGTATCAGCAGGGATAATTCATTACATGGACTTCAAACATGAGTGATTTGCAGAGCAGCAACAATGGCACTGAGTTTATAACAATATATGACAAAAGGAAAGGTGTTAGAGTGCTGTAACTTAAAGCAACAGGAGACCATAACTGATTCAAACACACTCTCCGTATGATTTTCCACTTGGCAAACACATGATTCGTGAACGCCTGCAGACATAGCAATATCCTTTCCTTTACATTCAGCGTTCAAAAGCTGAGATTTGCAAGCAAATTTCAAAACACAGTCCATAAGTCACAGAGTTTGTTTCTCTTGCTAAAGGCAATGCCCTCTATATACACAAAAACTTCTCTTTCTTTCTTTTCTTTCTTTTTTTTCAGTTTGTAAATTATAAATGTGACATGGGTGCTTGGAACATTTCGCTTGAAACTAAAATGGCAAAATGGAATCATCACAAACACCTTTTGGAGGAGGATGCAGAAACAAAGAGAGATCTTTTTGCTAAGTTTCAAGATCTGTTGGCTCTCTTTTCATAAAAAGCTTCAGTGTTGCTGGGGAGAATGCAGAGTCCCTAGAGGTGACAAACAGCCCTTATTACTGCCAATCTACGCCTACCTGCGCCTCAAAGGATGTCAGGATCCAACCTGCCAGCCCTGTGCTCACGATACAGAGAAGATCAAACATGAAGTGTTTAAAAGGAGGGGAAAAACAGGAAGTTGGGCTGCAGTGTGTGAAGGAGTCTGGAGATTTTCACACACATGGAAATGCACAGTCCTGATACGAAGGCCTCTGTTGTCTGGGAGACAGATCTTACGTTTAAACCAGAATGTGGCATTGCCGTCTATCACTTATAGTGCATGGTTGAAATCATTCTGCTTTAGGGACTGTGCTAATTTATTGACATAAAATATGTCATCTTCTGATAAGTATGTTTTTAATAGATCGGCCATTCTACGAAACATGTATTTTCCATTTAATCAAACTTTTTTAAAACATTCTTTTAATACAAATAATGAGCTTAGTGTTAATTGCCATGTTAAATTAATAAATGTATACATTAATCCTCCAGAATAGGATCAGGTTTGATCATGTTAGCATTTTACTTTACACCACAACTCTGTGAAACTGCAATGTTAGATGTTAGAAAAAAAGTAATGTTAGAAAAAAATAATCTTGATATTTAATTCTCAATTATCACTTGGTGTATACAATTTTTTTTGTAAAATAACATGGTTGACATTTTAAGTTAATTCCCTAATTACAAACCTAAGATAGAAGTAATACAAAAGTGGAGACTTTAACTTGAAAAGTTCACTTCTTTAAGATGTATTCAATCGTTCGCTGCTTTAAAGGAGAAAAATGGGTTGATGCACAAATTTGGGAAGCAACTTTAAATCTCTATTGAAATAGATTGCCAACTAAAATAAAGCCTACACAGTACTGTTCAGTAAGTTTTTAGACATTTAGCAAGGATGCATTATATTGACAGTAAAGACATTTACATAATGTTAACATTTTTATTTTAAATACTGTTCTTTTGACCATTGTATTCATCAATAAATCATGAAAAAAAGTATCACGGTTTAAATGAAAGACGGTTTTCAACACAACTTTTTAAAGCAGAATATCAGCATATAGAACGATTTCTGAAGGATCAATACAATATTACTGTTTTTACAGTATTTTTGATTAAAGCTGCAGTCCGTAGCTTTTCCTCTTTGTTGCCATCTCTGTTTGAAATCTGCAATTGCAGTTATTCACGGAATTATCAACTTTACGTGGGTTGTGCCTCGGCATGGCACAGCGCGAATGAATCCAATGTTTTGAGGAGAATGTACGGCTGTCAGTCACTGCGCCGGTGTGGATACTGTCATTCAGAATCACAGATTCTACTTTTTGGAAGTATGACCAAAAATAATACATAATAAAAATCTCCACCTCCAACATCCTCACACGCAATATAGCCTATACTAGACGACACACCTTCTTTTTGTGTACAGATGTGACGTAATGACTCAAAGACATGCTCAAATTGTATTTAATAGAAATTATATTATAGGCTAATAGAAATGATCTATTTACAACGCAGTGATAAAACAATCAACGCGCAATTTAAACGAAAACAGAAGCTGAACCGTGCGACAGAAATCCACGTCCGCGCGCGTTTTCTGGAGTGGAGGCCCACCTACAATCAAAATCCTGGTGCCGCTAGTGCTTGAAGGACATCTTAATTCTCTAATTGCACCGCGAGGATCGAGGAGTGAGGAGGCTTCCTGAGGAGTCATAAGCGAGGATACACAGGTGTATCCTTTGCGGAAGTGTTTAATCGACTAAACGTGACGAACACATCAATTCTCCTACCCCTTCACATCGGTCAAGATGAGAATCTTGCGCTGGCCAGTGTTACACTCACTTATACTGACACCTACTGGCGTGAGTCTGTGCAGCATCACGCAAAAATAAAGGTTTACAGTAACGGACGCGACTGTTAATACGTTATTCGTAGTGACCCATGATATACAGTATATATTTCCTGTCTTTCCTAGAATGGGCTGTTTGTGACTTTGCGAGATAAACCACATAAAGTAGCACTGGTATTACAAAACATTCAGTGGGCACATAGGCTACCTACCAATCAAATACAGACATGACACAAATAATAACAAATATTAAAGCATTTAATTAATATTTAAAATATCACAAAACTAGGCTATTTATTTATTTTGTGCCACAATTACGTCAGTATAGGTGTTCGATTATTCTGTCAGTCACTACTGGAGGTGTCGCAACATACGGTGACATGTTCCGCGACTCGGTGTCAGTCAGGTGTTATGTCAGTGAGTGTCAGTGTGTCACGATGTCAGTGACACATGCCACTATTCACCACTGGTACGTGCCAATAATGTCAGTGACGCATGGCACTATCCACTGGCACATGCCAATGAAGACCATATGTGCCAATACGCATTGTGTCAGATGCCATGTCACTTAATGTTAAAACTGGAGAAAAAGTTACGGACTGGAGCTGTAAATAGTAAGCATAAGAGACTTCTTTCCAAAATATTACCAACTGAAAAAATCTTACCAATCTTAAACTTTTGAACAATAGCATGTGTGTGTGTATATCATAAAACAATTAACAGAATGTTGTTGTTGTTGTTTTTGTGAGTTTGAAACATCTACACTAACACATAGTAAGAGTTTGCATGAACTATTTCAAGTAATTTTAACATATGCATTTGACAGAAATTGTGTAGAATGACCCAGATGGGCGCTAGTTTGCCTGTCTCTATCTTTCGTCTCTCTTGAACTCCTCCGTTTTTCTCTCTGTCCCTTTTTCTCTCAGAGCAAAGTGAACCTCTGAAAAATTAATTTGCACGGTGCCGCAGTTTGGTGCAGGTATGCTAATTCTGTAGGAGCATTAAAGCGTCTCACGCCTGGAGGGTGCTCCTGCAGCTGTGCCGACTGCAGGTGTTAGATAAAGCATCACGCAATCTCAGAATCCCCTTGTTTGTAAAGCCCACGTGGAAAAATGTAAGTAAGTAGCTCGTGACATTTAGGTAATTAGCCTCTTGACATGATTCAAAAGGAAAATGTTATCTGCTAATATGCTTATGACAGAGGTGAAAGCCTCGGAAAAGCATTTGAGTGGGTTCACACGCATTAGTGATGGAGTTAAATATATTAATGACATCACTCAGAGTCAATTAATAAAGCCTCCGAGGTTCATTCAAACGTGTCATTCTTTGCTTTAGAAAAATTCAAATGCTGTCACTATTGTTATACAGATATTGTGATTCTCTCTGTCTCTCAAAGTCAATAATGAGTTTGAATGTAAAGGATATTCTCGACTGCAAAATTCGCAAAAGATACAGTCTCGGACAGATCTGTTTCAGGCGAACACATCATGACTATCGTTCCAGGCGAATGCATTATAATCACTGAACAGATTTGATCAGTCTAATTACATTTAAAATCCAGCTATTTCCAAGAGACATTTGCACTAATGTAAGAAAAGTATGCAAGTAGATCTGTAGGTCCATTTGGATAATGCTCACCATGTCTAAAATTTGCTTACATCTGTCCAGCTAAAATGTTCAATTGGGGGTTTTGGCTTTTAAGACCATCACAAGCAATTTCAACAGTTAGAAACCTTGTTAGCCTGATAGATATAGAGACATACAGTAAAATCAGTAAAAGTCACAACAGCAATGCCCACCAAAAAAATGTTTTAGCACAAAAATCAGCAATGGTTTTTATCCCCAAAAACCAAATACTTAAATTTACAAAACATACACTAACACTAATTAGTGCTTATAGTTGAAATGCAAAGTAAGTCCCTTTGAATAAAAGTGTCTGCCAAATGCATAAATGTAAATGTAAAATGTAAATGTAGTTATTTAAACCCTGTGGTGCAAATAAAATAAAATAAATGTTTTGTTTTAAACATGAATTACATGCAATCATACTTCAAATGTACATTTTGCAGCCACTGTCTGCTTTGCAAAAAAAACAAAAACTAAATTGTGAACAGTTTGCTAACAACATTTGTTGTAATCCTTTTGTATCAATTTAGAATTTAAAAGAGCATAACAGTTTTAAAATTCACTTTTACTTGGGTATCTTTATCCCCTCATCCTTTGACCAAGTGTACAATAGAGTTTATGAGAAACTAATTAAAAATATAATTGAAGATCTGGATCACTGGCCAGCTCTCCGTCTCTCTCTGATTGGCCGAGTTGAATATATGCGAATGAATGTTCTGCCAAGATTACTCTAATTGTTCCAGATGTTACCAAGTTCCAAAATATACATTTGATTTTCTGAATAAAATAATTTCAATATTTATATGGCAAGGAAAACGACCAAGAATAATGAATATAAAAAATACAGTCAACCATAAAAAATGGTGGTCTACAGTAGGACTTCCAACGTTCAGGTTTTACTTTTGGACAGCTCAACTGAGGCCCCTTGATTTCCTGGATTTCCTGTCATTTTTTTTCCAAATGTATTATTTAAAAAGCCATAGACTAAAGCTACGTTATTTATTTTTTGAAAACTATACAAAAATGATTTGGCATGATTAAGAAAGTTGAATCCGCTGGTAGTATTGGTTTGTACCATACAGACTCAGGTTTAAAAAGTGGTCTCAATATGGACTCCCCAATCTGCATCAAATATTCCATGATGATGCAAATAAATCATTTGAACAAACAAGAAATTAATTCACACTTCCAAGGTCTGATTTTTTAATAGATATTTACAACGGAGACATTTTCTCACAATGCATTGGGAATTAGAAAGCCTTCCCTAGAACTTTTTTTTAAAGAAATACAAACTGGATTTTTTTTTGTCTAGGAAATAAATAGCCCTTTACAGATAAAGGAGAAATTGGAGGCTGAATTTAATAGAACAATTTCTCTCAAAACTTTGGGGAAGCTTGTAGAGAGGCACATCCTGTGAACAGCTCTTATATCTGAAGGGAGATCAAATGGAAGATAACAATTTTTTTTAAAGATAATAAGATAAAAAGATTTTTTCGAACTCTACAGCAAAATGTAATTCATCCTGTTCAGAAATTTTTGGAAGAAACTGTGGACAGCATGTGGTAACTATATATGTTGTGCTCATGTGGTCGAAAATGAAGAAATTATTAGAAAGACATATTTTATGCTCTTAAAGAAATGTTCTATTATGAGGTCTCTGAAGATCCCATATAGCACTTTTGAATGTGCGTCCTGAAAGCTTTGATATAGAGCTTTCATATATATATAATGATAATGAAAATATATATCTACTACAAATTACTTGCTGCAACAATGCCTGGATTCAAAAAGTGGGAACTGTTCAAAATAGAACATATCAAATAAATGTTAACATGACTTCAGAAACAAACATTTTTAACCATCATGCTGTGCTTGGGTCATTTTGACCCATGATTTTTGCATAATGCATGTCACGCTTGTGGTTTTCCTGGTCAAAAATGACTGGCCAACAAAAAATAGCTTAAATCTCTCATTATGCTTTTATCACATATTATCAAATTATTATTATTATTCCTTTTCTTTCCCCCTCTCAAAGTAGCTATGAAGGACTAACATGTCAAGGTAATATTGTACTGTATTATATGCAATGGTGTGGTTCAAAATAAAAAGTAGAAAACGTTTTTTTGAGGTTATGACTCCTTGTTATTTATGTTGTAGGCCATTACTTTTCAAGTAATATTAAACATATTTCTTGAAAAAGCTTTTTAGGGCTGAAAAAGCTTTTTTCACCTTTAGAGTAAAAAACAAGATGCGAGTACAAGTGGCAATTAGAATGATGTTTCGTGTTTTCATGGCCCTGATAATGTGTTTTCACACGTGGGCTGTGTTTGAAAACGAAATGATAGGAAATAATAATCCACATTGAAGTTACTGAGGGAGATAATGTGGTTTATCTCTAGCACATGCAATTGCACAGGTCATTCGATAGTGTATTCTGTGTTGCCCACAGTAAATAATAGCTCTTGTATTCACCACTTGCTGGCCCCTCAGAGCCACTTTGCACACATAATTATGTAATCATGCTCATCTTGCCTACTGAAAGCCTGAGATAGATCTGACAATTGGAGGCATTCAGGCTTTTGACAACCGCACCATAATCACCCATCTGATTCTTTCCCAGCTCCTCCGTTTCGATAAACATCAATCCCAACCATACAGCCATGACAAACAATCAGGGACTTCCATCAGATCAAAATGCAGCACAAAGCCACAACACAATTTTGTGGTGTTTCGAGTCTAAACCGAACGTGACCCTTATCTATTGAACATTTAGGATTAATGGTTGCAAACTAGACCTAATTCATTAATAAAAAGATATTTACTGCAATTTCTTTGAGGCATGAAATTCATGGTCCACTGAATTTAATAGATGTAAATGATGGATTATAATTTGCAGTAATCCATTACTAAGTGATTACCTTTTTTCTTCAACAATTTGCAGTGAGCCGTACGGTTTCTTAGTAAGTTTTCTGTGTGCTCGGGTGAAATCATAACCAATTATGGTCAGAGGATATAATCAAATTATTTCAAACTAAAATAACACCTTGACTTTTGTTCCAAGCGCTGCAATGTTTCTGGTGGAGGCAACAGTAATGAACACACAGGTGAGATTTTGCCTCTATAGCTTTCCGTTCCGACACAAAAGGAGTGCGTTTCTTTGACACAGATTAAGTGCCCTAGTGTAAGGGTGAGTCAGAGGCTTGAAGATCCATTTGCAGTATTTTATTCACACAAGTTATAAAGCAGAGAGAAGCAGACATGTACTGGTGCAGACACAGTTAAAGGGATAATCCAGAACTCGTAACGAAACACAGGCGAAGGTCGAGGCAGGCAGCAAAGGTTCATAAAACAGAGTCCAGGCGGGGATCAAAGACACAGATAATAAACAGGCAGGGAATAACGCTCGGAAATGTCAGCAGGGCAAAACAAGACTTCGCAAAGTAACAATGGGGAGACAGTCCAGATAAAGGGAAGATAATAATCCACAGGTGACGGTGATGAGAATGATAAGACAAACTATGCAGGGCTGGGAATAGATAATGACCGGGGGGAGAGAAGGGAATTGCAGTCCTAGAATTCCGGAGAGAGGGAGCGGATGAAACCAGAGGGAGGCGTAGCTGAGCGATTTGTGACAGAGCCCCCCCCCTGCGAGCGGCTCCGGAAGCGAGGGCCTGTCCGGCGGCGAGGTCGTCCACGGGGTCTAGGTGCGGGTCGATCTGGGTGGTCTTGATGGAAACTGGTGAGTAATGAGGGGTCTAGAATGTCCTGAGACCTAACCCAGGAGCGCTCCTCTGGGCCGTATCCCTCCCAGTCAATGAGATACTGTAGACCACCGCCGCGGCGTCTGGAATCCAGGACCCCTCGCACCCGGTATGCCTCTGCGCCACCGACCTCAATGGGAGGAGCCTGCACTGGCGCGGTCACCTCCTGGGCCACCTCTCTCCTGGGGGTAGTAGCGGGTCTGAAAAGAGACATATGAAAAGTAGGTGAGATGCGGTAATGAGCAGGTAGTGCCAAACGGAACGAGACAGGAGTGATCTGGCGGAGAATCTTGAATGGGCCGATGAATCGAGGAGAAAGTTTCCTGCAGGGGAGTTTAAGGCGGAGATCTCTGGTGGAAAGCCACACCCACTGGCCTGGCCTGTAGAGGGGACCCCTGCGCCTTCTGCGATTTGCGTGCTGCTGATAGTGGCGGATAGCGCGCTGCAAGTGGACGTGGGCGGAGTCCCAGGTAGCCTCACTGCGCCGTAACCAAGCGTCCACTGCGGGGAGATCAGATGGTTCTCCAGTCCACGGGAAGAGCGGAGGTTGAAAGCCTAAAACACATTGGAAAGGGGTTAATCCTGTAGCTGGTTTCAGCAGCGAGTTTTGGGCGTACTCAGCCCAAACCAGAAAACGACTCCAATCGTGCTGGTTCTGATGGCAATAGGTGCGCAGGAAACGGATGAGATCTTGATTGAGCCGTTCTACCTGACCGTTGGCCTGAGGATGATACCCAGATGTGAGGCTTACGTTGATGTTCAGTTTGTTGCAGAGCTCTCTCCAGACTCGAGATGTAAACTGGGGTCCACGATCTGAAACAATGTCGTCTGGAAGTCCGAAGAGACGAAACACATGATTTAAAAGAGCTTCCGCTGTCTGAAGGGCAGTAGGCAATCCCACCATAGGGATAAAGCGACATGACTTGGAAAAACGATCGACTACTGACAGGATGGTTGTGAATCCCTGAGACTGAGGCAGATCCGTGACAAAGTCCACGGCAACGTGTGACCAGGGACGCTGAGGAATGGGTAGGGGTTGTAAGAGACCAGCAGGTTTGAGATGCGAGGATTTGACGGTGCTGCAGGTTACACATTGATGGATGAAAGTGATGATGTCGGCTTGCAAGGTGGGCCACCAGAAACTGTTAGAAACGAGCTGAGTGGTAGCAGAAATACCGGGATGTCCGGCGCTGGGAGTGCAATGAACCCATTGAAGAACACGATGGCGGAGCTCGTGAGGAACATAGTGTCGATCCGCAGGACATTCAGGTGGAGCAGCGTGATTTTGTTGTGAAGCGATAACCTCAGCCATTATGTCCCATTGCACGGGTGCCACGATCAGCGTGGAGGGAAGAATCGACTCAGGTTTGGAAGGTTCAAAGGGACTGTCGAACAGACGAGAGAGCGCGTCCGCCTTCCCGTTCTTAGACCCCGGTCTGTAGGTGATTCTGAAGGCAAATCTGGAAAAGAACAGAGACCAGCGAGCTTGACGCGCGTTCAAACGCTTGGCGGATCTGATGTACTCCAAGTTCCTGTGGTCTGTGAGGACAGTGAAGGGTTGACGCGCGCCCTCCAACCAATGTCTCCATTCTTCAAAAGCCGCCTTCATGGCTAGGAGTTCACGATCGCCCACATCATAGTTACGTTCTGCTGAGTTGAGCTTGCGAGAATGAAAGGCGCAGGGGAACATTTTAGCCGGGTTGCCATGACGCTGAGATAGAATAGCACCCACTCCGGTGTTAGAAGCGTCCACCTCCACGATAAACTCCTTCTCAGGATCAGGGTGATGAAGGATGGGGGCCGTGGTGAACTTCTCCTTCAGCCGTTCAAATGCAGAAGTGCACTCGGGGGACCACTTGAATCTCCTCCCCCCCCCCTGGAGAAGGGATGTGAGAGGAGCCACGATAATACTGAAATTGCGAATGAATCTGCGATAAAAGTTTGCAAACCCCAGGAAGCGTTGTAACTCCTTCACAGAAGAGGGTTGCGGCCAATTGACCACTGCTTGGACCTTGCTGTCATCCATAAAGACCCCTTCGGCGCTGATAATGTAGCCCAGGAAAGAGATTCGGGTCTGATGAAATTCGCATTTCTGGATCTTGGCATATAACTGATTGTCAATTAGGCGTTTCAGAACGGCTCGCACATCCCTAACGTGCGCTTCGAGAGTCTCAGAATAGATCAGGATGTCATCGATGTAGACTATGACGTTATGGTTGAGCATGTCTCGGAAGATTTCGTTGACGAAAGCCTGGAACACGGAGGGACTATTGGAAAGTCCGAACGGCATAACCCGATATTCGTAGTGGCCGGAAGTAGTTGAAAAGGCCGTCTTCCACTCGTCACCCCTCCGTATCCGGATTAGATTGTATGCGTTCCGCAGGTCCAGCTTGGTGAAGAACCGAGCTGTGCGAAGCATCTCCAGGGCAGCAGGAACTAAAGGCAGGGGATAGCGATATTTAACAGTCACCTCATTTAGACCCCGAAAGTCAATGCAAGGCCGGAGACCGCCGTCCTTTTTTTTTACAAAAAAGAATCCAGCTGAAGCCGGGGAAGTGGAGGTAGTGATGAAGCCCTTGGACAGTTGCTCGTCGATGTACGTTTTCATGGACTCCGTCTCAGGCTGAGATAGCGGGTAAACTCTTCCGCGAGGTGGTACTGCCCCAGGTAAAAGTTCAATGGCACAGTCGCCAGCTCGATGAGGAGGTAGTAAATCAGCTTCTTTCTCGCTGAATGCCAGGCTTAAATCATGATAAACTGCCGGTACATCTTGAAGATTCAGATCCTTAGCTGGGGCGAGGCATGCTTCAGGACCTTGGACAGCGGGTGCGCAGTTCTTCTGACAATAGGAAGACCACTGGGAAATCCCTCTCTCCGACCAGGAAATATGTGGATTGTGATTCTCCAACCAGGGAAATCCTAGAATTACAGGGTGTAGAGGTGAATTAATGGTGTAAAGCTGTATAGTTTCTGTGTGCTGCGAGCCGATGTTAAGAGTGAGGGGTTGTGTGATGTACTGCACCCTTCCTGTCCCCAGGGGGCGCCCGTCCAGTGCTGCCACCGCCATATGATGCTCACAGGGAATAAGGGAAAGACAATGAGTTTTAGCGAAAGCGAGATCAACAAAACTCCCTGCCGCTCCAGAATCAATTAAAGCGGTCGTGTTAACACTCTTTCCATTAGAATACAGGGTAATTTCCAACACAAGAGAATTTAAAGTTGAAACATGAGGACTCACCGCAACAGAATCTGTGGATGTGGATCTCCCAGGGGGTCTCACAGGACAGGACGCTCTCAAGTGACCAGGTTGCGCGCAATACATGCATAGGTTATTCCGCCTCCTCCTCTCACGCTCGGCCGAAGAGATGTGTGTGAAGCCGATCTGCATAGGCTCGGGTTCTGTGCTGACAGAAGGATTAACAAAGAGGTTAGTTTTGTACGATGAGCGTCGAGCCCGGATGAGGTGGTCGAGACGGATGGCGAGGTCCATGATCTGATTTAAAGTCTTTCCATCATCGCGGCAGGCTAGCTCTCCCTGAAGTTCAGAGATGAGACCCTTGCGGTACAGAAGCTTGAGAGGTTCCTCAGTCCAGTTCGTCTGAGCAGCGAGTGTCCGAAACGTGAGAGTGTAGTCAGACGCTGTGGAGGTTCCTTGGCGTAATGAAAGAAGAAGTTCCCCCGGATCCCTTCCATCTGCTGGATGTTCGAACACCTCTCTGAAGTGCTTAACGAAAAGATCATACGAGAAAGTAGAGAGCTGACCTCCTGACCACATCGCCGTTGCCCACTCCAGCGCTTTTCCAGTGAGGAGCGAACACACAAAGGAGATACGGCTGTCGTCGGTGGCGTGCTCCCGTGACTGGTTAAAATAAATCTCACACTGCATCAGGAAACCTTTACACGAGATAGGTGATCCATTGAATTTTTCAGGGTGAGACATTCTGAGATTGTTGGAAGAGGTACTCACAACAGGCTGAGGAAGAGCTGGCGCGGCAGGTGCAGGAGCTTGATTAGCGGCCGTGATTGCTGGAGTGAGTGCTTGAACAGATTTTACCAGTTCTTCAGTGAGATTAGTCAGTTTAACCAACTGCTGGCGATGTGCGACCAGCTCTGATGCTTGTGACGAAACTTCATGGGCCAGGCGGTGGAAATCTGCTGGATCCGTTGGGTGCGAAGTCTTCTGTAAGGGTGAGTCAGAGGCTTGAAGATCCATTTGCAGTATTTTATTCACACAAGTTATAAAGCAGAGAGAAGCAGACATGTACTGGTGCAGACACAGTTAAAGGGATAATCCAGAACTCGTAACGAAACACAGGCGAAGGTCGAGGCAGGCAGCAAAGGTTCATAAAACAGAGTCCAGGCGGGGATCAAAGACACAGATAATAAACAGGCAGGGAATAACGCTCGGAAATGTCAGCAGGGCAAAACAAGACTTCGCAAAGTAACAATGGGGAGACAGTCCAGATAAAGGGAAGATAATAATCCACAGGTGACGGTGATGAGAATGATAAGACAAACTATGCAGGGCTGGGAATAGATAATGACCGGGGGGAGAGAAGGGAATTGCAGTCCTAGAATTCCGGAGAGAGGGAGCGGATGAAACCAGAGGGAGGCGTAGCTGAGCGATTTGTGACACCTAGCAGCAAGGTTAAATTGCATTTGTCATTTTTCATTGAAAATCCTTTATGGTCTTGGATTGGGTTTATATTGTGCCATTGAAATACATGCAATAGTAATACAGCGCAGCAGTCATCAGTATCTAAAAGATGATACAATTATGTAAAGGGCATCCTTTTAAAAAACCGAGGAAGATCACAAATAAGGATTTTTACGACTGACATTTTATATATATTTTTACTAGCCAACATTGTCTTTTCTAAAATTAATTTTAGCAGAATGTCTAATATACACAGGCTACTGTTAAAAAGTTTGGGATCGATTAGATTTATTAACTTATGCTCTCCGAGGCTGCATTTTTTTTATCAGAAGTGCAGTAAAACGGTAATATTGTAAAATATTACTATTTAAAATAACTTTTTCTATTTCAATATATTTAAAATGTAATTTGATTTATGTCAGCGGCCATTTCTCCAGTCTTCAGTGCACATGATCCTTTAGAAATCATTTGATGCTTAAGAAACATTTTATTACTATTTATGTTGAAAATAATTGTGCTGCTTAATTTTAAATACATTTAAATTGATTGAAAAAAATTTACTAAATAAATAAAACATATTAGATCTTTTGCAATAATAGCTGGAAATTTGAAAAGATATAATTTAACTCCCATGACCGCTATAAATACCTACACAGACTTTTGATGAAAAATTACGGCATATGGTGCAAAACATTACTAATTTGTTTATCATTCCCAACTCAATCTAACTGAGGCATCCAAGACAACTCATTCTTGCAGTTCAACAAAACCTCATCTGTGTCAGCCAGCCAGATAACTTTACCTTGTACATTTAAATCAGCAAAATTTACAACAATGTTCATGTCACACACAAAAAAAATGCATAGCATGAAAACGTGCATATGCTTAGCAAATGTTCAAAAGATGTACTCACAAAACAACACTGATTTACCAAACCAAAACTCTCTCACACTGGCCCCGGAGCTAAACAATCGCTCACTTGATCTCTCACAATACTCTACTATAGCTCCAAAGAATGTGTTTAAGTTGCTAAGAGCGGTTGCTAGGGGTGTTGTGTAGTGAACCATTGGGTGAAGCGGTCATAACCGTGTTTTATCGTGAATAAAACACAGTTATTGACCAATCAGAATCAAGGATTGGAACTAACCGTTTTATAATATCCAATAACTAATAGCTAACTCTGTGGAACTCCGCTGATGCACATTATGATACTAGGCTTACTACTATAAGCTTTTTGTCTGAATATGATTCAATCATGGACAGTGGTTCCACATGATTACAACAAGTAATAGCCAATAGAATTAACCATGTACTACAAACTATAATCAGTGGTGTTCATTTAACTTGAATTTATCGGTTTCGTTCACATTTAATTATTCAAATAATCCTACAACTAATTATTCTTGTTTAGTAATGTGATTTACAAAACAACAATGTAAAATATAACTTATTTACAGGTTCTTTACAAGAACATTAGGCTACTCATTGTTGACAGTCCAGAAGTAATACTGGTTTCATCCAGAGCATTACCACATCGTTTCTTTTAAAAAGGCAATCGTCGTTAACCCAAGCAAGCTCAAAACTTTACCATAATGATAACCCCCAAAAACCACTAACATAAACTTTTAAATACAACATAATAGAACATTACATTTTAACAAGTCTCTCCATTTTCTCCAAAAATTGCATAAAATAACTTTTTATTTCAACACTTACTGCAATTCAGGCCCTGTGCAAAGCATGATGGGAAGTGAAAGTTCTGTTAGATTGTGTTACTTGATTGAAAATTTTTTGTTAAAAAAAATGAAAACAAAGTTAAGTCAAAGAGTAACAGTTTCAAGTCAATTTAACATTAAAGGGGAACTTGGCAACTATTTCAACTTAATAAAACCGTTTAGAAATCATTTGGATGGTTAAATAACCTGTTCTGGTGAAAATGGTGACTTTCCCCCGCTCCCTCCAGCATTCCCAGGCGGAAAACCAACCTTGCAACATGGGTACTAACGTCCTGGTAAGTTGAAATAGGAAGTCTCGTGAGAAGCGAGAAACACAAACTGCTTTACGGCAATTCAACATACATGTCAATGTTCTATGATACTTACTGTGTATGATGTATTACCCACCTCGGTAGACATAGCTCCACACGATAAAGTTTGCCGGTTCCGATAATAACATATGCACATGAGCGTTAGAAAGGGGAAGGAGGGTGCCGCAAGTGAGTTTTTTTTTTACGACTGTGTTGTGAAATATACGCCCCACAGCTGTACGGGGAACTCGTTGAGAAAACACTTGACAACAAAAGTGAAAATCAGCGAAGAAATGGCTAGAGTTACCGTGTTCCCCTTTAAGCAATCACATTTGAACCAGAAACCTGATGCAATGGCATCTAGTGGTGAGGTTGTGAATTGCAACCAACAGAAGTTACGGTGGTCGACAGGAAAATATGTTGGCATCTGAGACATCAGAGAGGCAGTTAAGCAATGAGGTTTCTTTACAAAGGTAAACTAACAAATTATGTTTACTTAATTATTCATTAAAACAAAATGTTATTGCGAATATTATTGTTACTTGTTTATCATTGTGTCAGTGTTTTTCTCACTGACTTTAGCTAGTTTCTTTGCACGAAGAACAACATAGTGACGAAACGCGTTATATTCATTATAGAAACATAATGGTGCAAAATAGTGACTTATGTAAGGGGACCCGCGGTGTATGTAGATAGAAACTGCTCGTTCTCATTCAGGTAATAAAAACATAACGGTTCATTATGTAATGTCTTTATACACCACTGAAAACATAGTTATGTATATGATATTGCATTTCTGTCAACAGATGCTCCTAAATATTTCACAGTGCACCTTTATAAAAGTGAACAGCATCATAATATATTTGTTGTATATAAAAGGCCATCACTTTAAAAGTAAAATCAACCATGAAAGTTGTGCTTCTTGTTTACTAATCAGGCAGTTTACTACAAGCCTGTAATTAACATTTATCTAAATATTAATTTATATATTACAGTGTCACTTTAAAAGGCTAAAAACGAAATGGGGAAAAATGCAATGGGAAAATTTAGTTTTAACCAAAAAATTAAAACCTTAAATTAAAAGAGGTGAAATGAACCATTAAAACCAATTGCTCTAAATTGCCACCTTTGTCACAAAATACTTCTTATTTATTTTAATACCTAATCAAACAGTCTTGTGTGAATCGTTCCATTTCATGACGATTGCTAATAACTGTTTGAATCATGTACACTGGCAGGTATAATTACAGAGCAACCGGAACACACTGTGAAGCTTGATTCATTTGACTATAAAATAATAAAATATACCATTTCATTTTCAATAGGTCTCCATGGCTCTCCCACTCTCACATAGCTGTGAGCTTTCAATTCAAATACACAGGCCCGACATTGACATATACACAAGAGATTAAACTCCGAAAATCTGCATGAACATATCTTTCTTGTCTATTACACGCCTTCCACAAACATTTGAATAAAATCAATTGTTCCACCTCAACAATATGAAGGTTTCCCCACCATGCCAAATGAGTCAATATAACAATCAATATTGTGTTTAACTGACATTTACTTCACAGAAAAATACAAAGTCATAACATAGAGCCCTGTCTGTCTGACGGCACCCCACACACTGTTTTGTCCTTGCCAAACGGGAAGTAAACAAGTCCTAGCATCAGAAAAATGAGAAAACACATCAGCATCAGTGCTGCAGATTACTATTCCACAGGTGTGAACACCGAGGAGTGAGATTCACACAAAAAAAAGAAATCAGGAGTACAGCTTCACAAACAAATAAATAATAAAAACATTGTATGAAAAATACAGGCGCGTTCTGGACAGTTTTAGATCACAATTTCTTATCTCAAACAGAATGCCTAAGCAAATAGATGATTCTACAGCAAATCGAAGCAAAAACTGAATGTCTAAATCATTCATTCAAGCACTCCGTTGCTGATATCACAAACATAAAATGGAGTGTGCTTTCATATTAATCTGGGAGAGTTTGTGACAGTCACTCCAGCAGTTTGACACAAGGCATGCTGAGATGAGCCAAACCCCCATCTTGTATTAAAAATGCAGGAAATAAATTATAAATGCTGCAAGTCTTGGTTTGAAAATGGCGCTGGACTGTAAAGGCCAGACAGATAATTAGTCTTCCATTCGTTATGCCTGGAGGACAGATAATAAGTCCTTTTGTATAGTCCCATATTACACTTTAGTTGTTAAAACTTACTCCAAGGAGAGAAAATCCAACTAAATCATATCCCAGTGGGTTCAGCTGTCACTCAGTGATAAAGCTGCTACAGTTTTTGCACAAAACAAATGCTGGATAAATGTTTTCCTTCTCTGATAATGAAAAAGTCTCAGGTCTCAGAGACAGGTGAACCCCAAGTAAACATGCTGAACATATTGAGCACAGGGACACGATTTCCACCCGATCTAATCAGTCATATTTCCGTAGTTGCATTCGTTGGCTTATGACTTTGTCATTTTGTGAGTGAGCCGCAGATGATAGATGAGTATAGCTAAACGCATTTTCAGCCCTGTGGTCTACTCTCCTCACCGAAAATTAAGTCTATTTTAAATGCGCGCACGTTTGCAGCTGTGGTTGGACATGAAACAGCCAAAACCGATTGAGGTCTGAATTGGACTGACAGTTGAAAGAGAAAATTCAGACTCTTGTGAAGATCCCAGATCACAAAATCTGACGCGTGTCTTAGGCACACATCACGCCTTCCCCAGTTCAAAGTGGACCCCTGGTGTTCGAATCTTTTTCAAAGATCATTAAATAACTTCTTACTGTCTTTACTTGCATTAATATGTCCATGCCGGTTCATACAGTAAAGCTTTTTTCCCAAACATGTAGCAATCAAAAGAATGTGGTTCAGATACTAAATAAACTTGTCATTAACCAAGGAAGGCGCTGTTTCTTTGGGTTTAGCTCAAATGTAACGCTGTGGTACGCAGTGAAGGAGACGAGAGGCAGTCTGTTTTAACAGATGTCAATGGAGGAGAGGCTTCACTACGCTGAATAAACTGTTTTTGTGGGAAAACGGCTTATCATTTAATGAATCGACAGCCCATCCCAGATAGCAGACTGATGTCGATTCAACGTTGATTTTTAGTTGTAAAGGTTAGTATCAATCATCAATCAAATTTCAACGTTAAATCAACTTCAGAACGTTATTACACCGAAAATAAAACATCGATTCAACATTGAAATGCGGTTGAATGGCGTGTCTGACGTTGATTCAACGTTAATTCGATGAGCAAAACGATGTTGTTTCAATGTCACGAGAAACGTTGTTTCCACATTGATTCGATGTCAGTTTGCTATCTGGGATCGGCTTATCTTCAACATGTTTGCTCTTAAACATTCATTTTGGATTGATCTATTTTTAGAGTTCACACCCCCAAAAAATGCTGTTTTATATGAGAAGTCATGGACAATTGCGTAACAGGTAGGATTCAGTTCACTGCACTTCTCGTTCATTTCTATGGTATCTGCAAACAGCGATTGACTGTCGCACAACTATGAACAAAATTCAATAATGTCAAAGCTGTAATGTGATTGGTTATCAAGGAACACGTGATCCAAGTTGGCCGTTGCACTTTCTCCAAAAGCCACTGACCCTCTTATCTCCCAATAATAATACAATCTCTGTATATATTGCCTAGAGCAGGGGTTCCTAAACTTTTCCATGAAAAGGCCCCCCAAATACCAGGTTCTGGCCAAGGCCCCCCTTTTGCAGGATGTATTATTGATCCCATCGACAATACTACAGAAAATGTAGAAATAAATAAATAAAACATCTGTGAACATCAGATTATGTGATGGTGTTTGATGCAGCCAATCAGAAAGATTATAGAGATGCACCGATTACAATTTTCTAGGCCGATTCCGATTTTTCATTGAGTTTGACCTGCCGATACAGATTTTAGTCGATTCCGATTTCATTTTTCAAACCATTTTACACCACACGCAAATATTTATTTTCTTCATTTTATTTATTTATAAAACACCATATACTTTTACCCAAACTGAATAATAAAAACAAGTTTAAATGTTTTTTTATAAATATCTATAAATGAAAGCTTTAGCATAAGTTCTGCCAGGAAGACTTAATTTTCTACGTCACGTATTACATCTATCCAATCATGTCCTTATACTTGCTGTATAAAAGATTAAAACTTACACATGCCTGAGTTCGCTGATGCTGACGCGACAATTAACTTCATCCTCCCCACCACCACCAGGATGGTCCTGTCCATACCTCCCGGGGGGGGGTCGGCTGCGCCCCTGCCTTCGTCTTCAGGCAGGAAATGCAGATCCGCTACCCTCGGATTATGCACTACGTACGGGGGCCTACGCCAAAGAACTTTATAAATAATTGCTTGCTGGGCTGTCAATAAATGAATGCTTGTTACATCATTCTATCTCCCGAGTCTTTCTGGTAGAAATATTTGAGTCTTCATTTTCCTTTGACATACATCTGAGCCCCAGGGACGTGCAGAGAGTTCCTCAGGGGCAGGGGCTCAAATATAAAAAGGGGCATATATACAGTATATACACATACACATACATACATACATACATACATACATACATACATACATACATACATGACATACATACATACATACATACATACATGTATGTATGTATGTATATATATATATATGTATGTATATATATATATATATATATATATATATATATATATATATATAATGTATGTGTGTGTGTGTGTGTGTGTGTGTGTGTGTGTGTGTGTGTGTGTGTGTGTGTGTGTGTGTGTGTGTGTGTGTGTGCTTTGCATCACATAAATAAATTATATATTTTTAAGTATATTAAAATAGAAAACCATTATTTTAAATTGTGTTTTTTTTCTGTATTTTTGATCAAATAAATGCAGGCTTAAAGTGCATAAGGGTCTTCTTTAAAAAAAAAAATTAGTAATGTGTGTGTGCAAAAATGTTAAAATAATAAAGTCACCATTTCGCGTGTTGTTGTCAGGCAGCCTACTTGACATAGGCTAATAGGCATGCAGTAGGCCTGGGCTTCATTTAACAAACTATGATAGTTTCATAATGGTAAACGATGTATCAATATAGACTAAATACAAGTGACTTGAATACTATACTTACCATTAATGCTACTTTTGGTGCTGGTTTGTAGTCAATTAACATCCATTAGGTCAACGACGGAGATTCAGATCACTTCAATGTAAATTCGTCTGTCCATGTAATTTTCAAATAATTTATTTATAAATGACCGTCCAATGATATTTGAACTTCTTGTGCCAGATGACGATTGGTCGGTGTATTATGCACGACAAACAGGCTTCAGCGAATTAAGTAATATTTTAAAATATGTGTTATGTGGATAATTGAATCGACACGCAACCTTTTATTATAAAAATTAATCATAATAAAAAAAAAGTATATATTTTTTTTTTCTGCCGTCGAGCCATACTCACTAGACGCTCGAGACCATCGGTTCCCAAGCAGACTGTGTGGGATACCTACGTGTACACTAGTACATTTTCATTTTAAAACGCATAACTTTTGCTACGGTTATGCCCGCCGCCCACACACTACTCCGGAGTTTTAGACCCTCGAAAATGGAGACCGTCAGTCAAGACCGAAGCAAGACACGCACAACTTGACGCAAGTGACGCAACCCATAGCAACGCGTTATAGCAACGACACCTCAGACTGACAGAAACGTACAAATAAACGTGAATTTAGGCTACTTGTACACATTGTCATGTAAATTATAAGCAAATGCATTTTGTTTTATTGACCACAATATTATCAATGGTATTTGTTTGAGAAGGGCACTTTTGATTAATTTTGAAAAAGGGCAGGGGCTCGAGCACCCAATTTTTTTTAAATACGTTGTTGTTTTTTTTGCTCTTTTCTTCTTCTTCCAACTTGCTTTGGCCCCCCTGGTGCCCCCAATTTGAGAACCCCGGGCCTAGAGAAAGGTGATCGGCTTTGCATTCATGTTGGCTCAAGACCCGACGGAGCTATTCGACTTCTTCTATACCAGGTAAACTGACTGATGTGACTGATGCTTTGAGGCCTGGCACATAAAAACATTCAAACACTAATTGACCATTCGCAAAGACCCGCCCCCCTTAATTACTGTCGCTATCATACCCGACAAGCTACGCCGCTCTCATATGCGGCATGCCACACCATGTTCTTTTGAAATTTAAACAATAAATACCGTTTTGTGGCTTTAGGGTTAGGTTGGGGTTAGGGTTACAGTTCCTTTATTTATTTATTTATTTATAAAATAGTTAATTTATTATAATATAGGCTTACAGCACAATCGTCCTAGCAACAAGAGTCAAGACAAAGGCTACACCTCAACAAAATTACAGTAATATTGACTTAAATGTAATCGATAACTGATCTTTTATTGTCGTAAAACACGGGTAATCTCCAAATAAGTTTTCTTGCAGGCTGCAAGTAAGTTGCAGATTTGGCCGACAATCGAAGTAAGCAGGTGAGAAAATGAGAAACTATAAAAGGAATGGCTGTGGATGACAGTCTTATCTGTAGCATTCTCTCAGGTGAGTGGTCGGGTAAGTGGTTCAGGATTGAACAATGAGAACAGACATTGCCTGAATCCGAAATCACCCCCTAAACCGTCATTCGCCATTCCCCACGTTAGTCCACTAATACAGAGTTGACTTGAAGGAGTGAATGAAAATGAGTGAGAGAATTCGGACAGCCGTTGAACGTACATCGATTGTACACTCGTTATTGCAATGCAATGTGGGATTGAATAAGTGCACATTTAATAACGTCAACTATGGTTTCGGACACCACTACAAATGGCTATCCCCTGAAATAACGCCCTATTTGAGAGTATAGGGGGTGATTTTGGATTCTGACAGTGTGTGGCGTCCTTGTATCTGGTGCCGAGTTGATGAGGTGATTAGTGACAGCTGGCTGGTGATGATTGTGGAATGTGGGTGGTGGACCAGGAAGGATTCTGGGAGATGTAGTGCTGAAGGGGGACAGGGCTGGTGATTTAGGATTGTGACAATTATTCATGGTCGACAATGAATATTAACCATTCAGCAAGTGTATACAAACAGAACTTAAAGTCACCATGAAATCAAAATGGGCAATTCTTATTTTTGAAATATGAATAATATGAAATATTGCGGTATTTATTATAAACTATTAATAATAAATAATACATAATTTGTACTTTTTTAATTCATGTGGCCTTGTAATCTCTCATCGATATAACTTCCCCTCACTCTTGCAGCGACATCTCCGATGACATGCTTACTGCATGGCACGAGGCCGGGACAACCTGTCACTCACATGAGATCACATGGCGAACCACAATGATCCAATCAATTCCTGATAGACTAAATCAACTCCTGCCCTAAAATTTTTCTTATTCTAAAAGCCGTTTTAAATCGGATATACTTTACTGTTGGATGGTGTAGTTACGTCATCTACCAGCAGGGTGCCATGTTAACCAGCTAAACCTTGACCCCTTGAATGCACATAATATTCTATCTAAGCCAAATATGTGGCTTCAGCTGTCAAACAGGCCTATAAATAATAACAAACTAATAAACAAAAATGTTGTTGGAGTTCTCAGCTTTAGGATCATATAGTTTGTTAATTGGTTTCAGAGGTCTTTAAAAGTCTTAAATAAATTAAAATTGACATGTTCTTTACCTGGAGGGTCAAGTAAATTAATATTAAGAATAAAAAATAAAATAAAATAAAAACAGCCAGAGCTTATGACCATTAAACACAGCTAATTAATACTAATGCCCTAAACATAAGGAGACATTGTCTGCCCCCTCAGGCCATTTATTTATGAGGGGCAGGAATTTATTCATAATGAAACAGCTGCATTAAATTAAAAAAGGACGAGGACAAAAGATGAATCTTTTATTATTATTACTAATATTACTAATATAAGCCATTTTGCCTCTCTCAAAAAGACAGCAACTCTGTAAATAAGAATGAATGCCCCAGTAGGACCACTTTGTTCTGAAAGCACAACCTCTTCATTTTGGATTATAATATAGGAGAAAGTAATCATTAGCTACAACACTAACTCATAGTGTGTGCATTTTCTCTCTTGTTATTGATTAAAGATGACAAGAAAAACACATGTAATGCTTACAGATTGGATATTATTTTTGCAATTTTCTGAAAATAAGTGAAAGAATTATATTACAGATAATGATTCAAATATAGCTTGATATTGGTGTGGTTTGTCACTCCGTTTTAGTCATTTTTAAATTCAGTGTGACTCAGTTGGTGTCAGTTTCCTCCTCGGAGCATCTCTGTCTAATGACAAGGTGGGAAACAAACTGGGGTGACACTGCTGAACACAGACTTTTATTCGTTGTGAGGTGTTTGTGATTAGATGCATTTATAAAACAATTGAGCTCACCATTTCCCTGAAACAGCTCAATTGGACTGTGTGACTCATATTAAAAGATTTTCTTTATGTGTAGTAAAACTGATTTAAATCAAACTCATGAGTTATTTGCCAATAAGCCGCTATATGATATGAATCGTTTTCATGCAGATTTGTCCAATAGGCAT
Source organism: Phoxinus phoxinus (assembly GCF_949152265.1). Lineage (NCBI taxonomy): Eukaryota > Metazoa > Chordata > Actinopteri > Cypriniformes > Leuciscidae > Phoxinus > Phoxinus phoxinus. Next base: position 11,762,524 of record NC_136898.1, read on the forward strand.
AGGATCCGGCTATACCTACATTTTAGTACCTTTAGATTTTTGAAACTTAAGACAAAGAAAATTAGTCTCTCTTGTTTAAAGTGTCTTTGTTTCATAAAATTGATATTTTTAAAGGGGACCCATTATACCCATTTTCATAAGGTGTAAAATAAGTCTCTGGTGTCCCCAGAATGTGTCTGTGAAATTTCAGCTCAAAATACACCACAGATCATTTGTTTATCATAGCTATATCCCCCGCCATTTCCGTGTTTCTTTAAATGCAAATGAGCTACTCCCCGCCCCCTTTCCAACATTATCAAGCTGCAGACTCGGAGCCTGCTGCATCTACAGTCCTGCACCCAGTCCCGCATTCTCAGACCCCTCGTTTTTCGAGACAGCGCCTCCTGCTGTTCGGAAGATCGTATAACACCCTCATCCAAATGCCATTGAAAACATTGGAATGCAAGATTACGGTCTCTTTTTATTTAAAGTTATCCAAATAAATATTTGCGTTCCCTGCTTAATGCATGTACCAAAAAATAAATAAACATTGTGTTCTCAAACTAACTAATTACCCAGTATTTATTTTTTGAGCGTGGGTGTAATTGAAAGGAAATTACTGATGTAACGGATACAAATACAGATTGAACTATCATCTGAAAAATATTATGTGATATTATATTGCTACAATGTTTTAGTTTGTTTTTGTACAATGTTTCAAATTCCATTTTTTCTTTCAGTTCAACATATAATGGTCTAATTAACATTATACCATGCTAACATTACAAAACCTGTTTTTTTTAATATTTTGAATGTGAAGCAAAACTCAAATAATAGACAAAACACCAATAATAAACAATTCTGTACTTTATTTAACGATCACCTTAATCACTGTCATCTTGCTGTAAACAGGACAAAGCAAAGACAAAAGGAAGAAAGAATTGTGTTAGTGACTTTATTTTTGTCTTCAATTGCATTCAAAAAACCTCCTCATTTATAAGTCGCTTTGGATAAAAGCGTCTGCTAAATGAATAAATGTAAAATAAATGCATAAGGTAAAATAATGACTTTCTGGTCGGCAAATGTTGCTTCTTTTCTCATTCTTTTTGCAATCTCCCGGTCAAATTCCTCAACTTCACTCAAATAAAAGATGAATGCCTTTGAAATTAATCTGGCTTTCTTCAAATTGTGGACTGGCAATACAAGCAATGGTAATGTTGCTGGGTTCGGCAGGGGCGAACGCATATGGTGTACCCTGGAATACAACAGCATACAATTGCACTGTCACACACAGTCTTATGATCTTTCAAAAAGCAAAAAAAAAAGAGATGTTTGCTAATGTTACCTTCATGTTGCACTGCTCTGTTGAAGTGTCCCTTAACATGTTTCTGAACTTTGGACAACTTTGTCGGTTTGAAATATATCGGGGCACAGAATGGGCAGTGAAAATCACTGCAGCATTTATTACATTTCTGTATTTCTGGAAGTGAATTCCCCGTTTGAATTGTTATATCCATCTTCAAAAAAAAAGAGAGAGTCAAACTCAAATTCAAAATTTAAGACCACCCCACAGAGCCCATAATACAAATTAAAACAAGGAACCCTCAAAAAAGGCCAAATGACACATTCTAGCTCACATGTTAATAGGCTACCATAGACTAGTTAATACATAGTGAAGGCATAGCAAATTTGATTATTAGGCAACTGTAGCCTATCAGTTGTAAATGGCTGGCAACAACTTCATATCACAGTAAAATTAATATTGATCCATTTTAATACTTACGTTTTATAAGAACTAATTTAAGTAGTCTACATAAATGATATAAAGTAAAATAATTACTCCGGCATTAATTAATTCAATAGTTTTAGGAGAAAAGCTCCGATAATTAAAAAAAGGTAAATCTGATTAAATAATTAATGATGACATTCTTTGATATTAACACATATAATGTATTTAATTTGTCTACTTTAATGTCAATTTTCATCTATTTTTTTTTACAATGGCTTGTCTACAAAAAGTCCATGGTTAAATAACGTTAGCCATCAAAATATTTTCGGGGGAAAAAGGCGAAAAAACATTAACGGCTCACATTTTGTTACAAACTATCATTACAAATATTAAATAAACTGTTCATATGTTGGTGTATCGATGAGCTATAAAGTAGTTTGATTAAAAAAGAAATCATTGAATAAAATTGACAATACTCACGTTTTGGTTCTTCACGTGTTTATCCAATCCAATTTGATAGGTGGCGCTGTCTCGAAAAACGAGGGGTCTGAGAATGCGGGACTCTGGGTGCGGGCTAGATGGCTTACCGGCGCTGAGAGCCAATGGGACCCGACGACGTCACACGGCGGCCATCTTAGGACAGGACCGCTCGTCCAGTTATAACATTAAAGTATTGTGCATGTAGTGCTGAAATAACTATATTTTGCTCAATTTTCAACCGATTTTCAAACGGCTTGGTGTGTCATAAACGTCAGGGATGCGGCTATTTAACTGCAAACTTGTGAAAAATTATAGCCACGGAGTTTATTAAACATCATAGCCATAGCCACGTTAATAAGGTTTGTAATAAACCAAACCGTTTGTAAATCCGCCAAGAATTCAGCAAGTTACGAGCATTTTAGTTGGCGTATGTCACTCACCTTCCGTCCACAGCAGCAGGGAGCAGCAGCGCAGTCTCCTGACCTAAGATGGCCGCCAAGTGACGACACAGCTGACTCCGCCTTGAGCCATCTAGCCTTTCTATACATGTCTATGGGACTGTAGATGCAGCAGGCTCTGAGTCTGCAGCTTCATACTACTCCCCCTTTCCAGAAGAGCGTGTGACTCACTCATTACTTGAGTGAGTTGTTACTTTGAGAATATTAGTTGTGTACCAACATGCAGCTCTGGTGGTGAGTCTGACTGGCAACCAAGTTGGTTGAACCAACATCCCTCGTGCTACTGATACTGTAGGCCTATGTGTCGCTGTGCAAAAAACATTCCACTTTTAGTCTCTTATCTATACAGAAAACAGTATTAAGACAATCGCCTTACTGCATTCATAAACGCACGGCTATGAATTATATAGAGTAGGCTAGACAATAACACGGCTATGAATTGTAGACAATAAGCGTTTGGGGGTTTAAAATGTAAATGACGACAAAACTCTCGTCTCTGTGAATATAATCACAGACATTAGTGGTAACTTTAGCTGGGGAAATTGCTAACAAGCACATTTGAAAAGGCGATATTCAATAAGTTACAAAATATTGAGCGTGATACGTCTTGGTGGTGTGAAGTTGGATACTGCTCCATCCTTACTTATTGTAAAGTTAACGAAAGTTATCACGAGGATTGTAATGTTTAAAGCAGATGTCTTCTTAACAAATGTCAGTAGACCGGGAAGATTTTAAAACGAGCCGTTCATTCATAAATACGTAGATCGCTGTGAAAATCAAGACTGGAAGACAAAAGACAAAAGACAACGAGCGCAGCGCTGAAAATGGGCGGGGCTACATAAGGTCTATAGAATTTTTTAAAAAACCTTTTAATGGTTGTGAAGTAGATTCAAATTCAAATGTAGTACCAACTCAGACGCTATTTCGGACGCAGGCGCAGCAATAGCTACCTTTCACAGACTGCGTTGCATGTTTTAAAGGTATTTTTTTATATATATATATTTTTATAACGCTATAAGCTACCTTATATTAACTTTGCATAAAAAAACTAATGCTGGCGTGAGGGTGTTCCTACAGTGTCAGTGGCTTTGGGAGTGACAGTAAAATTGATATCTGTCTTCTGACTGCCGTTATCAATCTCTCTATACTTTTACTTCTTTTTGAAAGTTGTGAAAACACTATTGGAGTTTTTATTTAGCTATTTGAGCAAATGGGAACACAAAAAAAATATATTTAATGTAGTCTCTTATTCTCACCGCTATACAAGTTTACCCAACTATGACGACTTCTGCTTCTGAGAAACGATGTGGATTTAAAAAAGAGTGGCTGGATTATTACATCCGGTGGTTGTGTAGGCTACACACACTGCAAACCCACATTTATGTTCAAACCAAGTAAAACTGAATTTTGCTCAATAGGTCCCCTTAAAACATTGTTCAAGGTCTGCCACAAGGACTTGCATTTTTATTATACATCGTTTCAAACCAGCTTTAGCCTACAGAAAATGCATGAGTCCACATTAGCTACAATTTGGTGTGCTGTTATCAGAGGTAGGTTATCTGTCTATGTATTTCAGAAATGTAGGTTCTATACAAAATCACAGTTCGCTAAAAAATATATTAATTCAAACAATGTAATAATTCAAGGCAATAACAGGGCTCATTGAAGTAATGAATATACTTGCTTGTTAACAAATGATTATGACAAGAAAAATGTAGTGCATGTTAATTCAGAGTTTGTGTCAAGTCTTCGCAGGTGTTGGCGCCATCTCTTCAGGTGTTAGTAGGCTATTATCAACGTTGAATAATTTTGTGGAAACTGTAATGCATTTTTTCAGTGTGTAGGCTATAGCCTATACAAATCATTGTCCATTCATTGAAAGTCCCCATAAAACATGAAAACACAACCTGTGTGTGTGTGTGTGTGTCTAATGAATTGCAGAATCGTTTTTAAATGACTCACTGAAACAGTTCGCGCGAACGGATTTGCTAGAATAATTCAGACTTTCCACAGCAGCGTCTCAGCGACAGGTTTCGCCCGGAGAGGGCGTGTCGCTGGGGGCGGAACGGGGGCGGGGCTTGGCGCCCAACTCTCCAGTGTGAATTTGCACTATCTCCACTGCTCGTCCAGACAGACTCCAGACTTCACCTGCGCTCTCCGCACAGAGCAATCCGCCTGATCTTTCAACGCACTCAACCAGAGACTTCTCTCTTTATCCAGCAACTTCAGACGAGCATATTTCTGAGATTCTCTTCGGACTGTATCGAGGAGAGCCGGGGTTTTCTTTAAGGATGCAATCGGTTATCTGCCTTTTCGTTGCCTTCATAGCAGTCGCTGTGTTTCCTCCAGGTATGTCAGTTAATTTATCATGAACATATTTTTTTCTCATTCTCCCATTCTTTCCATAACATCGCTGCCGTAATCCGATGATTTTGTTGAGCAGGTTCCTTGACCATTCGACTTTTTTTATTTCCTTATAGTAGCCTACATCAACAAGTGTTTATAATAGCCGTTGCCGCAATTCGTTGGCAATCATTGCCAGGAAATGTGTTACACTTTTCATTTCTCCCACGTTAGAGGTCAAGTCTCCACCTGAAGAAGATTAAGCCATCTGTGCCCGCTTCGGACATTCACATTCATTCATTTTTATCACCAGTTGTTGGAGACTGTGATAAAGCTTTCAAACTTCAGTACCTCAGTACAGAACAGTGAATATGAAGTGTTTCAACTTTTAGTTTGGACACGCGAGGCAATGTTTTTGATAGGCTACGTGTTTATGTTTCTGAATCACACGCAGAAACATAGCAGTGACATCACACCTGCGCGTGTTTCTGAAATCCCCAGCATATGCGTCAGTCCCAAACAGAAACTAAACACGGACCTTAAAGGGACAGTTCAGCTTAAAATGAAAGTTCTTTCAACCATGAATATATTCCAAAAATATAGTCGGTCATTTGTCATTTCCATGGAATGACAATGGTGCCTGATTCAGCCAAAGCGTCGAAAAGGACTTCAGTCGCCATAAAAGTTGTCACACGACTTTATATCGTGTGACAACATACTATTTCATATGAAGTCATACAATAGGTTTGTGAGGAACTGTTGTCATCGGATCATTGAGTCAAGTGAGAACTGGATCTGTTTGATGAACGAATCATTCAGAATAGGTTTTGTGAATTGGATCACCTGTCTGAGTCATTGAAAAGATAGGCTAATCTCTTGTAGCTATGTCGCCAGAGGACTATGTCGTCTTTGGACTAGGCTACTTTTATGGTCATTTTGTGTCATGTTTAAAGCTTGATCGCCCGATTCATTCTAATCGCATAGGAAAAAAATATTTTTTTTGCCAATGAAAAAGTAATACGGATTTTGAATATGATACAGCATTTTAATTTTGGGATGCACTATCCTTTTAATAAGCGACTGCATTATTTTGGGTTCGTGCATGACTGTCCTGTGTGCTCAAATTATTATAAGGGATTTTGAGACGCGCGCGAACAACTCATTCAGTCTGGGCTTGAATCTTCTTTGAGCGCGTGAGTGCGCTATGTGTGTGCGCGTGAACGGGGGAGAGAGAAAGAAGTGAGCGTGTGCTTGCTCACGAGAGGTTGCGGAGGTGGAGAGTGGTGTTACCAATTCAGTCATTTGACTGTTGTATGGTTTTATCAGTGTCACATGCTTGTTTGCTCATCAGAATTTATCTGTCATAGATGTATTTCGTCTTTAGACGAATCCATAATGCGGTAAAGTGATTGATAACTTTGAGGTGGTTGGATGCTGTAGTATTGCTCATCATTCTTTTTTAAATGTTTTTCTTCGATTATGGCCCACTATGTCTGTCTGTCTGTCTGTCTGACATAGCCTACGGCTGTCGTATTGATCACATTAATGACAAGACCTCACATTAATTGAGAGATGATTTATTACACACATCCATACCAAAAACACCACATTTGAAGCAGTTTAAAAACCCCACGGCAGTCTTGAAGGAACCAAGGGGGAATTGGTCTTCTGGGTATTGATGTCATCCCTGCACCACTCTATTTGTCAAGTAGCCATAAAAACAAAATTTTTACTATGTTAGGTATGTAACTGTGTGCCACGTACAGTCCATAATGGGAAATTTGTTAAATCAAATTGAACGTATTCAGCATCAAATTAAGGAAGTACCATCACACAACAGGAAAATGCACATCATATGACATTTTCCAAAATAGCACTTGTTTGTCATCCTGTTCATTAGCTGAACTTAATTTTGTTTTATGTGTGACAAAGATGATGTTGTTGAATACATTGAACTGCACATAAATTCATTAGAAAATACAGTTTGAGTGAAGATTCTGTTCAGGCTATTGTTTTGGCATCCTAATGCAATGGGTGTGGTTCACGTTCTTGCCTGAGGAACCAGGATCATCCTTCAGTTTTTCCTAGTGTAGTTTCTAAGTGACAGAACATGACATCTCATGATTTATCCTGAGATGTTAGGCATGTTCGTATATGTCTGTTTCCCCCACACAGACATTGCTTTAAGCTACATTGGCAGTTTTAAAGAACACGCTCACACGCACACACACACACACACACGCTCACACGATCGCACGCACACACACACACACACACACACACACACACACACACACACACACACACACACACACACACACACAACCAAAACCCATACCCTTTACTCAACGTGTATTTGTTGTTATGACCCTCTGGCTCTTTGGTGTTGGAAAGGTCAGTTTCTCTGAAGTGCTGTCAGGAGACTGATCACCTGTATGCAAACAGGTAAAGAAAAGCACCTCTGCCGTCTTTGCAAGCTCAGTGATTGCATCATGTGCTCTTGATGGATTTTATAGCAAAAACCTGTTCTATGCAGCCTACTGAATTATTAAATTTTTCAATCATTAAATGACAGCTGAACATTTTCCTTATTCTGATTAAGAAGAATTTTTCCTCATTCTGAAAGCTGCATGATTAACAAACTGATGTATGTGGACTAGATTTACAGGAATATTTCATAAATCATCATCATATTTTAAATAAAATATTCTGGGTTTTTTTTAAGGTGAATTTGTAAAATGCACAAGTTTCCTGTTAGGTCACAACAGGATTACGTCTATATTTACACATCAGTGATGTCACTCTGAATGACGTTTGAACATGAGGAGGAACTGAAACTTGAACTGAAGACACAGGCCTTTGTTTAACACGAGAGATGGAAAAACCTAATTACATTAAGACTGACACTAAACCACAACTACACCAGGAAATCCCACATCTGATGATTTAAGCATTCAAGCAAAAGATTCATGCCACCGTGGCCTATTGGGGGAATATTTTGTCATTGTTTATTGGCAGGCAAGGGCTTGAGCTGATTAACGTCAGTTCCACTTAGATATCAAACAGGAAAACGCATGTCGTGAAAAAAGAAAAGTCTAATTCATATTTGCATATTCATTTAGTTAAAGCTTAACTATGGAACTGTTTTCAAGAAGAACCAATGGAAGCATATGGTAAAAGCTAATTTTACAGCTTTAGGGCTTTGTTCGTCTCAAATGGTGGGAAGAGGAGAGAGAAAAAAACAGCATAGGCTAAGTGAACAGTGTTTTATGTGCTAAAATGATTTTGGGTATTATGCTGAAATGATTGGATTAGGAGACAGGCAGTTAAGGTTTCAGAATTGTGCTTTTGACCAACCATTTAAATGGGTTGAAGTGCTGAGGCCATTATGTCATAATTTATTCATATTTAAATTCCCTCCCGACCACTCGCGTACATGCACGCGCTTACATATGCTTCATCACAGGCTTTTACTGTAAATTACTCAAGCCATGTGTTGGACCAAGCATCTGTTGTCCCATGAATACATGCATTATCCCCCCTATGGCCTCGTCGGGGGTCTTTCTTTCTTCACAAATGCACTCCCCGTTTGCTAATGGATTAATCGGAGCATCTAAGAAGGAGGACCTGCTGTCTGCACTCTGCACCGCCCAAAATGGCCTCCTGAGACTTCACCCAGTCTTATCTACTCATCTGGTCCCACACCCCTCCTTTTTGCCACATAATCAAAGGGAATGCTTACATTAGGTTTGTGTACGCAGTCTGATGGACTGTTGAAACGCCTTTAACACCTTTTACCGAGATTGCTGGTTGATAAAAGCCGGTTGGTGGTCTTAAGTGCCGCTTTGAGGGGATATTGTTCTCTTGCTTTAATATGGTTATGCATATAAGCAGTGTAGCGACGCACAGCAGGGAGACACGAGGGCGAAGCTTCTGAGATAAGCTTTAAATGAGAGCGCTAACTTTTGCATGCTGTAGGACCAAATATGGAAGTAGCAACAACATTATTTCAAGTTCTCATTTTCACCAGAAAAAAACAAGGCTGTGTGTTTTCAGATCAATATCTTTTCTGATTGTGGGCGTCAAACTCACCGGTTGTCTCTCGGATATACATGTAAGACGTTTTGCTTTCAATCAGAATGTGGAAAGCTGATTAAATGTGTCGACTGGACTAGTTTATTTGCATTTATTTATTCATATTAATGGCTTAAGCGTCTGGCAGCCTGAGAGGATGCAAGTTAGAATGTTGGCAAACAGATCGTCTTTTAGTTTTTTTTGAAATCCTATCTTGAGTTTAATGGGATGGTTTAAAGAGCCATAACTGACTCTTTTGGGCCACTCTTGCTCATTTATGTGCCGGTGGTATAAATATATTGACATGGCAGTCAATGAAAGGTTCTGGACATGACTATCGATTATACAAGCATCCAATTATTTCTACACAATGTGTTTTTTAACATGCACTCTTTGGCGATAACTCAAGAGTGCTGTTAGTGGTTTTACGGCGAGGCCACCCCGAGCTGTTCAATATAGTTTTAGCATCAATTATGTGGCAGTTGGAATGTTATTTATAAGTTTGCTTATAGCGCAAGAGTCATAAGTCATCCTTTCTACGGGGTTGTCGTATTGATCAGTTCAGAGATCACAGTGTAGAGCCAATTTGAGTGCGTTTAATGCTTGCGCTTATGAAACGTACATGGTGCGTTTTGATCCGAGACATTTTAAGCCGTACGTTTTGAGGTCGATAATACCCCCCAGAAAAGGATTTACATACATCAGGCTGCTCGTTCACATGTAGTGGTTAATGGTGGTCCGGCGGATATTATTTCTTCAATGTCAAATGTTTTTCCTGGCATTTAGATCCATCTACAAAAGGTTGCGAGTTGTAGCAGCCCTTACCCCGTCTCCCTCCCACCAAATCACATTCTGTCAAATATCCATCTGAGGCTTTGAGCGTTTCAATTCAGGCTGACATTCAAAGCCACACAACCTTTCTGGCAGCCATGGAGACGCACGATAACCGGATTCCCATTCTGGGTCCGTCGCTTTGATGCTGTCTGTGATGTGCAGATTGCATTTCTCCATGTGTGAGGAGACGTTCCTGCCTGCCACTCTTGCCTCTTTAAGTGATGCTTTGAACCCAAAAGGGCATGACAGAGGAAAGCAAAGTTTCCCCCCCTCTCTCTTAAATCTGTTCCGGATAGAGCGAGAGAGGCGGATGGAAAGAAGGTTAGAGTGCCCATGAGCTCCATGTGTTAGGGACAGGATCTCCCAGAGCTGTCAGGGTGAATGAGGAAGCACTGACATCGATTAAATCTATTAAAGATAATGTGGGGTGAACCATGATCTTGACGGGTGGAGGCCCTATTCAGAGAGACGTTCAGCACAAACAATGCTGGAGGAAGAAATGGTCTGAAGTCCCGCTGTTTAAAGCTTTAGTTGCTCTTTTAGCAGGTTCACAATGCACCTATTAGTTTGCATAAGGTTGTGGCATTTAGGCTTGAATTAAGAATGCCTTAAATTCCATTACACTTTGTATTAGAATTTAAGAAAGTGCTATTAAAATGAATGGATATTTACATAACTTTACTTTTTTACTTTGCTTTTCTATTTAAAGGGATAATTCACCCAAATTGGAAAATTCTTTCATTATTAACGTACCCTCATGTTGTTTAAAACCTGTAAAAACTTTTCTTTTGTGGGACCAAAAAGACGTTATTTTGAAAACGTCATTGAGGTCTAATGTTGTTTGAGACCCTATTGGCTTTCATTACGTGGACAAATACCGTCTTTTATGTTCCTCAGAAGAAAGTAAGTCATATAGTTTTAGAATGACATAAGTGCGAGTAAATAATGTATAACTCGTATGAACTCAAATGTGATGTGAGACAAAAAAAAAAAAAACATCCCAGAGAGGTATTAATGTACCCGTGTTCAAGGGAATTTCTTAAAGGGATAGTCCTCCGAAAAATTATGCCATTTACTCACCCTCATGTCTTGTCAACCCACTCTTCTGTTGAACACAAAACACTAATGTTTTGGAATTCACAAAAGAAAGAAAGTCATACACTTTTGGAATGACGTAGAGTGAGTAAATTAAAGATTTTTGAATTGTATTTAAAATGCAACCCTGTTAGGATTGGGGGGAAACTCCCACAGACACGAGCTACGCATAGTTTCGAATGCAGCAGAGTTTGCCACTGACAGAGGAAGTGGTGGCCTATTTTAAGTCATTAGGTCCCTTTCAGATGTATGTCATCTGTCTTGGGTTTACCATGGGTTTATCTGAGTAAAGAAAAAGGTTAAAACAAATTTATTCCCGCTAACAATTTAGTGGCCTCCTCCCTCATGTTCACATCCCTTTTTAGCACCTCCCTCTAAATCAAGCTCTGAGGCGCTGAATTGTTGCCTTTATGCACCGAAGTAATAAATTATTCTGGTTATGTGATTTAAAAGGGTTACTGGTGGGAGTGAAAGGGAGTAAGAATGAATGAAGCTGCGGCTGGATGAGTATACAATAAAAAACATTGTTGAGATGAAAACCTTGAACCCAAATGTCAGATAGGAAAATTCAAATGCAAGGTCATGTTGCCCAGTGAAATCATGCATACTCCTCATTAAGGGTTCCCAAACAAAAGGGTTCCCAAAGATGCATGGCATATAGAATCAATTTCGACTAAATTTTTTTATTTCCTTTTTGAATTTCCGAAACAGCTTTGCCGCATGACTTTACATGCCATAGTCGGATAGCACCGGATTTTTGACAGGTTAAACATTCAGTAAACCTCATGGTGAAAATGATTAGGGCAGGCAGCCGACCCATGCTCCACTCCCGAGAGGCAGGGGAAGAAGCATCCTCTCATGCGATAAATTAAGTTCCAGCTCTCGCAGGCTGGAGGAGCTTCCTCAGAGCGCAGTGTTGTTTCAGCATGCACCGTTCTAATGCGATTTTAAAAGGTTGAAAGTTGGAGTAGAGGTAAATGGTTGATTATGTACACACAACCGGCGCACAGCTGCTTCGGTTCACATCAGGGGGAAAAGAAGCCTGTTATTTTTTTATTTTTTTTTACCCCTCTTCATGAACCTGTTTCGGCACATCCAGATCTGTGGCCTGAGGGGCTGTTGCGACTCCTCCCAAATTTCCTGTCTTGAGCGGGTCTTTATCTCTCTCTTCACATGTAAATTTAATGGTTTAGGGGATTTGTTTTTTTTACACTATCTTCTCTGATTTTTTGTTACTTTTATGATGGGAATACTGCAGAGATATCTTTCTCTTTCGTCTTTCCATTCTCAGTTGTCTTTTGAGGGAAAGTTTAGGATGGATCCGTCTCTTTATTTATTCAATAAATCCCACCTATGGGTGTTTGCCCTTTTCGCTCGCTCGCTCCCTATTCTCAAAATCCCTTGTTTCTTTATTCATCTCGTGTGACAGCACTTTCTGCATTCAGCACAAATTGATTTATTTACCTTCCAGAAGGGTCAAGTACAATGGGCCCTATGTTAAAAGTCTTGTAGATGCACAGAGGAAAGCCAAGAGTGTGCTATGCTGAATATCAAGTCTAAGGAGGCTGTGCTCTATATCAAGCCATCAGAAAAGAAAATAGCTTGAGTTATATCTGAAAGACCTCTATAAAATTCGCTACTCCGGTAGCGAATCTTACACCCCATGGCCTCCACTTTGCTATGCTAGTAATGCTATTGACCTACCTTGTAATTTTCCTCACAGCAAATTAGGCGAATTGCACATCCAACATTAACCTCCAAAGAAATGGGGAGCAGCTTTAAAGAAACGTAGCAGCTAAAAGCCATGAAAGCCTTAAAATGGCTGCTTTTTAATAGCGGGGCTAACTATTCTGTTCAAAGTGCTCATATAAGGCATAATGTGAACTAAAAGCCGCTGTGAGAAAGAAATGGGAAAAGGAAGAGAAAAGATTGCAGTCAGTTTTTTTGCGTTCACCAAGCACTGAATATTTTCGTCTGCTCCTAATTTCAGATTTTTTATATCAGACAGCTGTTCTTACCACTACAGCGATATATTTGGGATTTATTCATAAATGTAATAACTCTGCTGCTTATAACAAGTTATAGCACATCCAATGCACTTTAAGGAGTCCACTCCATCTTCTGAAGTGCCATTTCAGTGACATGAGGCTCTAATATGTCTGAGAGGAACTCCACGCTGAAAGCTTGGGGTGATAGCACACTAAATTTAACCACAAGCTCACCAACTTCCACTTCTTTTTTTACATCCTTATTTGGAAGTACCTATGAACACATTCATTGCAGCCGGAGATAACACCATTCTTGGGAGGTTTTTGAGTAGTTATCGTAGATCTCTTACTAAAGGTATTTAAGCTAAAAGCCGGTGCCTTTGGTGTTCCCAGCGTCTTAGGTGGACTATTTGCAGGTGAAGAGATTTAATTCCTTTTCTTGCTCCTCATCTCACTCTATCCCTCTCATTGGGGCTGCACACATACTTTTGGAAAAGATTTCTTCAAAAGTGTGTTCCTTGGAGATAAGAGGCAATGTATTTTTCTCTGGGCAGTGCTAATCTTCTGCTGTTCTATATATAGGAGACACAAGCTAAAATATTTGTTTGATTCAGGCCAATGCGGTGGTCTCATGACCACATTTCAGATGTCATTTAATGAAACTGACCTACGAAACACAAGGTTCCTCACACTAACACATAACTAGGAATACAAGGGCTGAATTTCACCTTTCTATTTCTCTGTCTGATACTCAGTAAGTTCACACGAAGTGTGTCTTTTTCCGAAGCAAAATCTTAGAAACCAAAAAAGCATAATGGTGTTGACGTCAAGTTTTAGTTATTATAGCATTCTCATTCATCTCAGTCACACAACTGATTGGCTAAGGTCACCATAAGAATGCTGTTAGTCTCAAGACCTCCACTAGCAACTCTCCTGAGCTGTGACGTTCAAGTAGACATAATATTTGTTTTTGCAGTATTATGTTCTTTGTTCTTGCCAAAAAATGTATCTTATCAGAACACACTGCTACTTCTGAAGGGCTGTCAATGGAGAAAGATGTTTTTTGGTCAGAATGGTGTAGATATAGCATCTACTAGCTGAAAGTAACTTCATCATAACTATAGCCAAAACTTGACCCAATGGTGGTCATCAGCCTTTTTCAGTTGGTTCAAAGTCTGTTTTATTCCGTTCAGGCAGTAGAACTAAAACTTTCAATATCATTTCTCTTATTTTCTTGTGCTTTGCCAACTCAAGCGTGGGGAAGGGCAACGTATCATATCTCTGTAAAGCTTTGGAGCATGTTTGATCCTTTTCATGAACTCACCCCAGTGGCTCTCACATCTCAGATGGGCCGAGGCAGCCAACGGCTCAGTGCTACGACTGATCCGTTTTATCTGCAGAATCAGTCGCTGCACCATCCAGGACAGCAGTGCAGCTACTTTCCCCTCTCATCTGCTAAACATCCCAACACTGTTTTCCAACTTACAGTTAAAGTCAGATGTGATTACAGTGAGATTTGAATAATCAGTCAGATGTGATTATTCAAATTATATTGCTGAGTATATGTTTTTTTCTTATTATTGTAATTGATATTTAGACCAATAGTGCAAATTTGATATTGCTTTTACGTATTAAGTTGTTTATTGTACCATATATAGGCTATGCAGAGACTAACACTAGGCCTATATGTAGTTTTGCATCCCTGCCTAAAATATTTGAACTTTCTAAAGTTCTCTACCATGTTGGCTCAAAACAAACATTGACTTGAGCAAAAACTTGCTCTAAAAAAAAACAAAGCATTCCTTCATATTCAATATTATTTTGATTTCGCTCGGATATTCCTCAGGTGTTTGCGTTTTATTGGGATCTGGGGCTCATTTCTTGTTCTTGGCCAGGGAAAGTGTTTTTAAATCTTATCTTAGCTTGTGCTGTTGTGGTAACTGAATCCTCAGTGCCCCCATGAGCTGTACGGTAAAACGGCAGGGAGGAAACTGGCTGCCCTCATCCTAGCTCTAGTTGCCAGTGGCTATGCTGCATCCCTCTGCATGATTGAAACTACAAAGCAAAGCTGACTTTATCTTCTCATCCAGTTCAGAACATGCCTCGGCTTTGTTTCCCCCCTTTTCAAATAAAATTAAATCTACAATATAGTGAAGCCATAACGGTATGCCCAGGCCTGACAAGTATTTGAACAAAACATCAGGTGCCTGCAGGTCTTTCTGAGCCGCCTGCTTTGAAGGAACAGAAGGTTTGGCTGCAGGAGCCTGATAGTTGAAAGCTCTGATGTTTCTATACAGATGATGTTTGTGTCCTGCATCCACCTTCCTCTTTCTGTCCTTTCAATGTTTTCACACAATATTTCAAGGAAAACGACAACATTCACATGATAAACACCTCTTTCTCTCAACTGCTTCTGATTTCTCTGTCAGTCATTTGCAATAGTAATGTTTTTTTTGTTTTGTTTTTGCTCTGTTAAAGTGGGTGGTTGTGCAGAGAGTTGGAGAAGCATTTGCTTTTCCAGGAAGCTCAAATATGTTTTATTTAAGCATTCTCAGTTGTTTCTCCTAAAAGTGAAGTGTGTTTTTTTTTTTTTTTTTTTTTTTCGGTGTTAAAAAAATATAAATGAGCAATTCATAGGTTGATTTATGCCAAAATGTGTAAACACTGGCTCAGTGCAAACATTGCTCTGTTTGCTTAAACGTCTTGAGCTGCCCGACAACAGCAGCACTGGCTCAACCAATGGTGTGAGTTCAACAAATGAGTAATGTTTTTTTCAGAAACCTGTTTGAAAACAGCTACTTTTGTAGTTAAATGCTGCTAGTCGCGCAGAAATTACACACTTCAACTTTGAATCATGCAAGAGAGGCAAATGAGACAACTGATGACATAGAGCTACATAGAAAATTAATTTGCTTAGCACATCAGAGAATATCTGACTTGGAAGAAGTCTGACTTTTCAAGTTGGTAATTGGTAAATTATTAAAATTAAAATTCTATATTAGTTTTGTCTAAAAAAATAAAATGCCAAACTAAAATTAATCGTAAATGCTACAAGTATCTTTAGGAATAACACAATTAACATGTACAGAACAATTTATTCATTCTGAGATATTGCCTACTAAAGAATTACAAAGTGTTTTTCAAATATTAATGAAACAATATATAAATAATACTCAAATAAAACACTGAAAACAGAAAAATCCCTAATATTTGCTGATTACCACTATGGTACAAAATATAACATGCATCTCGAATAATATTTATGATTTTACTTTCCTGCTGAATTATAGACAATAGAAAAAGAAAAAAAAAGACATTCACAAACTGGCGCCAAGGGATGGTTTTCTTGGTTCATCAGACTGGATGTCAAGTCTGGTCTTGTGCAGTCCATTGGGAAGGGGCCGTTATTGGGTGTGGTCAGGACCAACAAAAATGACTCTGTCTTCAAAGTGTACTGCAGATGGCTTTAGGGTAAAATTCCATTTCCCCTCTAAAACGCACAAAGACACACACTCGCAAAACCCCCTCCCCAAATCATACCCATGAACAGATGTGCTTTTGCTTCTGCACATACGCATAAAGATAAATATAATGAAAAATACAGCTTCATCGCTGCTTGTTTGTGCCAGCAGTCCTATTCAGGTGGATTCATAAGCAGTTGAATACAACCGTTTCAAGGCCTACATCTATTTTTCAGCCGTGCGGTGTGTCACAATGGCACTTAAAATTTGAGTGGAGCGGATTTAAAAATAATCCACTTTTCAAAATTAGTGCTGAAATATCACCCCACAGTATTTCTGAAGGTTATTCTGTCTTCCTGGGCTTTGTTATCTGATAAAAAGTTCCATTTTCACCCTTTTTGCCAGGAGCATTGGACTTGGTAGTGTGCTGGGCAGCAAGGTGCCTGAACCGAAGTGAAGGCCTTTGACGTTATAAAGCAGATTTCATTTCTTCATCAGATCCCCAGCCGAGATCAGGTCATAATGACTAGGCTTCATATTTTTTTGAATGAACAAACCTTGAATCAAATTGTATTTTAAAGAAAGGCCAAAAGTGATATTTTGCCTCTAAGGCAGGAGCTTGGCTACAGTTCTCAGCATGAGTTTTTGAAGGTATACTTGACATGTTCACCATTAACATGCACTGAAAAGGACTTTTAGAAACTGACTTTTCAATTCTCCATAGCTTTTGGATGAAATGCTTGAACTTGGGGTCTAGAGGACCTGAAGATATGGACAGATCAAATATAGAAATGCAGAACATGGGCTCGCTCTCATATTCCCTATGCATTTGGTATCATTGGTTTATTGGCTTTACAAAAATAAACCCTGTTTAATCTCTGTGTTTGCTGCATTTCAAAGACATCAAACGTTCAAAGAGTTATTGGAAACTTGTATTATATAAATATGAATTAGAACAAAAGATGTGTCTTACAAAAGATGGGCCCTTTTTAAATAGCATTACAAACCCCGTCACGATTAATGCTTCAGACCATACTGAACAGCTTTTCTCTTGAAGGTAAATACATTTACATTGACTCTATGTTAGGGAAAGAATAAAAAAAAAGATGCACATTATGTTTTATGAACCTGAAGCTGTTATACAGCAGACTGGTGTGGGAATGGTATTTCTGCCTTTTCTCAGATTATTAAAATAGCATGCATACTGTAAGTCTAACACCTTCTGATGCACAGAGTAAACAGTGTAAATGATTCAACACATGTTCCCTAGACCCGAACCGGCTCAGAAACACTCTCCGGCTCTCACATGATCATTAGCTTCTGCCTGCAGTTAACCGATGTGACCAGGATATTAATGACTTTACACAACTTGAATACATTACAGCTATGCCGTCCAAACAGTCGCACAACGTGATCCAAAAGTCTAAAATATTTATGATTTTGCGCTATTTATAGGTTCATGCTAATGTCATTAAAGGAATAGATCACCCAGAAATGAAAGTCCTGTCATTTACTTACCTTCATGCTATATTTAGCCGGAAAAAAATATCATATGTTGAAAACATTTTCTTATCCATGTTTAATGTTGTTGGAACCCAACATTTTTCATAATATCGCACTTTTGTGTTCTGCAAAAGAACGTCTTACTGGTATATGTGTTGGACAATGTGGGGCCTTCGAGGGAAAAGATTAAACAACTGGTTTAGAATATGAGGGTGAGAATAATAACAGAATTGTAATGTTTGGGTGATTTTATCAAAATGAGGATATACAAAACACTAAGGCATTCTGAAATGCATGTTCACTTTTCAATTTTGAAACTCATATTGTTATGCTGATGTGATTTCAAATGAAGAAGATTTTTATTAAATGAGTGGTCTGAGACTTTTGGATCCCACTATACGGTTTGTGATTAAAAGCAACATGATATATAATGTAGCCTGTGCCGAAAATGACAAGAATCTCACATTTCCTTATTAAGATGTTAATGAACTTGAATTGATTTTTTTTCTTCCTCATGGCAGTAACACAGTGGGCAGTTTTGGGCAGCGACCGCCGCTAGTCTGAAAGTAGCCAGTCTGATTGCATAGTAGCCTACGGCGGAAGAAAGAACTGGTGTAATTGCTAAGTTTTGCAGAGCAATCACTACATGGGTCATAACTAGATTGGTGGCACCGACTCTCAACCTCTCTTCCCGCCACCAACACTCCCCCTGCACTGCCTCAATTTTGAGCTATTGTGTTTTTTCTTCCTCCCCATCGCTTTCATGCGCTGTCTCTCTCTCCCACGGTTAGAAACTGTCTTTGCATGCCACAAAAGCTGCCTTACCTGATGCTTGACATTCCATCATTCTGCATACAAATAAAGAACGTGCAACAATAATTTTCAGAACTGCAAGTTCAACATATTTTAATCTTTGTTTTTGCATTGTTGTTTGATTGAACAACTTTTTGAAACGCATTGTTGTGGGATTAGTCAATCCAACAGTATCGTTAAAGACCAAGCTGGTATCGATTCAAATTGTCAGGCTGCTGATTTCAAAGAAGCTTCAGTCAATTCTGAAGAGCTTGACTCTGTGGCCATTAATGGCCATCTTATCTGGCGAGAACTGACTGGAGAACCTGTTTAAAAACCAATCAGCGTGTGCCCACACAATCGCCTTTGTATCTCCCTTTCCCAACGTCCTCTGTTACTCGGGCTTACCTTTTGCATGATAAATTGGTCGGAACGGTTCACCCCGCACAACACCGCTGAATCAATTTAGCCGCATATGAAATGGCAGCTCGAAGTGCGAGACGGAGCACAGTAAAATAAACTTTCAAGGTATTTCATATTGAATAATGGATGTGCCAGAAGCCATTACAAAATCATTCCGTTTTCCATCCTCCCGTCGCCAGTGGCGGATACGAGACGTTTCTAGCAAATATGGTAATAAAGCAAGTGTATGATTCACAGACGGCGAGATGTTTTACACCAGATACTGTGATTAAATATGGATGTTCTTCAATATAGAGACTCTCACAGAAATCTTTTCAGATTAACCGCAGGTCCCTGTTTGCCACTCTCAGCTGAATGGCTGTATACAATATGTGATATGTTTTCTTTGTTCTCTTCTCTTTCATCGAGGGGCTGCGGCCGTGCCACATTGCTTTCACAGTAATCGCAAATGGCAGCAGTGCTACATCATTCTATATAGGGCTTCCTCATATGTGTCCCCAAAACAAAAAGCCAAACACTCACATTGGATGTCTTCTCTAAGCATAGGAGGGAAGCACAGTCTTCCATTGCAGCAGCTTTATCGCTCAAACAGAGGATGTGCTTGGTGTACTAATGCTTTCTCTGTCTGTCTTAGTGATTGTGTGCGCCTCCTTAAATGAAACCTGTTACCCGGGCAAACAAAACGCATTTCCTCAAAGCTTTTTTCTGCTTGGTGAAATGAATTTGAGCTTCTACAAGCTCCACCCGCAATGAGAGTCAAAAAGATAGAGACGGAGAGCAGTTGGCACATCTTTCACTTTAAGGAATATACTGGATTATATAATCAACAACGCTTGTGCCATAATGTTGATTACCACAAAAATTAATTTCTCCCCTTTTCTTTAAAAACAAGCAAACGTTTGTGTTACAGTGAGCCACTTACAGTAAGTAAATGGGGCCAACATGTAAATGCTAATGTGGTTTCAGTTACAGCCATTAAACAATATAAATGCAAACATGATTTTAGTGTGGAAGAAGCGCTAATCTTTTTTGAAAAAAGTTATATTCAGTTTTACAACTTCACTAAAACCTTAAAACAGGTATAAAAAAAAGTTTAACAAGAATGAATGTTCCTTATAAAATAATAAGCTTCACATTTCTGCATTTAAATCCCCCCCAAAATCTTCACTTCCATTGTAAGGGCATTGCTGTAACCTATCTTTTTTTTTCTTTCTTTTTTAAGAAAACAAGGGGAAGAGTCAAAATTATTATTATTGTTATTTTGGTAAACAACATTATGCCACACAAACTGTTAAATTAACTTGACTTGTAGGCTATTGAACCCTGAATATTCCTTTAACAGTCTGTTTAATTCACAATGGGCCAAAACTCAGACATGTAAATTAGATGGAGAATCCGTCCTGGAGGAGGTGTATAAGGAGGGGCGGCGCTGCTCTTTAAGAATTTATGTAGACAAGCAATGTGCATATCTACCCTCTGATGTTATAGACCGAGTAAATTTTATGGGGAGCCTCTGAAGTTTCTCTTTCTGACCTCTGACCCCTGTCTGCAGAGAGTTTCTGATATCCATCTTAGACATACAGTCTCGGTTTTGAAGCTGGAGAAATCACAGCCTTTGATTTAGAAGTCACGCTATGCTCACTGGTAATTTACACCTTCTCAGTTCTCACTCAGTCCTAACTAGTGAGCGTTTCTGCCAATTATATCCACGACACACGGAAGAGACGAAAGTGGCTCTTGTCGTCTCTATTCCTCTGGGTATTCGCAGCGGTCCAAATATATCTCCTCTGATCCGCCACCCTAATCAGAGTTTCATCCATCTCTGGGTTTTGTAACAGCTGGATTAGCTACTAAACCACACAAGCTTAACGGGTTCCAAACCGACGAGATCGGCTTTGTGTTTTCTCGCGGAAACGGTAGTCTCAAATGTCAAATGTTAATCACTAACAAACATTAAGCTTTTGTGAGATTCTCTTACACAGCGGTTCAGTGCGTAATAGGATACTGAGATTCATACTCAATTCTTACTCTGTTTGTTTGTTTGCTTGTGTCATTTCCATTAGAACTGTCCTCTCGCAGTCAAATGATTGATTATAACGACACACAAATGGCTTTGGCCTAGACAGTGAATCGGGTCTCCAGGCAAAAGACTGTGTTTGTGTGACTAATGCAGTGATGAGTGTTATTCTGGAGTTTGAGTGAATGTCTTGTAGATAAGGGGGGAAAAACGAAGTGTGAAAATAATGAGTGTTTGGACAAACACAATCAAACGCTCATGTAGCTTTGGAAATTACTTCCTCCGTTTTCTCGTACAGCTTCAGGACCTGAGTAGAACTAGTGAACTAGAACCTCATAGAACTTTCACGAAACTAAATGGCCCTCATTTGTTTACTTCATCACCTCTTCATGATTGGTTGTGAGTTATCATCGTGGTCTGCTGTTCGCTCCTTTAATTGACTGAAACTTGTTAGACATAAATGTATGGACGGCATTAGCATATTTTAATTATATGAAGATCCTCCTCTGCGCAGCCCAAGAGTAATTTCAGAGTGGGAAGTAGATAAACTAACTTGTCATTAACTCACATCCTTTTATACACACGCACACACACATGCAAAATCCTCCTCAGAACAAAGTAGTTAATTTATCTTAACATCAAAGTTCTTCCACACAGTACTTTCGCTCTGTGCTGTCCTGGAAGAGATGTTAACATTGTCTGCTAGATTTTGTTGCTGATTAATAGTCTCATTTTGAGAGAATATGATGCATAATGTTTTTCGGTTTATCATGAAATTCATGTTGCGCATAAAAATTACTGATTTTGCCGGCTTTAATCTGTTTGGTTGCTATGGAATTTCCAGGAGTATAGGGAGAGTCCAGTTTGCCTGGAAACAACATTGTGTTTATTGATACAATTAACTTTTTTGAGGACAAACGAATCATTCCTGACATTGAAATTCCTGTTGGCACAGATAAATCATGATTCTAGCATTGCCAAGGCCATGAGTTCGATTTAGGGATGTGCGGAACTACACATTTTCAAAAGGTTGCCTAAATGAATAAATTTAATAAATAATTTAAAAAAATTGCACTATTTTTAACTTAACAGGCTATCTTGAAAACAACGCTTAAAAAAGTGTCTAAAACATCTGTCTAGAAGTGTCTGGCTGTATCAACCATTCTTTAAAGGGAATAAAAAGAATCTAAGAAAAAGAAATGTAAGCCGCTTTTTACAAATGTATCTCTTTCAGATAAGCCTGCAAAAACCTGGTTTTAGGCCCGAATGAAAGCTAATGAAAGTCTGGCTACACTTAACTATGTTGTATTTGTTTAAGATTTGCTAACTAACTACGATTACTAAGAAGGTTTGCTTTGAAGTTTAAGGCTTAAGAAGGCTTGATTAAGGAGCTTTTGGCTACTGATAGAACAGGCGAGCTTTAGAGATGTGATCTCATCTGGCTTAGGTACAGTGGCTATTTTCTGTCCTCCATTCCTGGCACCTCTCTCAGCATTGCTGCCGTCCCCTGGATCGTTTGTTGTCACGGGCCTGCGGTGTCCCATACAGCTCCGTCTTGGCTTTATCTAAGCTGGTGTGAGTGGATGGACGATTCCGGAACGGCGGGCCTGATAAGGCATCGACAGGCACGTGTGGGCTGCAAACTGCCTGGAAAGAGCCTGCTAACCTCTTCCAGAGCCCCCTATAACAACTCCCCCAGGGCTTTATCTGAGACTCCCAGAGACAGGGTGACCTCGGCTCTTGACTCACCTATCTCTCCGAGCACTCCCTTGCTGATAGTGAGCCTAACACAGGGGCCTCTGTGGCCACCGTCAAATACACCTGCCCCCCCTCCTCCTTTCGGCCCCTGGCGGCCTGCTGCCAAGGCTGGCAGACCCTGTTTGGCGAAATGGGTGAAATGGAAGAACGAGAGCTTGCTGATATGAGCCATAACACCAGCCCTCTCTCTTGTTGCCATCATTCCCATCTAAACTCAACTCTGACAGCCCTCAATGGACCTTTCATGTATCTCAAAGGTTCCTCTGTCAATCCATGTCTAGAGTTCACATTCTGTGGTGCCCTCTGCGGGTCAGATTTCTCCAACATTTCAATCTTGCGCCCTCAGGCACACTTCAAGTGTCGTACAGTCTGTTGCCAGCTCAGTTTTTCGATCTTGCATGGCCTTTTCAGATACAGCGACTAATCTTAGAATGTGACAGATTGTTTAGTCATTCTCATTTCCTGCCTGTTCTATTATTGCTAATGGTACAACTTTGTTTTGATTTTATGTTGGTGACTCACGTTTAGCTATGATGAGTCTCCTAATTAGCTTCATTCATTGGTCGCTGAAAAAGTGCCACACATTGACAAAATCCTACACTGCTTGTGTGTTCCTTTGGTTTTAATATATAGGGAAAACAAACCATGAAAGACTTTTACCTTTTGAAAGACTAGAGTGACATTTTAAAGTGATAATTGATTTCCTCACCCAATTTTTTTTCCTCCATAGGCACGATGCAATCAATATGACAAAAATACCAATGTTTAAGAAATATTTCAAATGGTTAAGTTAAATGCAAGAATAATCTGAATAAACCTCATGCTTCCGCCAAGTAATATATTTTATTATTCTAAATGTAGGAAATCAACGCAGGAATTGTGATTTGAGTAGAACCTTATAGAATCTAAACAGTTTTTTCACATGAATGCTATATAAACTATCGCCAATGTAATCGATCAGTACTCAAGCTACTGAGAAGTTCCTGTTGTAAATATGAATTATAATCCTGCACTAAAAAGATAAATGGTGATCTTATAGCAGAACTTCTTTTAACAAGCTCTCAACCGGCCTCTTGTGTTTCATCTCTTGTGGTTGATTTTTAACGATGACCTTCCCCGGGTCGGTAAGTCTGAGAAGACTGAGGATTGTTTCTGTCAGCCTGGTTTTAATCCTGTCAGGGTTATCAGCATTTGGTCCTCATGCTGAGGGATAGGGGTGTTTCGAGGTGAATGGGGGTTTTATGTGATCTCTGAGGACTAACAGGAACCGAGTTCCTCCTAATGACAAACACTTGCTCTTTAAGAGAGCTTTGAGATCAACACGGGTTCTGTTACAGAAGCCTGACCCATAGAGAGGTCAAACACACCACCACACTTTCTCACTTTCTCTTGCTTGCAAGCAGGCTAAAGCATAGACTTTGGCCTCCCTTGGGAGGGCGTTTGTGTCCGTTCGGTCATATTTCAGAAGTAGGAAGCACTTTCACCCTTTACTACAGTCAATTTAGATTAAAGGAGCCCAGGTTTATTTCAAGTTAAGATCAATCAACAGCGCTTGTGGCATAATGTTTACTACCGCAAAAATACATTTTCACTTGTCACTCCTTTACTTAAAAAAGCAAACATCTATGTTACAGTGAGACACTTGCAATGGATTCCAGTATCCCAGGTAAATCATCACCATTGTTATACCCTAACTTGTGTTTTGTTGAACTAATAAACTCGTCAACTAAAACGCATGCAAGTGTTAATTTACTTCCTGAACAAGCACGCACCCGAGTCTGAGCTGCTTTTACATTCATGCGAATTGCTCCACAGTTCCAGTGCAACCGAACTCAGACCCCCTCTTACAGGAAGTCACGGGTTCAGTATCCTGGTGTGCTCCCAGGTCTGCACGACAGCTTTCACAGTACCAATTTTTTATGTGAACCGTGCCCCGTTTTGAAATAAAATGCCAGTGTGAAAGCACCCTCATATACCCTCTTATAAGCCTAGACGAGCAGACACGGCAGACACATTCTTTTCTTTAAAAAATGCTCCACACCCCAATTTGGCAGGGTGTGTCTATGGAGCTGAGGAAGTGGAGGAAACCAGTTGGTGGTCCACTCAAGACAAAGACGACTGTACTGTATTGACTGTGACTGTACTGAGTTGATAATTTCCCCCCTTAGCCAGTGACTAAGATTAGTCGGATAATGAGGATTGTGACATTTCAGGAAGGGTCTGATATTGGACTTTCAAAATTATAGTAACCCTCACTCACTAATGACTACTTGGCTCATTCACCTCACCTTACACATTTTAGAAGTTTCCTGCAGGACCCAAAATTAGAAGGAGGGGTGGGCCTTAATTCTCACTCAACAGGGCTTTCCCTTTGGAATTAATGCAGTAATCTCTCTTAGATCTTAATTAGAGAGCATTTCACGCATGCTATATTTATAAGCCACGTATTTGATGCTTCCGTCCTCCCCATCCCAAATCCAGACAAGATGGTGCCATACCTTTTAAATCAACCAGTCTGTCCCGAGGGCTGAATCTCTCCTTTGCTGGAGATTTCATGATAATCAAACAATGTATATGTGTGTGTGTGTGTCCCAAAAAATAGCTCTTTTTAGTCAAGAAGTAATCTCAGCGGCAGAGAGGTGGGATCCATGCTGGAACAAAGGATCATGACCTCTTTTGAGGGCATGAAATGGGCCATTTTTCAGGACTCTGGTGTAGTACTGTGAGTGATGGCTTGGTAGGCTAATGGAATGTGTAAATGGGGGAATATGCTGTTGTGCTCATCCTTTCCTTTAAGACTTTAAGCTAAAACACACACACGCACACTACTCCAGTTAGACTGTAACAGTATTAGCGTGATTGAGGGGACCGGCAATTTTATCGGACCAGCTGCTGTTGGGTTCCGGATACCATCTAGAAACATTATCTGCTGTTATCCTGTAGCCAAGATTTTATTATCTGGCTGTGTATGGCAACAGAGCAATATCATGATATCTTAGCAACAGTGTCCAGCAGAACTGTCTCAATGTATTGTGTTATGTGATGCATTTTATTTTGTACTTTAATTAACATTTTTCGTTTGCAACATATTCTTTCTTTATTTGAACTCTTTGAGTGGGTAAAAATAGTATGTCCTTGCCACAGTTCACTTTTATTACTCACTAAAAAGCAATAACTCTTGCCTGGATGGAGTGATCAGGTCTCTGGCTTTTTGTCTTGTCCGAAAGGAAAATAAAAATAGCCGAGCCCTCAGGTTGTCGGGGTAACAACTGCACTCCAGAGCTTGTGGGCATGTACAGTACAACACGGTAAATCAATCCAGAAGATTTCTCAACTTGAAGAGAATATGAGCTTGCAAACAATAATGACTAAAGCAGCTGCCGTGTTGAGGGGCTCCAGGTGACCCTGCTGTGGCTCTGAGCAGTGAGGCAAAAAAGTATCAGCTATCACCTGCTGGCGTCACCCGTGACTCCTGCTGCTAGGGCTGTTTATCTGACCCCTCGACCTTTGATCTGTGGGTACTCAAGGTGCGCCAAGCCGGGGCCTGGAGAACTTTAGCAGGGGGTTGGGATGTTCTCTTCTCTCTCACCTGTTGGGCATAAATCATATATGATATATATGTTTATATATATATGTTTATTTAATATGCATGTGTGTGGTTATTCAATTCCAAACCTTTTCTAATTCATTTCTAAACCTTACCACATTGGAGGATGGTGCTAGCCTTCATACCCATCATTTGTATTGTCCTTATGTTGTGTTGAAATCTCTAACTATAGACTCTCAGGGGTCAAACTCGATGCTAGACATACTCTGAATTCCTGAGAGGTCTATAATGGAGAGGATCACCGTTTGTCATGCTTGAACAGCAAATGTTTGTGTGTGTAAGATTTTGTTGTAGGTAAGAAAAATAAACCTTTTTTTTATAGGGATGCACAATACTAAAATTCTGTCTGATACTGATGATACTGAATTCTGGCAGATATGCTGAAAATGTATTTCATGTTATGGTCGATAACCAATAATTGCACACTATAAAAATCCTTAGCTATTTTGTTTAAATAAATACAAATAATAAAATGAATCATTTTAAATGCAATAAGTGAATTTAGGCATTTACATTATGATGTTTAATACAAAAAAATATATATATATTGAATATTTGCTAAATATTCAATATTACAGTGTTATTAATGAATGATTGATATTAGTTATTTAAAAAAAAAAACCTCAAATATAAGCCCTGAAATAGTACAGATCTATATATATTGTGCATCCAAATAAACTTGAATCACGAGAAGTCCCCATTTAGCTGGTAAATGTGTGAGGAAATGTACAGGCAGTGGCTCCACTTTGCAGCACATACCGATTACACCCTTTTCTCTGTGTATGACTCAACCTGCCCGCTTGAGTTGTCTTTTTCCTTCCTCAGTCTCTCTGCAAGTCAACACACTCGCACACATCCAAACGTGATGACGTCACCACATACTTCACATTAATAGTAATAAATGCAGCGCCGTGTCGTGTACCAACAATACCATCCATCCGTAAGTGAAGGGAAGGTCTAATACAAGCCACTAGTCTAACTTTTTTTGCGTAAACTCAAAGATCAATGGCTTCCTCTGTCACATCTTCACACACTGGCTTGGATTACTGCAGAATCGGGGCTTTTAGTCAGGATTAGGGCTGTGCTGAGAGTGAACAACACAAAAGGAGGTCTGATAGCAAAAGACCAAGCGCTTAATCGGCACAGCAGATTCTGGAGCCAACTAAGCTCACAGCAGACTTACTCTGGAGGGGGTCATCCTCATTAACTCTGCCTGTTACCGTGCTCAAGCAAGAAAGAAGATGTCCACAGGCTTCAATTAACTCTGTGTTACTGTCCTGAACCATTTTTAAGAAGGCACTTAATGCATTGGTTCTTATTAGAATGCAGGAGTCTGCACTCAACTTTTGGAAAGTTGAATTTGGCAGGAGTCTGCACTCAACTTTTGGAAAGTTGAATTTGGCAGTGTTTTGGGCATCTCCATGGCAGTTGTGTTAGCTCATAGTTAATGTTGGGAAGTGTGTAAAGGAGGGAAAGGCAGCCAGGTAAGGCTCTGGTGTAAACCCAAGACCATCTGTTGTCATTTCTTCTGTGTTGTGCGTAATTGCCCTAGGCCTCAGAGAGACCCTTTTCTCTCCAAATGACATTAGGCGAACATTGCACCATTTTGCATGTCTTTAGCGTCGTGGGTGGATTTGGAGTTGAAGTTGGCAGGGGGCTTGCACGGCAGAAGTTTCACATTCACCATAACTTCATATGAGTGTTCTGCACAGTCTCGTGAGAGTTTTATCACCACCCTCACCCCAGGGGGTTTCTGTCAGCAGGGATCTTGACTGCAGTTCCCATGTGTAAAATGGAAAAGATCTCACAAATCTGAAAAGATGGTTCATCCAAAAATAAAAATGTTCTGTCTTCATTTACTCAACCTCATGTCGTTTTAAATTGGCACGGTTTTCTTTCCTTTCCAAGGCAAGGTGAATTATTATTATTATTATTTTTATTTTTTATTTTTTTTAAGAATATCATGATTGCTCTTTTCAATATAAACAATATGAAGTCCATCTACAAAATGACAAAAGAATATTCAATGTAAACAATATAAAGTTAAGCTACAAAATGTTAGTTATTCACTAAAAACTGTGTTATTTCAGTATTTATATACTATTATAGTATAGTACTTATAAATAATACAAGCTTTCATAACATTAATCTTTAATTTTTTATTTTTTATTTAATTTTAAGTGTTAGCAATTTTATGTTTTCTGACATTTAAAAAAATAATTAATATTCCAATTTAGCTTTAATTTACTTTTGTTTCAGTTATAGGTTTAGTCATTTTAGTACTTTTAACTTAAACTTGATTATATATTTTTTTCACTACTAAAATCTAATTATTGAGTTTAAAAGAAAAGTAACAATATCTGATTTGTTGATTAAAAAAAAAATTTTAAGCTGGATTGAACTCACTAATTTTATGGTCACAACGGATATTAGTCCATTTAAGGGCAAGATTATCAGTGAATATCTTAAAATTAACTGTTCATCATACAAAACTAGAAGACTTGGAAAAATGTGAACGATGAAAGTAGAATTATCATTATCAATTATCAATGCTTTTGCATCTCTTTTTTTAAATCTCCAGTCGCTATTATTATAACTGCATAAAAAAGAGTGATCAGTACAGTCATACTGTATATTCAAAACATCTTGTGTGTTCCTTGGATGGAACCCAGACATACGGGTTTTGGAACAACATGAGGGCGAATGAATAATGGCAGATGTAATTTTACATTAACTAATCCTTTAACTCCGAGTATAAATTGCACGCATCGCTTGATCTAAAGCCGAACAGAGGAATGTGTCTCCTAGCAAGATATTCGGCCAGCCTGACTGACACTCGGTGCTAATGGTGCATGTCTCACACTTCTTTCACTAAAAGGTTTACACTCCCACAGGTGTGAAACTGTTCCAGTGTGTAGGAGAACGAGGCATGTCAGTCGGTTATCCAAGTCTGTGTTGCTAAATGGTCCCTAGCCATTAAAACATCTTCACACTGTCACTCATGCCCATCCTCACTTCCTGTCTGCTTTCAAACAGAACTTCCTCCCAGTTCAACTAATGGGCAACAGAGCAGCAGAATGGAAACCTCAGAGCGTATGCATGTTTTTCTCATGGGAACGTTTTCTTTTGTGGGTATCATGCAGGGGGGTGGTGGGGTGTTGTCCATTCCAGGCACACTGCTGGCCTTTCACCAGCATGAGACGGGAGAGCAGAGAGAAAAACAGTCTCCGCTGAGAAGACCTTGAAACTTCAGTAAAACAAACACACAGATGAGTGAGAATGGAGTCATCCTTCACCTCTCCCGCTGCTGGTTATGGTTGGGAGCTGGACGAAAAAGAGGTCTTTGGCATCAGACACTTACAGTTAATAATAGGATTTAGCTTGGATACGGTGTGATTTTTCTCATTCTGCTACTCTCCATAAAGCTATGGAAATCTGAAAACTGCCAAAAGTGAGAAGGATTTCTGCTGTGTCAAGACCTGGCAGTACAGAACATTGACTATAATAGAGGCATGCGTGCACTTGGCTCAGTATCCCTGCACATGGTGTACTGTATAGCGCAAAGACCTATTAAGGTTTTCCCATTTCATTTTTCAGCTTTGGTGAGCTGAGTGAGAAGTACATGTATTTGAGTTAATAGTTGTATCTCAAATGACATACCATACTACCTATGCACTTACAGTATACTCTGCAGTATGTACTCAGCCGTCTAGTGTGTGAATTTTACACGGTCGTTTTGTCATCTAACTTCGGAGCCTTACAGCCCCTTCCCCCCCCACCACCATAGAAGGAAAACTGTGACAGTTGAGTGCATGAAGTGTCCAATATTCCATTCCACATTTTGTTTTTTCTGTTAATTACATCATTCGTGTGAGTGCATCATGGAACTTTCAGCGTGAACACACAACGCACACTATTTATACTTAAGTGCCACTGAATAGTGCATAAGTATGCAAATTAAGAAGCATCTGTGTTACATTAGGGGCCATTCACACAGAATCTGCAATTATAAACACAAATACACTTATAAACACAAGACACAAGGCAATTAAAAAAAAAAAAAAAAAAAAACTTGTTTTTGCGTGAGAAGTGAGCGCAAAAATCACGAGTACAACGGTCAAACTCACATTTACATAGAAAAAGAATGGAAAAACAGCGCAGTGGAATGCAAAATGTTTCTGTGTGTGCCATGGTGTGATCTTACTCGAATGTCTTTGTAAAAACATAGTTTACCAGTTTTTATTTTAAAAGTCTTTCTTTTGGATATTCAAAATGTGAGTGTGACCTTGTTTATAGAACTGTTGTATACAATCAATAAATTAATGTTGTGTTTTATATACTGTGTTCCTTTTTAGCCTCCTCTTTTTCGAAATAATTCCGAACAAAGTCAAAGCAGAACGCGCATTAGTAACTTTCTCTGAATGAATCATTTGTAATGCTGATCATTTAGTTTGATTGTATAAAGACGGTAAAGACGGTAATTTTTCTGTTGTATCAATAGCCCCTTTCACACATAGTCTTTACTGGTAAATTACCGTTAAGAGATCATGTGTGAACAGCACATTTGTGTATTTACCAGAAAAGTCGTTATTTTACGGTACTGTGTGAAAGGGGCTAATGTATCTGCTACTCTGCTATCGACATAGCTGAAAAAGTCAACTGTCATATAAAGACAAATATTTTTGACATGTATTATGCAAATATTTTTGGTTACAATTTGGAACACCTTAAAATAATGCATAAAAAAACAGGACAGAAGTACTATTGCATAATATTCAACAATACAAATGTAAGGCTGGGCTTAAAAAAAAAAGAACAAAAGATATACATTTTTAACAGTTGTAAATATTTTTATATTTAAAATATTACAAAGTAATAAAGCCCTGAGCAGTCTTTATACTGTAAGTGACATAACAATTTGCATTAAATCATTAATGGCAGTTATTTGCATGACAATGAATCATCAACCAATAACTCGCATATAATTCATATTCTCAGATGACAACTCAATTCAAAGGGTGTACCACAGGAACCGATCCTGAGCCCTCTTTCTTTCCACTTTTACCCTTTCATACGAGCACTAACTGCACAGTGGGGAACTTAGCCTGAACTGCAGTCAATCAGAGCCTACACCTGAATATATAAACAGCAACATCTGCTCACACAGTCGCTGTAGGGATCCGGTAATGGGAGGATGGCCGTTCCCGCCTGTTATCTGGCCACTGTGCTGTTCAGATGTTTGGTGTCAGGTTCCAGATGGACCGTAGTGTCTTTTGTATGAGTAACAGACGCAGGGTAATGAATCCGCTACGTTACCTGCAGTACTAAATGAGATTGAGGTGTAATGATGCCCTGCAGCAAGTCTTTACTTACGGGGAGGTTTTGTTGTTGTTGTTTCCAAATGGCCCTGCAGTGGGTTTAATAGCATTTCATTAAGGGTGGCAGACGAACGCGGATTGCAATGCAAGGTTCACCACCAAGACTGACTTCTTGGGACTTCCTGGAAGCATATGCTTCGCTGCTCCCACAGGATACCCTGCATACCATATTCATAATGTAGAACATTAGGGAAATTATTGCAAAGTGCA